>NC_136070.1:420144831-420539831 GCF_964261635.1 Lissotriton helveticus
GCTTCAGTCTGAAACATCCAGAAACACTGTAGACTACCAATTCGATCAGTTCCGGTAGCGCCCCAATGTAACCCGGTAGAGAAGAACTAGCCCTCCCCTCTTTGACTGATGGTTCTTGTTGCCTGTCCCTTCTGTTGTCATTTAACAGAACTATTTAGCCTGCTGAAAGGGGTTGTGTTCCGACCGCTGGTTGGTGGAGACATTTTGACTATATTCTGGACCTGCGTTGTCGCGTAATGCGTCATATGACGCGCCGCGTTAGCGCATCCGGAAGTCATCCGGGGCGCGCAGCGCGTAACGTAAGCATAACAAGTCATGTGACTTGTTAATAAAACTTTTCATTGGTTCATTTTACTTTTCTTATTGTAATGATGAAAGGCTTGGTCATATGACCTAAAAATTACGCTTTTCATTACTTCCGAACATTATTTTTTCTTAAATATGTTATAATGTTCCAGACTAATGTACTTTCCCGGAAATTTTACAACTGTCCTGCAAGTAAAATATATTCTTTTTTCGAGAAAAAGAGCGTTTCTTCGTCCCATGATGGAGCCGTTGAGCAAAAGAGGGTCGACCTGCTGTCTGTCGCCGATACGCCTGAATATGAGATTCTTATCGATCACTTTATGTTGCAGGAATAGAAAACACAACAGCCCTTGACCATTTATCTTTACTGCGTTCCTTCGTATTATACCTTTTACCCTTCATGTAATTGGTCTGCTTTATTTCACTTGCCTTTTAATGATTCTAAAACAGTGACTATTATTACAAACTTTACCAATGTATATACTACTACCATGTTTTCTTTTAAAAACCTTTATTGTGAAAATTTCATTATACAAATACGAGCCTATAACCACGTGGGCCGGCCACGGAGCAAACTGTAATCGTATGTGATGAGTAGACATTTACACTGTAGAGGAACGTAACGGGCGGGCCATTAGGTTGCAAGAACTAAGGTGTCTAACAGTTACGGAATCGGTGGACGTACATTTTATAATTAAAATACGACAGGGCCAGTTACAATAAAATTATCTAGATATACATTTGCGGGCAAGTACCATGGGTGACGTTAATTCGAACTTTCAACAGTACAGTAATCAATAACACATCAGAACTTAATATCAATAGGGATGTCGAAATATTCAATCAATTCTCGTCCCCGCCCGCCATGTGCTTCAAAACTGCATACGTATCTCGTGATTTCAAGGTTCTGCAACCAGTACACAACAAGGAGTTACGAGTCCCATTTATTCCGGCGCCATTTTGGGCGAGGACGGGCAGGTCCAGGATATAGTCAAAATGTCTCTACCAACCATCGACTATGATGATGTTCATATGCTGTATTTATTAGAGTAACACTCATCTGTCCACATGAAATTAATTTGCCACAATCTAAACATGTCATTTTAATCTTTCCAAAGTTCTTCTAAAAATTTGGGACCGTTTCCCTTGCCTCTGAAGCTCTCAGTGCCACTTCTTTGATGAATGTACTAGCAGGTCAGGGGTTCTCCTCCAAATCTCTCTTTTATGCAGCACTATAATTAATTGGTGCCACCTCTCCATATGACGATGCATGGTATAGTTACCACAACTATATTTTTTTTCGGTTCCTCTGGAGAGTTCATCGTGGCAGATGAAGCGTGTAACGTACCGGGCATTTACCTTTTTTTGCATGTACAGGAAAGGAAAAAAAAATCGAGCGTCAGAGTTCTAAGGTGTCCCAGGGCCATTTTAGTGGAGGACATGATACAGCGATAATGCCCTGGATAAGGACACTTCCTTCGGGCACCCCACGCCGTCTTTCGGCGCAGCATTGTAGGATGGCCACACCAGTGCGGCAACTTGCTAGACACCACCTCGGTGCCATCCGGATCTCGGCGCCCCACTGCAGATGAACTACCTCCACATGGAGAAGCGGGAGAGGCTCGTTTGCGCCGCCTCCCCCCCCCCCTTCGGGCACCCCACGCCGACTTTCGGCGCAGCATTGTAGGATGGCCACACCAGTGCGGCAACTTGCTGGACACCACCTCGGTGCCAACCGAATCTCAGCGCCTTGTGTTGTCTTCCATTCCGAAAATATTGTTGGCAGCATTTTGAAAGGAAAGACAAACAGCCGTTTGTGGCCCTCACTACACCGTTCTCCTAGTGAGTCTCACATTGTTACATTTAGGAAGAATGTTGAAGAGTAGTATGTTGAAAATCTGAAGCCATTGTTATACAAACTCTCAACCAGCCTTGGATGGAAAAATCCTGAAGAATGTACAAACTGAAAACCAGTTTTTCTCTGTATAGCATCAGCAGCAACGCTTGAGTCAGCTTTGTGTGAAGCCGCCATTTTGATTCAATCAATAGCGTCCCCCTGCACACATTCAGGGACCTGGTCGTGTCTTCAGGTCAAACGGATTGTGGGACAAGATGCACAAAGGAAAAGGAAAAAAGTTCCGCCGGACCCCGGGAGGTGGCCGCCTATGTCATGGGCGATCTTAGGCCACACCAGGGCAATAGTGAAGCTGCAGCAGGTGCAAATAAGCTTCAGACAGTGTTACAAGCGCTGCTCAGAACTCTCAACTATGACACCACCTCGGTGCCATCCGGATCTTGGCGCCTTGTGCTGGTTCCGGCCTATTCACACATCGGTCCGCTACTGACGCCACCTCACAGGCCAACGGGGCACCCCACGCCGACTTTCGGCGCAGCATTGTAGGATGGCCACACCAGTGCGGCAAATTGCTGGACACCACCTCGGTGCCATCCAGATCTCGGCGCGTTGTGCTGCCTTCGGCCTATTCGCCACAAGTGCGCACGCAACTCAGCTGCATAGCGAGTGAAACACCAAGGGGCGCCCCACTGCAGCCGAGGAACCTCCATCTTGGGGGCGACGCACAGCATCACATTGCTTTCCAATGCAGTCAGATCCTCAAACAGCCCCCACTGACTGACGCGAACTCACAGGCCAACGGGGCGCCCCACGCCGACTTTCGGCGCAGCATTGTAGGATGGCCACACCAGTGCGGCAAGTTGCTGGACACCACCTCGGTGCCATCCGGATCTTGGCGCGTTGTGCTGCCTTTGGCCCCATTCGCACATCAGTCCGCTACTGACGCCATCTCACAGGCTAATGGGGCGCCCCACGCCGACTTTCAGCATTGTAGGATGACCACACCAGTACAGCAACTTGCTAGACATCACCTCGGTGCCATCCGGATCTCGGCGCCCCACTGCAGATGAAGTGCCTCTCAACTATGAAACCACCACTGTGACATCCGGATCTTGGCGCGTTGTGCTGCCTTCGGCCTATTCGCACATCGGTCCGCTACTGACGCCATCTCACAGGCTAATGGGGCGACCCACGCCGAGTTTCAGCATTGTAGGATGACCACACCAGTGCAGCAACTTGCTAGACATCACCTCGGTGCCATCCGAATCTTGGCATCTCAACGCCTAGTGGTATCTTCCATACAGAAAATATTGTTACGCTACCTTTGGCCCCATTCGCACATCAGTCCGCAACTTAGACATCACCTCGGTGCCATCCGGATCTTGGCATCTCAGCGCCTTGTGGTGTCAGTCAGAAAATATTGTTGCGCTGCCTTTGGCCCCATTCGCACATCAGTCCGCTACTGACACCATCTCACAGGCCAACAGGGCGCCCCACGCCGACTTTCAGCATTGTAGGATGGCCACACCAGTGCGGCAACTTACTAGACACCACCTCGGTGCCATCCGGATCTTGGCGCGTTGTGCTGCCTTCGGCCTATTCGCACATCGGTCCGCTACTGACGCAAACTCACAGGCCAACGGGGCGCCCCACGCCGACTTTCAACATTGTAGGATGGCCACACCAGTGCTGCAACTTGCTGGACACCACCTCGGTGCCATCCGGATCTTGGCGCGCTGTGTTGCCTTCGGCCTATTCGCACATCGGTCCGCTACTGACGCCGCCTCACGTGCCAACGTATTTTCTCCGCATTTTATACCCTATGCCGCATAACAGGTCATGTGACTTGTTTATAAAACTTTTCATTGGTTCATTTTACTTTTGGTTTCCTAATGATGGAAGGCTTGATCATATGACCTAAAAACAACACTTTTCATTGGATGAAAACTTTTTTTTTTTCCAAACTATGAAAGCCCCACCTTGTTTCTGGATGTTTCAGACTGAAGCTGGCGTCAGCATGAGAGCACCACCATCTCGTAGCTCCGTCGTAGTCATTCCGCGAGCAATCATGGCAGCCGCTCCCCACCAGAAGCCTGCAGGAGTCGGGGCCCCCAAAACTTTTGATGAATTCTCAAGGCGGAGGGGACGCTTTCGAGAATGGGGTCCAAGACCTAGCAGACAAGCGTCCGATTTCCAAGGTGTCCCAGGGCCATTTCAGTGGACCAGGCCCAAAAAGGAAAGAGCCTGCCGCCATTTTGAGAGTCCTGTGACAGCCGCCTATCGCTGCACCGCAAGAGTGGGCGCAACTCAGCTGAATTGCGGCTTTTGACACAGTGGACCAAAAACGGACGGAATGGCAACTGAAACGGTAAAGGGGCGCCCCACTACAACAGATGACACTCCACCTGGAGAGGCCCGTTCACGCCGCCTCCCCCGGGGCGCCCCACGCCGTTATTCGGAGCAGCATTGTAGGATACCAAAACCAGTGCGGCAACTTACTGGACATCACCTTGGTGCCATCGTTCTGCTGCCTTGGAACTATTCGCACAACAGTTTGCTACTGAAGACCCACCCCCCGCGACGCCCCACGCCGTTATTTGCTGGGTGGCAACTTACTAGACATCACTTTCGTGTCATCTAGATTTCAGCGCGTTCTGCTGCCTTGGAACTATTCGCACAACAGTTTGCTACTGATGACCCGCCCCACGCCGGAAATCTGGACGTTGTGCTGCGTTGGGACTATTCGCACAGCCGACCGCTACTTCGTTGTTTTTCCCTAAAAATGTTTATATGTTATTACTATTTTTGTTTTCTTGTATATATTTATAAATTATTAAAGTTTTATAATCTTACTACTTTGTCGGAGTGCTATATATTTTTAATGTGACACATAATTGTAAAAACTTTCATGTACAAAGAGTCATCCCTGGAATCTTCCGCTTCACGCTCGGTCCCCTCCCCAATCACAATACAGGATGGTTTTCAGATAATAGCAACGCTTCTGCTGTGACGGATCTCATCGAGTGTGGGCCTTGATCTACTATAACTCCTTTGAAGAGGGGTGAATCTTTACAGCTGTGGCCATAAACTACATCTGCAGGGCTAGCTGATACCCTAGGACCAGCCTGGACAATCGGACACAGAGGAAAAGGAGTGTCAGAGGGTGCAGTAGTGAATAGGGCGAAAGGGAGGTGTCGGGCGGGCACAGGGTGTGATTCTCAGGAAAGAGCAGCGCAGATGGGGGGAGGTTTATTACCCATGCATAAGACAGAGAGCGGGGGTGACCACTGCCTGGGGGAGATGCTTGCGAGGGTGGGGAGCCATGCTAAGGATCGACAGCGTGCACAGAGTGGGTCTGGTCAAGGCATCTAAAATGGCTGCCGTGCACGACAAAAGTGTGGCATTTGAAAAAAGACAAGATGGCGCAGACAATGTTTTTCAACACTTCCTGATTTCCTTCGAATCGAACGTTAACAGACGTTGGGGCATATTACCAAAGTTAAGCGATATTTATCCCTAACGATGCATTGCAAAGATTTTTTTACCGTCAGAAATTATCGCAGATAAACCTTGCTATTATCAAAGTTTATCGCAAATACGATAAAAACCGACCGCAATGCATTAATATCGCTGAAAACTCAGCGATATTCATGCATTACCGAGCTAATCCTCTTAGCCATGTTATCCACCTCCCATAGGATAACATGGCTAAGAACTGCTCAGGGCAGCTGTTACTTTTTGGAGATATTCGCGCTTATCTCGAATATTTCCAAAAGTTGATAATAGGAGATAGCGATGTTAGCGACTGTTTCCAGTCGCTAACATCTTGGCATGCCCACTTTGCATGTCATTAGTGATAAATATCACTCACATGCAAAGTGGGGCCCAAGATGGTCGCTATCTCCTACTAGCCGTCGCTAACTGGTGTTAGCAACAGCTAGGTAATACAGATATAATTTTATCTCCGCGAAGCGGAGCGCTGTTACAGATATATATCTTGTTTTTGAACGTTAATTTCTCAAAATGCACTGAAGCACATATATTGAGACCTAGCAAAGGCACATCGGGCTACCAGTCCCTAATATTTTACCAAGTTTCGTGCAAATCCATTCAGCCGTTCGATTATTATTATTATTTATTTTTTTTGCCCCGCGGGGCCCTTTTAAAACCTCCACATCAAACCTAGGGGATCAGCGAGGATCTACTATGCCCCCTTATGGTCATTTGCCCCTTCGCTTTGGCCTCCTCTTGTCTCTCGATCCTACCGAGAGACAAGATGGCGGCCGCTACGGACTGTTTGGAATGTTTACAGACACCGGAGAGCCAATCAGCTTCGCTTCGCAAAGCTCCGTAACGCGAAAAGTACGCGAAGCGGTGCGCTGTTACAGATATATATCTTTTTTTGAACGTTAATTTCTCAAAATCCACTGAAGCACATATATTGAGACCTAGCAAAGGCACATCGGGCTACCAGTCCCTACAATTTTGCCAAGTTTCGTGCAAATCCATTCAGCCGTAAGATTATTATTATAATTTTTTTTTTTTGCCCCGCGGGGCCCTTTTAAAACCTCCACATCAAACCTAGGGGGTCAGCGAGGATCTACTATTCCCCCTTATGGTCATTTGCCCCTTCGCTTTGGCCTCCTCTTGTCTCTCGATCCTACCGAGAGACAAGATGGCGGCCACTACGGACTGTTTGCGGCCACTACGGACTGTTTGGAATGTTGACAGACGCCGGAGAACCAATCAGCTTCGCTTCACAAAGCTCCGTTGCGCGAAAAGTACGCGTCCTAGGCCGCTGCCCGGTCCGCGCTTACAGATATATATCTTTTTTTAAACGTTAATTTCTCAAAATCCACTGGAGCACATATATTGAGACCTACAAAAGGCACATCGGGCTACCAGTCCCTACAATTTTGCCAAGTTTCGTGCAAATCCATTCAGCCGTTCGGGCTAAAAGTGAGGCCAACCGCCCTATGGAAATTAACATGGGAAAAACGCGTTTTGGGACCCCCCTTTTTTCTCGGCCCCCCCTTGACGAACCCCCCCCAAATTTTCAAAGGCTGCTCAGAAACAAAATGTGCCATTTTCCTGAAAATTTCAGCCAATTCCGTCCACAAACGGCAAAGTTATTAGACATAGAATTTTCAAAAATCCCATAGAGAAAAAATCCTAACTATATATACCTACTGGCGACCGCCAGTAGGTAATATGTATATGTGTGTATATATATATATGTATATGTGTGTGTATATATATATATGTATATGTGTGTATATATATATATATATATATATGTATATGTGTGTATATATATGTATGTATATGTATGTTCGAGGCATATGAGCTGCAGATCGTACACTTTTGCAATAGATCGCCACCTGGTGTTGGGCTTGGATGATTGCAGGTTGTTATCTTCTTGGAAGATATCTTTGTAGTCACGAGATAGGTGACTCCTCCCTTGGACAATACTGCGCATGGTCATTGACTCCATCCTCAGATTGGTTTTTTCCGCCACTGGGTTCGGATGAAAGTTTTCCGCTCCGGCTAGAAAAGACTTTTCCAGCAACTTCGAAGCGAAAAAACTTTGTAAAACTTTATCGATATCGAATAGAATACTTTTGACACCATCAGCCACATTCCGGTGCGTCGACGCGGGCCGTTGGGCTTATCGGCGCCGGGCGGCCTACCCCTCATGGACAGAACTCCATTCAAGAGATGCCCGGTATGTGGTGCAAAATTCCCTCATAGCGACCATCACTAGGTCTGCAACCTCTGTCTGCCGCCGAAACACGACTATTCGACCTGCACAGCTTGTGCATCCTTCCGATCGAAAAAGACCATTCAGGATCAGAGGGCACGTCAACACGAGATGAGGAGATCAGCACCAGCACCGGAGGCCATCTTCGAGGAGGAGATCGTCGAAGAAGACATCCCTGGAGGTGAAGATCCGCTCGAAGACCTCTCCTAGGACGAGGCTCCACTCGTCGCCGAGGAAGACTCGCCTGATCTCCAGATCATATCGGGGGCAGAGGACTCAGATGACTCGATTCCATCTCGTCAACCCGTGAGTACTCTTGCCCCTGCACAACAGACACTACCCAAGCCAAAGGCAACGGTCAGCACTCCGCCCATGGGGCCCAGTCGAGACCGAAAAATACCGTCAGACGCCCCGCCTTCGGACTCGGCTCCGAGGAAAACAACTACGCCTCATGGTGCCTCGGCACCGACAAAACCACATGTGCCAAGTTCACCTCTTCCATTGGCACCGAAGCACACTCATCCTTCGACACCGAAGGATTCTTTGACACCGAAGCCAAAACGCCCTTCGGTGCCCAAAGACAAAGACCCTTCGGCACCCAAACCAAAAGATGCATCGGTGCCCAATGTGAGAAGTTGGCCTGATATATGATGCTCACTAGTTCTAGTGATCACCTTGTATCAGTCCAAACAACCCTTATGTTGATTGGTTGTAAGTCAACCTTATAGACCAGCTATCCTAATGGTAGCATGGACAAAGCAGTCTTAGGCTAAACTCTTTTGGCATGTGAAGCCAGCTGTTTTACCACAATATAACCCTTTGAATACCCGATGAAAGGACACCACACAGGTTTTTATGAAAATAAACAATATATGTATTAATAACAAACACCTCTGAACTCTTTATGAGATCAGAGGGCTAAGCACATGACAATCTCTTAGGAAAAATACGATAGGTTGCACAAAATTACAATGGTGCCCCAGGGGCACGGCAAACCATATACTAAGTAATTGGTATAAGGAAATCGATAGAAGGAATGGAGCTGTCCAGAGGCTGTAGGATCGCTGAGACTACGCTATCCTAACCTTAGGTAAGTAATAGGAGGCCCATGGGACGCGTGTGCAGAGTGTGAACTCACACGTGAGATGCGTAACAACGCCTGTGGACAGTACAGTTCAAGAAAAAGGTGAGTACGGACAATCCTGACTGGTTATCACTAAAACGACTGTAAATCTAGACACTAGGAGAGTCAAGCTACCCTTGAGCACCGAAATGCTCTTGTTACCTCACCCACGGGCTGCGGGTGCATAGGTGCGAAGTTGTGTCGGGTTTCTGCGTTGAAGTCAATGGAGCCTGAAAGAAAAGATGCTGCAGGCGACCAGGAGGAAGATGTCCGGTGGGATCCAAGGGTGGATCAGAGATGCTGACGACCTGAAAGCAGAGGGGACAATGTTCACAGTCACTAGCCAGTGACTGGAGTGCAACCAGGAAGGAACCAGATGTCGTCGTCACAATCAGGTTCAGAGTGGACGCTTGACTCTGCAGCCACGTGGACCAGGAAGGAGGCACGAGCTGTCCCTCGCAGACTCTCGCTGTCGGCGGTGTCTGTTCCGGATTCGGCGTCGATAGGCCTTGGCAAAGGCAACCCACGCGGTGAGTGGAAACGGCGTCTGGAGTGGACCAGGAGGGTCCAGGGTGCTCATCTTTTGGAAGGGAGCAAGGGCCAGTTTGGAGCAACCAGACCAGCAGTGTAGTTTTCAAAGTTCGTCGTCTAGAAGGTCACTAGCCAGCCGGCAAGTGGCCAGACAACGCGTCGAGCAGCAAACAGACAGAAGGGCCCCACTGAGATCTCGTCGAGGCTGGAGGGCTGATCTTCGGTGCAGGAGCTGCTCGGGGCTGGGGCTTCTCAATCCCCAAAGCACTTGGTCGAGTTTACCTCGGAAGTCGTGCTGGAAGCGAAGTGCAGTTTCTCCAAGATGGCCGGTCCCACGTGTCTCTTCGCACCCACGGATCTCAGCTGTGCTGTTGATGTGAGTTGAGGTCTGAGAGGTCTGGGAATCCGGGTCTCGTCTGGATCCTCAAGGGAAGACGGCAAAGTGAAGCCGCTGGACGCTTGATGGTGCCTGCAGTTGCAGGGTGGACACTCCTTGCCCTCAAGGGAGATTCTTCAGTCTTCTGTGGAGCAGAACGTCGAAGTCCAGAGTTTCTTCTTGTAGAGTAGTTCAGGATTAATCTAATTTTGAATGGGACCAGCTCCTACCTTTATTCTCCTAAAAAGGGCTGCACTAGTGACTAGGTCCCTCCCATGGGTGGGACCAGGAAGGGGGGTGGTTACACCCCCTATCCTTTGTCCGGTTTTCGCACCAGAGCTGGGGCAGGGAGGCCCCATCAACTGGTTTGAACCGGTGTATGCACAGGGCACCTTGTGTGCCCCAGGCATGTCTCATTCCTTTCAGGCCTGTCCTACCCAATTCACAAAATTCTGTCTGGGGTGGTGCTAGCACCTCCCAAGGCAGGAAACCCTTTGTCCAAACCTCCCTCGCTGGAAGGACTCCCAGCAGCAGGAGGGCAGACTTGTGTCTGTGGTGGCAGCATCCATTTTGTGATGCTGAGGCTCTAGCTTAACTTTAACCGGGGTTACAGTTACATACATGTCGTGTCCCTCTAGAAGGTTGGAATGCTACCCCCGTCGCCAGAATTGACGAGGGGGTAGTATTCCAATTTGTATGACACCTTACTCGACATGTTTTGATAGTTATACCAGAGTTAGCATTCAACCGCGAGGATTATAATGCACTTAAGAGAATATGGTATAGCGTAATCATGGAACAGCTATTAGGACTTGGTTCCGCAAGCTGCAGACAGGCTCAGCTCATGCTAGAGCACCATCTCACATAATTCCAAGCACTCTGCCTTCAGGATTGATAAGGCCTGCCATAGGAGTGACTGATAGGAGTATATGTGTCCATTTTGGGGTTATATATAGGTATACTATATCTATAGCAAAGGGTGATTACACCACCTTGCCCCAGCTGGCTTAGCAGCCAGTTGTGTCAGTTTTGGATGGCCAGCCAGGGGTGGCATAATACATGCAGCAGCCCCTGGTAGGCCCTGGGTACACCTATGCCCTGGGTACCTAAGGTACACTGTACAGGGACTGATAAGGTGACTCAGTATCCAATTAGATATGTACCTAGGGTACATGGAGTCCATTTTAACAGAGAGAGCAGGAAGCCTGAGGTCCTGAATAGCAGGATCCCAGGCCAACTAAGTCAAAAACCAGCAAAACACTAGGCAAAAAGTTGAGGGTAACCATAGTCAGATATCCACCTTCCTACACCGAAGCCGAAAACTGTACCGGATCCGCAGAAAGCTCCGGCTCCAAAGCCTTCCGGTTCCAAAAATTAAGATGGAAAGCCAGAGTCTGACGCCTCAAGGCCACGAGACCTGTCTCCACTCCAAAATCTCCAACCTCGGCACCAAAGACTCCAAGGCCAGCTTCAGAGACACCTAAGCCATCTAACAAGCCTACCAAGCCGAAACCATCTTCGGCACTAAAGAATTTGCCACGGGACTCGATAACGCCTCCTACAGCAAAAAACACAAAACAACCCTTATCGGCACCGAAAAAATCAACTCCAAAGAAGGTTGTAGAAGAAGAACTGTTTAGACCAGATCCTAAGCAAAGGAAAGTCCATATCAATCTAAAAATTGGACATGTGGAAGCTATTCCTTACAAGAGGAGACCAGCAGACACACCACTTCTACCTGGGGTCCCTGCCAAAACGAAGGATTGTACAGCTTCTCCAATGCACCCTTCCTGTCTTTCACCTTCTTCCTCTCCTATCCCTCCTTACATTGAACCTACAGTTTCTCCTGTTCAATCTCCGGCATCACCACACTGATGAGGAGTATGATCTAGGTGGGGGAAATGACATACCAGAGCCACATGCATACCCTGTAGATGAAGATGTCAATCCAGAATACCCTAGAGATGACGATATATATGGTTTTCCACCACACAATGTGCCCGACATTCCTGATCCTCAGTCTTACCCAACAAAACCTTCCCCTCCAGAAGACCGTATTGGATTTAATCGTCTCTTAAATAGAGCTGCCCTTTACCACGGGGCTTCAATGCACTCTGATGCCATTGATGAGGATTTTTTACTCGATACATTTGAGCACTCACAAAGGTCTACATAAATACTACCCATGAACAAAGGAGTCATTAAACATGCTCCAGAAATATTTAAAGACCCGGTACGCTGTAGGGTGTTAAATCCAAGAATAAAAAAGAAATATAGGCCAGCACCATCTGATCCAGTCTATATTAAGGGACATCTGCCACTAGACTCTTTAGTAGTGTCTAATGCACGGAAAAGAGCTAACTCCCAGACTTCTGGTAATACGCCCCCAACTGACAAAGAATCCAAAGTCATTGATGCGTCAGGGAAACTGATTGCTGCGCAGGCTACAAATATATGGCGCATAGCAAATACACAAGCCCTGCTCTCACGATATGACAGGGCTCTCTACGACCAATTAGAAAAACTCATGGAGCACCTCCCAGATCAATACAAAGATCAGGCAACAGAGCTCATACAAGAAGGCAAATTAATATCTAATGCCTCAATTGAATGTGCACTAGATGAGCTGACATAGCATCCAGAGCAGTCAATACTAGTGTTATACTCAGACGACATGCGTGGTTACGCATTTCAGGGTGTAAAACAGAGGTACAAACTACCATCTTGAACCAGCCCTTCAATCGGAACCAATTGTTTGGGCAGGAAGTAGATAATACACTAGAAAAAATAAAAAAAGACACAGACACAGCTAAGTCTATGGGTGCATTACAATCCACTCAGACTAGAAGTTCTTTTCGCCGCTCCTTTTTTAGAGGAGGCTCTAAGCAAACCGGTGCAGATACAACATCATCTTTTAAAACGCACACACAGACCTCCTCTAACAAAGGCTACTTTAGAGGAGGATACAGAGGCAATAATAATAAGGGAAGAGATAGAGGTAATAACAACAACCGCTCCTCTTCCACTCCCAAACAGTGACTTCCCTCTGCCTCCCCTACAGCATTCCACTCCTGTGGGGGGCAGATTATCACAGTTCCTACCTGTCTGGAATTCCATCACAACAGACGGGTGGGTGAGACAGATTATCCAAAATGGCTACTGCCTAGAACTCACAGCAACCCCCCCCCCCAAACATACCACCCAGGCAGCGTCCAATGTCTACAGACCAGATGACTCTGCTTCAACAGGAAGTTCTAGCACTTCTACAAAAGGATGCTATTCAAGTAGTTCCTTTAGAGGAACAGGAGTTTACTCCCTGTACTTTCTAATCCCCAAAAAGGACGGCACACTGCGACCAATTCTCGATCTCAGGCCCCTCAACCATTACATACAATCAGATCATTTTCACATGATCACTCTGCAACAAGTACTCCCACTACTACAACAAGGCGATTTTCTTTCACCACTAGACCTAAAGGATGCCTACTTTCACATTCCTATACATCCTGCTCATCGGAAGTATTTAAGGTTTGTCATACAAGGACAGCACTATCAGTTCAAAGTCCTTCCATTCTGGGTCACAACAGCACCACGAGTGTTCACAAAGTGCTTAGCAGTAGTAGCGGCACATCTCAGAAGACAACCGATACATGTCTTCCCTTATCTCGACAACTGGCTCATAAAAGCAAAATCATTCAGTCAATGTGTCCAACACACAAAGCAAACAATCCAAACACTGCACGACTTAGGGTTTACCATAAACTACACCAAGTCGCACCTAGAGCCTTCGAACGTTCATCAGTATCTAGGAGCTACCACAGACACATCTACAGCTCTAGCGTATCCCGGTCCAGCCAGGATACACAGCATTCAGACCTTAGTCTCCGTTTTTCAACACCAGCAGTCTCTCCAAGCCAGAGTGTTCATGAGACTAATAGGCATGATGGCGTCTTGCATCTTCATAGTTCCACATGCAAGACTGCAAATGCGCCCACTACAAAAATGTCTAGCACAACAGTGGAATCAGGCTCACGGTCAGCTCACAGACCTGGTGT
Organism: Lissotriton helveticus; assembly: GCF_964261635.1. Taxonomy (NCBI): domain Eukaryota; kingdom Metazoa; phylum Chordata; class Amphibia; order Caudata; family Salamandridae; genus Lissotriton; species Lissotriton helveticus. Next base: position 420,158,839 of record NC_136070.1, read on the forward strand.
TGGTAGACAGCCGTACATATCGCTCTCTGCAATGGTGGAACACCAAAAACTTAACAAGAGGACGGCCGTTCCTAGAGCCTGTTCCACAAGTGGTGCTCACAACAGACGCATCCCTCACTGGATGGGGAGCCCATCTCTTACACTATACGACACAAGGCCAATGGAACAACAAACAAAAAATGTTCCATATCAACCATCTAGAGCCGCTAGCAATTTCCCTAGCACTCAAGACGTTTCAATTGCAAGTACAAAACAAAGCTGTCTTAATCCGGACAGACAATGACAGCCATGTACTATATACAAAAACAAGGGGGGACACACTAGCTACAACTGTCCCAGCTCGCGCAGAACATTTGGAGATTGGCCATTCCTCAAAACATACACCGGACTGTAGAACACCTTCCAGGAATTCACAATCAGATAGCAGATCTGTTAAGTCGACAGTCACAACAGGTTCACGAATGGGAAATACATCCACAAGTTCTTCAACCATTCTTCCAAAGGTGGGGGCATCCACAGATAGATATGTTTGCCAACCACGAAAATGCAAAATGCCCAACCTTCGCCGCCAGGTTTCCACACCCACGGTCGGAGGGGAATGCGATATGGATGAACTGGTCAGGCAGATTTGCGTACGCTTTGCCGCCTCTCCCACTCATTCCACTAGTAGTGCGCAAACTCAGACAACAGTCTCTGAAACTAATACTAGTATCTCCCACATGGGCATGTCAGCCGTGGTTCACCACACTACTAGATTTCTCACTGGCTCCACACCAAAAATTACGGCTCACGCCCTCCCTGTTAACACAGAACCATGGAGAAATAAGACACCCAGATCCAAGCCAACTGAATTTGGCGATCTGGCTCCTGAAGTCTTAGAGTTTGGTCACTTAAACCTGCCACCGGACTGTATGAACATAATTAAAGAAGCTAGAAAACCCACTACCAGAGCATGTTATGCCGCTAAGTGGAAAAGATTTGTAATATATTGTAACAATAATCACATTGATCCACTGGATGCTTCCATCCAAAATATCATTTGTTACCTTCTACACCTACAAAGGTCCAATCTAGCTTATTCTTCCATACGCCTGCATCTGGCAGCAATTGCAACCTATTTACAGAATAGACAACCTCTATCTCTCTTCAGAGTACCTGCAATCAAAGCATTTATGGAAGTATTAAAAAGATTAATCTCACCTAGGTTACCACCTGCTCCGGTATGGAACCTGAACGTTGTCCTTACAAGACTTATGGGACCCCCTTTCGAGCCTTTACACAAATGTGAATTGCAATTCCTAACATGGAAAACTGCCTTCCTTGTTGCCATCACCTCTCTCAGAAGAGTTAGTGAAATACAAGCATTCACAATACGAGAACCATTTTTTCAAATACATCCTAACATAGTGGTTCTTAGGCCTAATCCAAAATTCCTGCCAAAGGTTATCACTCATTTTCATCTTAACCAATCAGTAGAGCTACCTGTGTTTTTCCAAAACCCAGACTCTCTTTGCAGAAAGGGCTTTACACACCTTAGATGTTAGAAGAGCCCTGTTATACTACACAGATAGGACTAAGTCCTTCAGAAAGACAAAACAATTATTCGTATCTTTCTCTCCCCCGCACAAAGGCAACCCCATCTCTAAGGGGGTAATTGCCAGGTGGATTGTGAAGTGTATACAGATATGCTATCAAAAAGCTAAACGTGCACTAACGGTTCCTCCTAGAGCACACTCCACTCGCAAACTAGGAGCCTTCTATGACTTTCTTAGGAAATATACCACTAGAGGACATAAGCAAGGCAGCAACATGGTCTACAATACACACCTTCACTAAACACTATTGTGTTGATATGCAAGCCAAGCAGCAAGCTGCAGTAGGCCAAGCTGTCCTTAGAACACTGTTTCAAAATACTGCAACGGATACAAGCGACCACCGCTAGGGGAGACACTGCTGCACAATCGATGCAAAAGTGTACGATCTGCAGCTCATATGCCTCGAACGGAAAATGCTATTTACCAGTATGCATCTGTTCTTGGCATGTAGAGCTGCAGAGTCGTACACGCCCTCCCGCCTCCCCGGGACTTGTATCCGTTCCTGTACTCATCTTGCTTAGATGCACACGCATGGACATCCTTTCTCTTTACTTCTACTAACTCCATCATTTCCCATCATGGCGAAAAACAATCTGAGGATGGAGTCGATGACCATGCGCAGTATTGTCCTAGGGAGGAGTCCCCTATCTCGTGACTACAAAGACTTCTTCCAAGAAGACAACAACCTGCAATCATCCGAGCCCAACACCAGGTGGCGATCTATTGCAAAAGTGTACGACTCTGCAGCTCTACATGCCAAGAACAGATGCATACTGGTAAATAGCATTTTTCTATATATATATATGTATGTATGTGTATGTGTATATGTATGTATGTGTATGTATATGTGTGTGTGTATATGTATATGTGTGTATAAGTATGTGTGTATATGTATGTGTGTATGTGTGTATGTATGTGTGTATGTGTGTATGTATGTATATATGTGTGTATGTATATATGTGTATGTGTATGTGTATATGTGTATGTGTATGTGTATGTATATGTATGTATGTGTGTATGTATATATATATGTGTGTATGTATATATGTGTGTGTATGTGTATATATATATGCCAGCATGGTGACCTGGAACGCGGGGCTGCAGCGGTATACGGGGGACACAATGAGACACTGCGGGTTTTGCCACAAACAGGAAAATTGGCTTTAGTTACACTGACTGTTGTCCTGCAATACCGCCATTCCACTTTGGACAGTATATCCCCCCTGCAGCACCTACCTGGATAAATGGTGCATCCTGGGACCTGCAGTCAACATAGAACTGCAGCGTTGGTGAGCAAGCACGAGGGTAAGGGGGCGGAGCGGATCCCCACCAATGGGGGAGTAGCCGGACGCTTATATTATGTGTTTTAACAGCCGCCTGACATTCAAAGGCATCCGAAGAAGGCCAGTGGTGGCCGAAATGCATTATGCCGAAATTTGCCCGATTAAAGTGTTTCCTGACTGTTTCCCCGTGAGACTTCCGCTCTTTCTTTTGGAGGAGGTGTTTTGGATATATATATATATATATATATATATATATATATATATATATATATATATATATATATATATATATCTATATATATCCAATACCAAAAAAGAAGAATATCGCGGCACACTTCTCAGTTTTCTCGCAGTTTTTTATTCAAACGTGACACAACAACTCCTACGCGTTTCGAACCGTAGTTCTTGTTCACTAATACTACCGTGATCAGGAACTACGGTTCGAAACGCGTAGGAGTGGTTGTGTCACGTTTGAATAAAAAACTGCGAGAAAACTGAGAAGTGTGCCGCGATATTCTTCTTTTTTGGTATTGGATTAACTAGAGACACTGCCCTGGTCTCTTCGCTGGCGCCCACCGGACAGAGCTCCCGCTGCGACAGGACAAATTGTTTGGAAATATATATATATATATATATGTGTATGTATATATGTGTGTGTGTATGTATGTGTGTATTTATGTATATATATGTGTGTGTATATGTGTGTATGTATATATGTGTGTGTGTATATATGTGTGTATATGTATGTGTATGTGTGTATATGTATGTGTATGTGTATGTGTGTATATGTATGTGTATGTGTGTATATGTATGTGTGTGTGTATATGTATGTGTATATATGTATATGTGTGTGTGTGTTGTGGTAGATAAATAAATAATGCCTCTATTTTTGACTGGACATAACAATAACAGATAGCTCAATAAATAAGAGTCAAGATTCGAGGTATCCGGAGTTTGCAGGTTTAATACAACATAAGGACAGGAACAGGACAACCTGCACGGGCAAGATCTGGGATGGCTAGCAACTTTTAATAACAGTGCACAAGCATATATAGTTAAACAAAATACATTACAGTACATACAGTAGGCGTTACAGTGGGTGGGGCCTGTAACAGTCGCGAGAGATAAGGCAGAAAGTAGGTGTAACAGGAGGCGTGAACAGGGCGTATACATAGACATGTGATGTAAACGTAACAGAATATGTCACAAATGGGGCGGAAACATGGAGGGGGCTACCTAAGGAGCCGGGACCTCTAACCTAGTGGTGCGCGCAAGCTGGCAATGACGTGTTACTAGGGAGAAGCTGGGGGCTATGACTTCTGAGCTAGAAGGAGAGACGAAAGTCTGGAGAGTTAGAGCGACATGTACCTAAACACTATCTAGTATCTGATGTTTAGAGAACATGTTGATAGAATCCAAAAGTTATCAGGGCAAAGGCTAACAGACACTAAGACTGGTGCATGCATTATTCTACATGTAGTGTGTGTTGAGGAATATTAAATGACCATAAATACAGTATTTCTCTTACATGGAGACGTAAAGGCTAGACGATGACTGAAACTATTGATGCGATTCAGTAGCTTAGGAATGCAGAGAAGGAGAGCCGGACTGATAACTGGAATCATAACATACTCTTGGCAGACTGGCAGGCAGAGCCAGGCCGAGCCGGGCACTGTGAGGCAGGAAGTAAGTGAAGGGTCAGGGATACAGGTGGGGGCTGTATCGCTCCTCAGCGAGGGTTCAGGAGACAGGAGCTGAATCTGAGTCCGGGCCCTTTTGAGGCCTAGAAACGGGGACTTTACAATGAAATAACGTGCACACTGTGAAACGTGGCAACGTAGCTTTACATAGGCCTGATACTCGTAGCTTTCACGAGAACTGGAAACTGGCATACTAGAGATGGACACAACTGTAATTGCGTCTTTAATCGATCATGGGGAATACATATGCATATTAATCATGCACACATAACATAAGATGGGGGACACGTAGGGACACAGGACATGGCAAAATTTACTTTTCCACATTCCCTCCTTGCCACTACGTTTCCATCAGGAAACATCAATATTCATGATACCATCTATCATTTCATACAGTATCATTTGTTCGTCTCGAATTGTCTTGGAACGGGATCTAGGACGGGACTTGGGACTAGAAATACAAAAGGTAGCACAAATGCCGCAAATCGCAGGGCCACATTGTATACAGAGGCAGCAACTGAATATGATCGCTACTGCAATACCTAGAAATGACAATACTTTCCATCCCCAGGCAGAAATTATACTCCAGAACCAACCGGACCATCTCCAGGTGCCTGGATTCTGATGTAACTGATGGGCAATTTTATGGAGTCTGGTTATAGCTGAATAAACAGACGGCGCGTTATTAGGAATGAAAATGCAGCAACTAGATCCGATGACTCTACATGCTCCTCCTCTATCGGCCAGTATGACGTCAAGAACGAGACGATTTTGGAGCACGACAAATCTCATAGCAGATTGCTCTTCGGTTAAGTTACCTAGGGCAGAGGCAGTCTCATTCACTACTGCTTCAAGGGTTCTGGTTAATCTACGTATTAACTTACTATTCTGGATAGGGCCTATAAAGAAGAAGAATCCTCTATTGAAATCCGTATACTGTTCTAGAGCAGTTTCAGTTTGATCGACAATCGGGGACTCGATCTCCCTTCTATGTCTAATGTGTACTAGATGTGTGTTTCTATGATAATCGGATGGGGCTAGAAAAACTGGTGGCAGTAGGAAGGCAATGTAACAGGTTCCCTCCCAATCGAGGGGCAGACGAACATATGCGGTCTGGCCACAAACAAAATAAGAATGACGTGAAGCTTTGAAAATAGATTTCCCACTGTCACTATACTTGACAATAGTAGTGCAATCACTATGTCCTACATGTACGGAACCATTATTTCTGACACATAATTCGCCTTTGACTGGTAGTACTGAAATAGCAGGTAAGTCTGGAGTAGGATCAGACTGAACATTCAGGACCATAAGATTCGAAGAATAATTACCCAAATTATAAACTTCATTTTCTAGATCTAACCCTGTTCTGTGGGGAAGACCTTCCTTGTCTGGAAAACATGTACTGTTCAGAAAGGACATATCAGTTGAGGATGACGTTAACGTGGACCATGCTCCACACGAACCATTATGTGAAAACGGATAAGGAAACAGTGGCAGAACTCCCTTCGGTGTCTGGAAAGGGGGGAGTCGACCACATACCCAACAATTAGTGGCATTGCTGGTCTGGTGTGAATAATGCAACATACGGATAAATGAATTGTTGCGCATAGCAAGACGATAAGATAGTTCATGAGGAGGCAGATCACTAAACGTGTGCTCTACTGTAGCATTAGAAGACTTATTTACATGAGAAATTGGAAAACATAAATGAAATGCATAACTCGTGCAGGTAACCATCAGGCTTAAAAATAATATGAAACTTAGAAAAACGATACATCGGATTGAGTTTTGACTAACTCTCTCACTATGGGGGTCTATTTCATACATGTCAGATACCTGTCTAACCGTTTCACCTAGGGGAGGACTTAGACAATTAAACTGGCTGACTTATTTTACTAGACCGGAGCTTACTTTTATACTCCTGCTGCGGAGTTTCCTCTAACAGGGGAGGCTTGGTATCAATGTCATTTGCGGGACAGTCCTTGAGAATAGTATTTTGGCAGTCTTTAGGTAAAATGCAGTCCTTGGCAAAAGTTTTAGGTTTTAGTCCGTGAAATTTCTTGACGTGTGACAGGTGCACCCACCCCTTCCTGCCTTCCAACTTGACAGCAGTACGGGTGGTTAGAAGGACTAACTTCGGCTCCTTCCAGCGAGGCTCCAGCGGACTTGAACGATCAAAATTCCGGACGAGGACCAAGCTTCCTGGAACGATTTCATGCGGTTTCACCTCGGTATTGTCTGGAAATGCGGCGGCAACCTGTGAACGACAAGAGTGTAGGGCAGACATCAAGGAAGCTAGGTAATCTGTCAGCATATTACTGGAAACATCTGTAATACTTCGGGGTCTGGGTGTACCCCACATATTTGGGGGGCGGCCGAATACGACCTCATAAGGGGACAGACCTGATCTGGAATGTGCGACCATGCGCATATAAAACAGAGCGACTGGTAGGGCAACTAACCAGTCTACACCTTTCTCTTTACAGACCTTGGCAATACGGATTTTCAAGGTTTGATTATGTCTCTCTACGAGACCGGCTGCTTCTGGATGGCGTACACAATGGAACTTCCACTGGTACCCTAACAACAGGGAAACGTGCTTCATTAATTCAGATGAGAAGGGCTGGCCGTTATCAGAATTTACGACCCTTGGGAGTCCATAACGGGGGAAATATTCACGAACCAACTGCTTGGCAGTGGTCGCGGCTGTGTAATCTGGGACTGGATATGCTTCTGTCCACCTGGACAAAGCGCATACAACTACAAGGACATACTTGAAACCTCGACATCGCTCCATCTGAATATAATCCATCTGGAGGACTTCAAAAGGGTGGTCAGGGGGCGGGAATCCACCTTGTTCCACCGGGACACTTTTGCCTGGATTAAACTGACAACATATCATACAGGTACGGACTTTCTGCTTGGCTGCAGCTCGTAAATGCTTGTTGAACCAAATGTTCTGGATAGTGTCTAACATGGCTTTTTCTCCTAAATGTGCAGGACTATGTGCGGTATTGATAATGACTTGAACCATTGAGTCGGGGAGAAACCATGTGGCTTTTCCCTTCGTCAACCATCCCTGATCTGTCTGGACCCCTCCTTGTTCGGACCATTTCTTGATTTCATCGGGAGTAGCATGTGACTGGATATCTATGACATCTTGAGTAGGGTCCTTAACTGTCATACAAGTAGTCGGATCTAGAGTGGATGTCGGTGTCTTGTTAACTGGTATGTCTGGTGTCTGTGCTGTAAGTTTGGCTGTTCGATCCGCTAGATCATTACCTTGGGAAATAATGTCTGTAACTTTCGTGTGTGCCTTGCACTTCATGATAGCGATAGATGTCGGTAAATGTATTGCATCTAACAGAGCTTGAATAAGGAGACCATGCTGAATCTTGGTTCCATGAGAAGTCATAAAACCTCTCTCCTGCCAGAGCACTCCGAAGTCGTGTACAACTCCGAATGCGTAACGTGAATCTGTGTAAATATTAACTTTCAGGTTCTTGGCATGTATGCAGGCTTGTGTCAGAGCGACTAGCTCTGCTGCTTGAGCAGACAAGGTGTCAATACGGTGTGTTTCAATAACTTCAGTGTCCGTAGTCACTGCATACGCGGCTACTAGTTCTCCTGTACTTATTCTCATACATGAACCATCCACATAAAGTGTCAGGTCGGGATCTGGTAATGGAATATCTGTCAGGTCTTGTCTTGGCTTAGTCATAGTGTTAACAACTTCCACACAGTCATGTGTGGCAGGATTTGAAATAACTGACGGTAACAGTGTAGCAGGATTTAGAACGTTGCAGCGTCTGATTTCTATGTGAGGCTGGAACAGTGTCAGTTCATAACCTGTCAAGCGTGCAATTGTCAAGTGTTGAGTCTGTGTTCGGTTTAAAAGAACTTCCACGGAGTGTGGAACTTGTACTGTCAAGGAGTGTCCTAATACTATGGAATCACTTTGTCTGATAGCTAGAGCTGTGGCTGCAACTGACTTGAGGCACGCAGGCAGAGCCTGGGCTACAGGATCTAATGTGCTCGAAAAATAAGCACAGGGCTTGTATTGTCCGGCTTGATCTTGTGTGAGAACAGATAATGCTGTACCATCACGTTCTGTGACAAAAAGTGTAAAAGGCTTACTGTAGTTCGGTGTAGCTAGAACAGGTGCTTGGCATAAAGCTTTCTTTAACTCATTGAAACTAAGTGTATGTTCAGATGTCCAAGGGAGGACAGTCGATACGGCTGCCTCCTGTGTCGTTAACTGTATCAGTGGCTTGGCTAGAAATGCATACTGAGAAATCCATTGTCTGCAATAAGAAGTAAGGCCGATAAAAGCACGTACCTCCTTCTGGGTCTTGGGCTGTGGAAGACTCGCTATCAACTGGATACGGTCAGGTGTCAACTGCCTACCCCACTTGGACAGTAAGTGGCCTAAGTAGATCACTTGCTGGACACAGAATTGAAGCTTTGAAGGGGACACCTTGTGCCCCATCTCGGCTAGGAAATACAGAACTGTGAGTGATGCTCGCTCGCAAGCACGTTCAGAACGGGCTGTGATCAGTAGATCATCGACATACTGGAGCAGGGCAGTGTCAGCTGGCATGTGAATATTGTCTAGTTGTCTCTTAAGTGCTTGACTGTAAATACTAGGACTTTCTGTGAAACCTTGAGGAGCTCGTGTGAATTTATAGCTCCTTCCATTTAAACAAAAACCGAAAAGGTACTGGCTGTCTGGATGAATGGGGACACTGAAAAATGCGTTCTTGAGGTCTATAACTGTGAAAAACGTAGCTTCAGAATCAATGGCTGTCAATAAAGAAGAAATATCTGGGACTACTGGGTACTGGGGAATGATACATTTATTGAGTTCTCGAAGGTCAATCACTAATCGATATACTGGAGGTGCATTTGGATCAGTACGTTTCATGACTGGAATGATCGGAGAATTACATACATTGGAGTCAGTTTCTACAACTACTCCTTGAGCCATGAGCTCGTCAATAATTTTGGATAAGGCTGCTACAGCCTCAGGTGGCAATCTGTACTGTCTGATTCGTGGTAGGACTATACCTTGTTTGAGAGTCACACGATGGGGTGTGATTTGCATGAAGCCAACATCAGTTGGACCTTGCGCCCATAGATGCTGCGGAACATTAGACAATCTCGGATCAAAATCTCGTAAAACATAGTGACCCTTAAAGTCACGTAAAAACAAACGTATTCCCTCTGGGGAACAGCAAATAACTGCACCTAATTCTTTCAGTGTCTTAATGCCTAACAAATTTTCTGGACATGATTTCGTAAGTAACAGATCAGTAGTTCGGGACAATGGACCAACTTCTAGAGTAACTGGCTTTGATATCTCGTTTACAATAGGCTTTCCTGAAAATCCAAGGGAAACATTTCTAGAGCCTGAGAGCGGAGCCCCTGGAACCTCGTCGTGACTAATAGTAGTCCTACTTGCCCCTGTATCAATCAAAAACTTTCTGTCTTTCCCTAATACTTGACTATGTACATAGGGACCTTCTTGATCTACAGGAATCTCGATGAGAGGCAAGCCTACCTCCCTCTCTAGGCTGTTTCATGAATACGCTTGATACTCTGGATACTCTGTCTGTGCATACTGGTACATCTGCTGTGTAACATGCTGTGTTGCAGCGATAGGCTGCGGTGCTGGAACTGTCTGTTGTGCATTCTGTGGCTGAGAAGTCTGTGAAACTTGTTCTTGTCTAGGCGGACGTGGTCTTTCTTTAGTTTTACCAGTTGCTATATTATGTTTCAGAACTGCACACTCGTTTATAAAATGACCTGGCTGTTTACAATAATTGCATGTCCCTTTAACGGGAGCTGCAGGATGACTGGCTTGATTCGGACCCCTCTTCTGACTGTCTTGGGGAACAGATTGTGCAACTAGTACTTTCATTTTCGTGTCTTTCATAAGTCTTCTCTCGTGTTCTTGCTCTTCTCTGATTCTATTCTGGTGATACTGGAGCATCTGTAACATCTGGGACGGAGTACTAGCTTGCCATGTACTTTCGACTTTCAAAACTCGATTCTTAACTTGTGGACTGGAATTCTCGACTAATTTAGTAACAAAAAGATGAGGGTATGACTCGCTACTCGTCCTTAAACCACTGTTTATGATAAAGCATTTCTCAAATCTGGAATAAAAATCACTAGTGTCTTCGTCTTGTTTCTGTTTACAGGCTGAGATCGCATCCCAGTCTTCCTTTTTAGTGGCTAATAATCTAGGCAAGACTTGTATTAACAATTCTGGTAATTCTTTACATTTGTCTCCAAGACCGGTACCTGGTACTCGTATCTTATCTTCAGCTTCTAGAGCTGTCCAATCGATCTTTTTCTTTCCCACCTCCCAATCTTTTTCCTTGAGTTTCTCGTATATGCCCGCAGGCAACAGGACTTTTAACATTTTAATAATATCTGGATACGTGTATTCTCCCATACGGAGCATGTCTTTTAATTCTCGGTGGAACCCTGCTGGATCTTTGTCGTGACAGGGAATTAATTTCTTCATCTCTAAGAGTTCCATCTTTGTAACTGGGGTGTAAACAAATACTCGTTGCATTTCACCACCTGGTGTCCTAACTGGGTGTACTTCTCGTAACGGATGCTGTCTGTCTATGTAAAACGGTTTACTTTCTGGAGGTGAGACATGAACAAAATGCGGGTTCAAAAACGTTCTGTATTTGTGGCGCTGTTCTAGAATGACACTAATTAAATCAGTACCTAAACCTTTCCATCTATACTGGAGTAACTCGTTCAGGATATCATGTAACGGACCTGGATCAGAATGTTGACCCTCATACAGTGTAATGAGGTGTTGGATCATATACATACCCACCAGTCGCTGCTCGGCTGGGGGCAATTTCAGAAACATTTGTGCCACTATTTCGTCTGGAAAAGTGGTAGAATCAGTAATCCATCGGACTGCTGATCGGGCTAGTTCTTGTTCATGCATAGTACTTCACTATAACCGATTCGTGATTTCAGAATTTGATCGGTAGCTTGAAATACTTGTTCTAGAGAACCTTGTTCTGGTGCTGGAAGATGAAAGACTTTCTTGTGTTCTAGGCGTATTTGTCGGTCTGGAAATCTAGATTTACCTACATACGCTATTCTGGCGGTAGTCTCGTCGTCTACCTCTTCAGTAGAAGAGTCATTTTCTTTCTCGCTTACTTGTGCTTCTTTGCGTTGTTCGTGTAACCTTATTATTTCTTTACGTATTTTCTTGTACATACTCTCTATACTATTAAGTGTCTTGTGCTTACCCTCGGCTATATTATCACTCCACTTTGTCAAAATTTTCATTTCGTTCGGATCTTTAGTCGGGGAATCTTGTTCCCTAATTAAACAATTGATCAGAAACTTTAATAACATGAACTGGATCTCAGATTTCCTGAGAGACATGACTTCAGCAATACTTTCTGGATCTTGTCCTGTACGAATGAAACGATACATTCTGTCTAGATCTTCTTTCATATTCGGTAGGGTGACCAAATACTCGGACACCTGCCTTATACGTACGGAATATATAACCATACTATCCTCGCCTGGGACTGGATCATAACAGCATTCAGTAAGAAGTCGCCTGATTTCTGCAATAGTCTTATATTTGGGCGTACGCTGTAACGCACGTTCATGTAACTCGACTGCCCCCAGACGTCTACTTGGCGGCGGGGTACCAGGAGGACCTCCTCCCGCGGCCCCTATACTGGAATCGTCGACTGATACTCTTCGAGCTGGCAGAGTGACTGAAGTAGCGGGAATTTGTACTACGGGCTGGACCGGGGGTACCGTAACAGGTGCTGCAACAGGTGCCCCGGTGACTGGAGGAGCAGGATTTACATTATTTACAGGAGCTGGCGGAACAGGATTTGCATATTCTGGGACTGTATCGTCCAAATAGGACGAGAGAAAAATCTCAGCTGCGGTCGGTTCGTGACGTAGCTTGGTCGGAACTAATGGCGGCGGAAAATTACTGGATGCCTCCGGGGTTGCTTTTGGCAAGCCCTCGGCAAGAAGAGGATACATACCCTTAATAAGGGCATTTCTCTGCCTGTCTGACTGTTCGGTTTTAACTCGTTCACCTATTTCGATTAGTTCCTTTTCTTGGGCTCTTTCTAAGGATTCTCTACTTAATTCTGACTTTCTGATTTCTTTTTCGGTTCTTTTATGAGATTCTTTGCGCCATAACTCGATGGCATCTTTCTGTGACTGTCTGGCTTTCTTTTTCCATAATACTTCTTCTACTCGCATGATGCACTCGGCATCCCACGTACCTGATACGGGCCATCTGTACTTTTCTTCTAACTGTTTGGTGTACTCCACCCATATATCTAGATATAATATGGCACTTATGCCATGCTTTTGATACATAAAATGACCTGGACTGTCCCTAGGCGGGACAGGAACTGCTTCTTCTAACAGACCTTTCCTAGTTCTTAACTGACGTAGTTTGGAAAACAAAGGCATGACTGGTCTGGAGCCTAGACACAATACAATACACAATGAACACGATAATTACTCCACTTTCATACCACGACATTGAAATACATGAATGACATTTAAAATAACAGTTCTGACAAAATACTACCTGGAATACTGAAAACAGAATACATGAATTTCTCGAGAACAGAACAGACTAGAACAGAAACTAGATGCACTGCTAAAACAGTACGAAACTTACCGGTCTCATAAAGAGACACGTCAGGACCCGCATCCACCTAAGTGGACACTTCGTGTTGGATCTGCGTACCCAAACCCACGGACCAGAGACAATACAATTGACCCTGTCTAGATACTACCCCAGCAATGGTACTCACCGGGCAGCAAGAACGGAAAGCCTCGGACTGGACTGGACTGCTACGACGCCGGACGGACGAACTTCGGACTTCTGTTACGGGTGGGCCTCCGGATACCTCGGACCTTGGACTCTCGGCTTGGGCTCTGGTCGGGACTCGCCGCGTTCCTCCACCGCCTCGTCTGGATGCTGGACCGCAACCTCCGTCTCCTCCGTGGGCCTGAGGGATACTTGAAGCAGAAATATCTGCACGTGCACGGTATGGTTCCGTCACGGCTGCAGAGGATCAGGGGGCTTGCGTGGCTTCACCGGCGCGTGGGGAAAGGGCAAGTCCCTATTCGGGCGCCATTATGTGGTAGATAAATAAATAATACCTCTATTTTTGACTGGACATAACAATAACAGATAGCTCAATAAATAAGAGTCAAGATTCGAGGTATCCGGAGTTTGCAGGTTTAATACAACATAAGGACAGGAACAGGACAACCTGCACGGGCAAGATCTGGGATGGCTAGCAACTTTTAATAACAGTGCACAAGCATATATAGTTAAACAAAATACATTACAGTACATACAGTAGGCGTAACAGTGGGTGGGGCCTGTAACAGTCGCGAGAGATAAGGCAGAAAGTAGGTGTAACAGGAGGCGTGAACAGGGCGTATACATAGACATGTGATGTAAACGTAACAGAATATGTCACAAATGGGGCGGAAACATGGAGGGGGCTACCTAAGGAGCCGGGACCTCTAACCTAGTGGTGCGCGCAAGCTGGCAATGACGTGTTACTAGGGAGAAGCTGGGGGCTATGACTTCTGAGCTAGAAGGAGAGACGAAAGTCTGGAGAGTTAGAGCGACATGTACCTAAACACTATCTAGTATCTGATGTTTAGAGAACATGTTGATAGAATCCAAAAGTTATCAGGGCAAAGGCTAACAGACACTAAGACTGGTGCATGCATTATTCTACATGTAGTGTGTGTTGAGGAATATTAAATGACCATAAATACAGTATTTCTCTTACATGGAGACGTAAAGGCTAGACGATGACTGAAACTATTGATGCGATTCAGTAGCTTAGGAATGCAGAGAAGGAGAGCCGGACTGATAACTGGAATCATAACATACTCTTGGCAGACTGGCAGGCAGAGCCAGGCCGAGCCGGGCACTGTGAGGCAGGAAGTAAGTGAAGGGTCAGGGATACAGGTGGGGGCTGTATCGCTCCTCAGCGAGGGTTCAGGAGACAGGAGCTGAATCTGAGTCCGGGCCCTTTTGAGGCCTAGAAACGGGGACTTTACAATGAAATAACGTGCACACTGTGAAACGTGGCAACGTAGCTTTACATAGGCCTGATACTCGTAGCTTTCACGAGAACTGGAAACTGGCATACTAGAGATGGACACAACTGTAATTGCGTCTTTAATCGATCATGGGGAATACATATGCATATTAATCATGCACACATAACATAAGATGGGGGACACGTAGGGACACAGGACATGGCAAAATTTACTTTTCCACATTGTGTGTATGTGTGTGTATATATGTGTGTTTATTTGTATGTGTATATGTATGTGTGCATGTGTGTGTGTATATGTGCATGTGTGTGTGTATATGTGTGTATATGTATGTGTATGTGTGTATATGTATGTGTATGTGTATGTGTATGTGTATGTGTGTATGTGTATGTGTATGTGTGTATGTGTATGTGTATGTGTGTATGTGTATGTGTGTATGTGTATGTGTATGTGTGTATATGTATGTGTATGTGTGTATGTGTATGTGTGTATGTGTATGTGTATGTGTATGTGTATATGTATGTGTATATGTGTGTGTATATATATATATAGATCTATCTATATATATATATATATATATATATATATATATATATATATATATATATATATATATATATATATATATATATATATATATATATATATATATATATATGTATGTATGTATGTCCAATTGGTCGCACACTGCTTGTCCTATCAGCGTGTTGCCCCAAAGCATTGTGGTCCATGAAGTAAGCATCAGCGGGTGCGCCTCTGCCAGGGTCTTGAGCAAAAAATCACTGTCGCGTTGGCCATCCCTGGACACTTGTTTCGAGGTCGTTACCTCTCGTCAGCAGGGAACATGTATGTAGGGGTGCTGCGTAGGCTGCCAAAAAATATCCTCAGGTCCGGTACCACTCGTGGCACGCAGGTGCGTAACCCGGGCTCGTCGGCCCCACCAGCTCAAGGGAGCTTGAATATAAAAGAAAGTCCAATTGGTCGCACACTGCTTGTCCTATCAGCGGGTTGCCCCAAAGCATTGTGGTCCATGAAGTAAGCATCAGCGGGTGCGCCTCTGCCAGGGTCTTGAGCAAAAAATCACTGTCGCGTTGGCCATCCCTGGACACGTGTTTCGAGTAACCCTGGGCGAAGCACTACGCTCCGCTCGCGGAGTTTGCGAAGTTTTTGCAACTTCGCACTACGCGAGCGGCACGTAGCACAGTGCGAACATGCGTAGTGCAGCATAGCGTAGTGCAGCGCTCATTTTTTGCTTGTTCGCGGTCCTGAACGTCATGTTCGCGACCGCGAGCAAGCAAAATGACATCCCGGCGAGATTCTCAACGCGAGGAGGTCGGGTTTCTCATTGTGAGTGGTTGCGCATGCTCGCGACCGCTCTCAATGAGAAACTACCTGTTCGCGTTGAGAAAGCTGCCGCTCGAGTAATAATCTCCTCGAGCAGCAGAAAACTACAGCTCGCACTGTGCAAGATGCCGTTTTCAATGCTTGCACAGTGCCGGATGCTTGTTCGCACTGTGCAATCATTGAAAACGCATCTTGCACAGTGCGAACATGCTACTACGCAGCTCGCGTAGTGCTACGTGAAGTTCGCGTAGTGCGAAGGCACTTCGCGTAGCTTCGCGTAGCGCTACTCCGCGAACTACGCCCACCCTTAGTTTCGAGGTTGTTACCTCTCGTCAGCAGGGAATAGGCATATATGTAGGGGTGCTGCGTAGGCTGCCAAAAAATATCCTCAGGTCCGGTACCACTCGTGGCACGCAGGTGCGTAACCCGGGCTCGTCAGCCTAGGGGCGATCCGGAGAAGGGGCTAGCGGTGTGCGCTCCATTGCGATTGCTTATACAAATAGGCTCCCTTGAGCTTTGAGCCGACGGGCTCCTGGACGACGCACCTGCGTGCCGGTTCTGGCATCGAGGCCTTTGACGGTTGTTTGGCGGCCTTCTCTTCCACCCCTAACTATTTTCTCAACTGATGAGGGAAGTTATCCCGAAACCCGAGCCATGTCTCGGGCGATACCCAAAAACCCGGGACATGTATCTGGTCTAGAGATCATCAGTTCTACAAGTACCGACTATATACCCAAAGCATTGAGAGAGAGCACTCCCAGCACTCTCACCATCTGGCTTTGGAATGCTGCTCGTCTTTGTATTTCGAGATTTGCATATTTTACCTTTGCCAAAGCGTTTTAGGGATCCAAGCCCCTTTTTCATGGGCTGCTGAAATGACACACCAATAGCTCACTAAACATTTTCAGCCTTCTTTATTAAATTTCCGTCCCACAGTGGGAGTTTGCTAAGTGCAAATCTTCATAGATGCATTCTGGGAGATACAGTTCTTAGTATGAGCAAAACATTAATTTTCCTTTGTAGGTTTGATGTGCATTTGTTATTCAAGCTTGTGAAAGTCCTTAGTAGGTTCTTGAAATATGCCTGACGAGCTCAGTGTGCATACGGAGCGCTGCGCTGTCCCGGTTTTGATCATTCAAATCCACAGCTTCTAAACTCACGAGGGTGCTCATCTCCACGTCTGGGCTGCTGTGTGGATTTATGTTCTATGGTATGCCCGAAGCATTGATAGCACTCAGAGCATCTGGCTTTGGATTGCTGATCATCTTCGTATTTCAAGATTTGCATATTTTACCTTTGCCGATGCATTTCAGGGATCCAAGCCTGTAAGAAAGTGGCTCTGTATATACTGGATCAAAGTAAGGCACAGTGTGCACAGAGTTCTCAGTCCCCAGAGATATGGCAGAGGCTAAAGTTAGATACAACCTTGCTCTTTAAAGGGGTAGCTTGGTCGAGCAATAAGGCAGTATCAGAGGACAGTGTAAAGCATTTGTTGTACACAGTCAGCAAATCGTCTCACACACTCAAGAACTGAACTCTAGGCCAATTGTTTTCTGTCAAAAGATAGAGTTGCTTTATTTTAGAACCAACAAGGGATCAAAATATACTTTTCTCAATATGAGTGACTTTAGGTAATTACTTTGCAAATAGGCAATGGACTTTGTAAGTACAATAGCTACAGTGGTTGCAATAGGCAATTTTCAAACATAATTTACATTGAGCTCAATGGGTTTTTCTAGATAAATGCAATTGATTACTTTATGGATTACTTTTCTAACCACAGTCCCAGGACATATGCTGTAAACAGTTTAGTAAAAGCGTTTTGGTAACAGTAGTGATTTTTAAAGAATATAATTGTATTTTCAAAGTTGACACTTAGAAACTTTTCAGTGAAAACCTAGCAATGTTATCCTATGGGAGCAAATTCAATTTACTGGTAAGTACAGTTATAATTGCTTTTTGGGTTCAGTGCTGGGCTGAAAGGTACAGCACTTTCTTCTCTCCTGATCTTAGGTGAGTAAATCGGAATTCGTTATTCGGCTGATTTTAAATGAATATTTTAAAAGTTTCAAAACTCCACACGTAGAAGAATTTCCAAGTGAAACCAGTCAATGTTAACCTATGGAAGGAAAATGAGTTATCGGCTTTTAGGTAAGTACTCGACTGGTAGAGTTAAGGTTCTGGGCATGGACTCTGGCATCTCCCAGGGTCGGAAAAGTACAGTTGTTGGACCCTCAGCGGCACAGGGGCAGCCGGGTGCAGAGAGAGTAGGCCCGATGCAATCCTTATGGAGAGTAGGGGACCTTCGGTTGGTGGTTGCAAGCAAGCAGGCCACACTGCTGTGGGAGCTGAGCTCCTGGTCACTTACTCCGGGCAAGTGGGGATGTAAAGTAGTGTAGTAGTTGCACCTCCAGCGGTACTCAGGCGGCTGGGTACACAGAGCTTTTGAGCCGCCTGGCGCTCAGTCATTCAATGGGAAAGTTAAAAAGTGAACAAAGGCTGCAGATCAGGGACGGTGATTCTTCAGGTGCGACCACCACTTCGAGAGGTAGGTTGGGATCTTGGAGAAGAGGTAGGTACCCCAAAGGAAGGCACAGGGGACCGCAGGGTGCCGGGTGCAGGGGTGTCTTTTGGTGTCGGGAAATCTTACCCTCAGCTGGTCGCGGTTGGAGGGGTCCCTGGTTCTGAGGCTGCAGGCATCGTCTGGGTCGTCGAGGAGGGTCTTTGGGCACTAGACTCCGGGTGACAGTCGCCGGGGGGAACGTCCTCGTGGTCTTGGATCACTCAGGCACAGACCGGGTGAAGAGTGGGTTGGATTTGCGGTTCCTGCCTGGCACCAGGGGTATTGTTGTTTGAGCAGAACCACTGCTTGTGAGAGTCCCAGTCTTTTTAGAGGTTCAAGGCAGGCAGGGTCTCCGGGGTTTTCGAGGTTGCAGTCCGCAGGAGATGCTGGAGTTTCACAGGAGCAGGTTCAAGGATCAACAGGCCTGTAGGGTTCTGGGGCCAAGTCAGTTACTGTTGTCCTCTTGTTAGCAGCTGCACGGCAGGTCGTCTTGTTTCTTGTTGCAATCTTGATCGGAGGAAGGAAGGTTCAAGGTGCCCCTAAATACTAAATTTAGGGGTGTTACAGGTAGGGCAAGGGCAGGGACCAATGGCTCCCTGTCCTTTGGTGAGTACACCCCCTAGCCAGCTCCTCTCCTGTGGGAGGGGGACAGGAGCCTATCTCTGATTGGGCAGGGCTCCCCATCCTCAAGATGGCCGGAACCCGGAGTTGTGCTTCACCTTGCCTCTCCCACCTGGGGGGTGAAGTTGGCATAGGCTTGCACACCCCCTTTCCTCCCTTAGGGTTTCATCCTGTTCTTCCCACCAGAGTGGGGGTCAGAACTGGTGGGGGCCAGTTGCTGAGTACAGCATGTGGCCTGGAGAAGCTCACAAAGGCGGCAGGCCTTAGAAGCTTCCCCTGCCCATCCTGGGAGAGGAGGCTTGGCACCTCGTCCCAGGATGTCCATTGTTTCAAGCCCCCGAGAGCGGCAGGCTCTCGACCCAGGGGTCCAGAAATATGTCTGGTGGTGGCAGCCTCGGTACCCACCAGTCAGAACACTGGGAGTTGGTTAGGCTTCAGGGGGCATCTCTAAGAAGCCCTCTGTCCTGCATTTCATTTTACATTAAATCCCACACTGGCATCAGTGTGGGTTTAATGTGCTGCGAAGTTTTATATCAAACTTTTCAGTTTTCAGTAAAGCCATCTTGGTGCTTTGGAGTTCGTAATGACAACCTCCCAGCACCATATACTCTTAATGGCAGCACTGCAATTACAGTGCCCAGGAATGGCCCTGGGCACTGTAGGGGCACAGGTCTCATGCACCTGTGCCCACACCACTGGCATAGGGCACCCAGCTAGTGGGGTGACTGATGGATGCCAAGGCAGTGAGCTTGTGGGCATGGCACACAGGGATGTGTGCCATGTCGACTCTGTTTAGCTCTGCCCCTAGACACTCAGCCTGCAAAGGC
The DNA here is from genome assembly GCF_964261635.1 of Lissotriton helveticus. NCBI lineage: Eukaryota > Metazoa > Chordata > Amphibia > Caudata > Salamandridae > Lissotriton > Lissotriton helveticus. The sequence goes on from NC_136070.1 coordinate 420,178,888, forward strand.
AGTGTGTGGGTGTCAGGGACAGGGGCCCTAAGGGTGGCACAATAAGTGCTGCTGCCCTTAGGGGTCTTCTCTGGTCACAATCCCCTGTGTACCTAGGGTACCATTTACCACGGGCTGACAGGTGGCCTGGGATGCCAATTGGGTTTCAGTTTCAACACAGTTTTAGGGAAGCAACACAGGCCCTGGGCACCTGATTGGCTGGAGCCCAGGGCACACTCAGTCAAAGCACATCAGCAATTAAGCAAAAAGTGGGGGCATACCGTGCAAGAAAGATAGACTGCTGAAATGACGCACCAAAAGCTCACTATTCATTTCCAGCCTTCTTTATTCAATTTCCGGCCCACAGTGGGCATTTGCTAAGTACAAATCTTCATAGATGCATTTTGGGAGATACAGTCCTTAGTATGAGCAAAACATTAAGTTCGAGGCATATAAGCTGCAGATCTTACACTGCATTAGATCGCCACCTGGTGTTGGGCTAGGATGATTGCATGCTGTTGTCGTCTTGGACGTCTTTGTAGTCACGAGATAGGGGACTCCTCCCCTGGACGATAGTGCGCATGGGCATCGGCTCCATCCTTAAATTGTTTTTTTCCTCCACTGGGTTCGGATGAAACTTTTCCGCTCCTGTTCAAAATCATCTTTTCAAGTACTTAGACGCGAAAAAATGTTCTTCAAACTTCACCAAATAACTTTCAATATTGATAAACATCGACTCGACTTCATCAGCTCGATTCCGATCATCGTCGCGGGCCGTTGGGCCTACCCACGCCGTGAGGCCTACACCTCATGTAAAGGACGTCATTCAAAACATGCCCAGAGTGTGGAGCAAAATTTCCACACAGTGACCATCACGAGGTCTGTAACCTGTGCTTATTGCCAGAACACGACAAATCCAGCTGCACAGCCTGTGCATCCTTTCGATCGAAAAAGACTATTCGAGATTGGAGGGCCCGTCGACGCGATATGCAGAGATCAGCTCCGGAACCGGTGGATATCTCCGAAGGTCCATGCGTCCCAGAAGAGGATTCCGATGATCTCCTCATCGTATCCGAGGCAGATGACTCCGATGACTCTATACCTTCGGGTGAACTCGTGTGTACCACTGCCCCTACCCCAGCCCAAACACCAAAATCGAAGGCAAAGGTCAACACTTTGCCTGCCGGGCCCAGTCAAGACTGAAAAAACACTTTGAAAGCCCCGCCATCGAGCCCGGCTCAGAAGAAAGTAATGAAGCCTTCCGAAAGCTTCATACCGAGCAGACCGCATGTGCCGATACCACCTGCTCCCTCGGCACCGAAACAAAAAAGTCCCGGTTCCGAAAGACACTCCGAAACCATCGACTCCAAGAGACAAAGCGGCTCCGAAAACAACAAAGCCTGTTTCCGATGCCCCGAAAACAGCTTCCACTCCGAAGCCGATACCCTCGATGCCGAAACAGACAAAGCCTGCTTTCGATGCTTCCAAGTCCACTAAACAGGCTTCGGCTCCAAAGACAATATCTTCAGGGCCAAAATCTACGCCAAAGGACTCAACATCAGGTCCTAAGGCGAAAGACAAGCAACAAACTGGTACGGAACCGAAAAAATCGGCGCCGAAGGCTGTGCCTCAAGAAGAGGAGCTTTTCCAACCAGATCCTTTACAAAAAAGGATCTACATTAATCCAGAAACAGGACATGTTTCCACTACACCACACAGGAAGAGGAAGTCAGATACAGCACCTACACCTCCAGTGCCTGTCAAAAAGAAGGGTTCTGCCACATCTCCTATGCACCCTTCTTCGCCTGTATCTCCTTCTCCTCCTCTTCCTTTAAACATTTCACCTAAAAAATTCTCCTCCTCATTCTCCACCACATACCTCCTCAGGATGTTGATGATGATGAGTATAGCATGGGGGAGGGAGAAACCCAGATGCCCCTTATCCCTACCCAACAGGTTCACGAGACTGGAAGTATTCAAACCCACAGGATGTACCAGATATTCCTGACCCACATACATATCCATCTAAACCTTCTCCTCCAGAAGACAATATTGGGTTTGGACACTTAATTAATAGGGCAGCCATCTATCACAATGTCACCATGCATTCAGATGAGGCAGAGGAAAAAAATGTATTAGACACTTTTGAACACTCCCAAAAATCTGTGCAAATACTGCTAATGATTAAAGGAATCATTAAGCATGCGCCAAAAGTGTTTAAAGATCCTGTACGAGCTAGAATCATAAACCCAAGGATAGAGAAAAAGTACAGACCAGCTCCTGGGGACCCTGCCTACAATAAAGGACAGCTACCCTAGGACTCCTTAGTAGTTTCAAACGCTAGGAAAAGAGCAAATTCCCAAACATCAGGCGAAGCACCACCTCCGGATAAAGAATCAAAGATCATAGACGCTTCAGGGAAAAGAATAGCTGCCCAAGCTAGCAATACATGAGCCATCGCTAACACACAGGCCCTCCTCGCAAGATACGACAGGGCTCACTATGATCAGTTAGAGAAGCTCTTACAACATCTACCTGACCAATATAAGGCTTACACAAATGACCTCATACAAGAGGGTAAGCATATATCAAATGCCTCTATTAAATGCGCACTTGATGTAGCAGAGACTGCATCCAGAGCAATAAACACCAGTGTCCTCCTTAGACATCACACGTGGCTACGCATTTCAGGATTTAAGCAAGAAGTGCAAACTACTATCTTAAATCAACCATTCAACCAACAACAATTGTTTGGTCCAGAGGTAGACACAGCACTTGAAAAAATGAAGAAGACACTGACACAGTGAAGTCGATGGGAGCTCTGCAGTCCACCCAAGCACGAGGCTCCTTTCGTCGCTCCTTCTACAGAAGAGGCTCCAAACAAGCTGGAGCAGACAATTCAGCTTCCTTTAAAACAAATACACAAACATCCTTCAATAGAGGATACTTTAGAGGAGGCTACAGAGGCAACAACAACAAGGGAAGAGGTTGAGGAAATAACAATCGGACCTCTCCCAACACAAGAGTGACTTCCTTCTGCTTCCCCAATCAGTATTCCACTCGTGTAAAGGGCAGACTAACACAGTTCCTACCTGTCTGGAATTCCATCACAACAGACAAGTGGGTAAGACAAATTATCCAGTATGGTTACTGCCTAGAGCTTACAGCTACCTCTCCACATATACCACCCAGACAGTGTCCAATGTCCACAGAACATCTAACACTGCTCCAACAAGAAGTACTCTGATTGCTACAAAAAAGACGCAATAGAGTTAGTTCCATAGCAACATCAAGGGACAGGGGTTTACTCACTATTTCCTAATACCCAAGAAGGATGGGACACTAAGACCAATTCTAGACCTAAGGCCTCTCAATGTGTATATACACTCAGATCATTTTCACATGATCACTTTACAACAAGTGCTCCCACTGCTGCAACAAAGCGATTTCCTCACCACACTAGACCTCAAAGACGCCTACTTCCACATTCCCATACATCCTTGTCACGGGAAGTATCTCAGATTTGTACTACAAGGACAACACTATCAGTTCAAAGTCCTTCCATTTGGGGTCACAACTGCACCACGAGTGTTTACAAAGTGCCTAGCAGTAGTAGCAGCACATCTCAGAAGACAACATATCCACGTCTTCCCATACTTAGACGATTAGCTCATAAAAGCTAAGTCAGTCAAGCAGTGTGTCCTACACACATCTCAAACAATTCAAACACTGCACAAATCGGGGTTTACAATAGACTACACGAAGTCACATCTTCAGCCCTCTCATTTACATCAATACCTAGGGGCTACCATAAACACCAATATAGCTCTATCTTATCAGTCCAGCCAGGATACAGAGCATTCAAGCCTTAGTCACAAAGTTTCAAAACCAACACTCTCTCCCAGCCAGAGTGTTCATGCCACTAATAGGCATGATGGCATATTGCATTTTTGTTGTACCATATGCAAGACTGCAAATGCGCCCATTGCAGGAATGCCTAGCACATCAGTGGAATCAGTGTCAAGGACAACTTACAGACCTGGTGTTGGTGAACAGCCGCACACATCGCTCTCTGCAGTGGTGGAACACCAAAAACTTGTGCAGAGGGCGACCGTTCCTCGAACCTGTTCCACAAATAGTACTGACAACAGACGCATCCCGCACAGGATGGGGAGCACATCTGCTCCACCATACAACTCAAGGAAAATTGACTGCTCAACAAAAAGTGATTCACATCAATCACCTAGAGCTGCTAGCAATATTCCTAGCACTGAAATCCTTCCAAGTACACGTACAGAACAAAGCTGTCTTGATCCGCACAGACAACATGACAGCCATGTACTACATTAAAAAACAAGGAGGCACACATTCCCTACAACTGTCCCAGCTCGCTCAGAACATTTGGAGATGGGCCATTCCACAAAACATAATTCTGCTTGCAGAACACCTTCCAGGAGTTCACAATCAAATAGTAGATCTGTTAAGTCGACAGACACAACAGATTCACAAATAGGAACTACATCTGCAAGTTCTTCTATCATTCTTTCCCAAGTGGGGTCATCCAGACATAGATCTGTTTGCCACACCCGAAAATGCAAAATGCCCAACCTTCGCTGCCAGGTTTCCACATCGGCTGTCCAAGGGCAATGCGATATGGATGAGCTGGTCGGGGAGATTTGCGTATGCTTTTCCGCCAATACCACTAGTAGTACTCAAGCTGAGACAACAGTCTCTCAAACTCATCCTAGTAGCTCCCACATGGGCACGCCAACCGTGGTTCACACTGCTGGAACTCTCTCTAGTTCCACACCAAAGACTGTGTCTGACACCATCCATGCTAACTCAGAACCATGGAGACATCAGACATCCAGATCCAGGTCAACAGAATCTGGCGATCTGGCTCCTGAAGTCTTAGAGTTTGGTTACCTTAACATGCCACCAAACTGTATAAATATCATTAAAGAAGCCAGTAGGCCTACTACTAGAGCTTGCTATGCTGCAAAATGGAAGAGATTTACCATTTACTGCACTAATAATCAAATGTATCCTCTAGATGCTTCCAACCAGAATATCATCTGCTACCTTCTCCATCTACATAGATGTAATCTAGCATATTCATCTATACGTTTACATCTTGCAGCCATTGCAGCATATCTACAAAACAGACCACATATGTTGTTATTTAGAGTACCTGCAATCAAAGCTTTTATGGAAGGATTAAATAGAATCATTCCTCCTAGGTTACCACCCTCTCCAGAGTGGAACCTAAACATTGTCCTTACAAGGCTCATGGGGCCCCCTTTTGAACCTTTACATAAGTGTGAACTGCAATTTCTCACATGGAAAACAGCTAGTGAGATTCAAGCTTTCACTATACAAGAACCATTTTTACAATTACACCGTAACAAGGTGGTTCTACGTACTAATCCTAAATTCCTTCCTAAAGTAATTACTCCTTTTCATCTAAATCAGATTTGCCAGTGTTTTTTCAAAACCCAGACTCTGTAGCAGAAAAAGCTCTACACATACTAGATGTAAAAAGAGCTGTTCTCTATTACATTGATAGGACCAAATCCTTACGTAAAACAAAGCAACTGTTTGTAGCTTTCTCTCCACCACATAAAGGCAACACCATCTCTAAAGCAGGAATTGCAAGTTGGATTGTAAAATGTATACAAATATGCTATCACAAAGCAAAACTTACATTAACAGTTCCTCCTAGAGCGCATTCCACATGCAAACTAGGAGCCTCCATGGCTTTCTTAGGGAACATTCCCCTAGAAGACCTCTGCAAGGCAGCAACATGGTCTACAACACACATCTTCACTAAACACTATTGTGTTTATGAGCAGCTAAGCAGCAAGCTGCAGTAGGCCAAGCTGTCCTCAAAACTCTTTCAAACTATTGCAACAGATACAGGTGACCACCGCTAGGGGAGACACTGCTGTACAATCGATGCACAGTGTAAGATCTGCCCCTCCTATGCCTCGAGCGGAAAATGCTACTTACCAGTATGCATCTGTTCTTGGCATGTAGAGCAGCAGATTCTTACACGCCCTCCTGCCTCCCCGCGGCCTGTATCTGTTCTAGTTCTATCTTAATTAGATATACACGCATGGACATCCCTTCTTTATTTCTACTAACTCCATCATTTCCCATCCTGGCGAAAAACAATCTAAGGATGGAGCCGATGCCCTCCTGACTACAAAGACTTCTTCCAAGACGACGACAACATGCAATCATCTGAGCCCAACACCAGGTGGCGATCTAATGCACAGTGTAAGAATCTGCAGCTCTACATGCCAAGAACAGATGCATACTGGTAAGTAGCATTTTCCTTTTCCTTTGTAGGTTTGATGTGCATTTGTTCAAGCTTGTGAAAGTCCTTAGTAGGTTCTTGAAATATGCCGGACGAGCTCAGTGTGCATACAGAGCACAGAGCCCTGCGCTGTCCCAGTTTTAATAATTCAAATCCACAGCCTCTAAACTCACGAGGGTGCTCATTTACACGGCTGGGCTGCCGTGTGGATTTATGTTCTACGATAACTGCACGTCAAACCTACAAAGGAAAATTAATGTTTTGCTCATACTAAGAACTGTATGTCCCAGAATGCATCTATGAAGGTTTGCACTTAGCAAACACCCACTGTGAGCTGGAAATTGAATAAAGAAGGTTGGAAATGATTAGTGAGCTTTTGGTGTGTAATTTCAGCAGCCCATGAAGGAGGGTCTTGGATCCCTGAAACGCGTTGGCAAAGGTAAAATATGCAAATCTTGAAATACAAAGACTGCAGAATTCCGAAGCCAGATGGTGAGAGCGCTGGGAGTGCTCTCTCAATGCTTCGGGCATATTGTATAACATATATATATATATATATATCAGTAGTCATAATGTGCGTAACCTCCCCCGCACCAACAGACGCGTTTCGGAGTTGCCGCCTTCCCCGATGTCGGTGAATAAATTACATTTATTAAAATTAAATCTATAGGAATTAAAGTTCATAAGTGAAGTGGTTCAAATGGTGATCCCCCAAGCCTGGTAAGGACAATGAAACCAATGTACTTACCTGTAAACTGTGGTTCTCCAGTGTTGGTATCTTTCGTAGATTCACATGCGACCTACCATCCTCTCCATAGAGGCTCCTTTGGTTATTCTTTTTACATGCTTAAATTCCACTTGTGCTCGGAAATTTGAGATCCTGGATCCTCTGTGGAGAGGGTTCTAGAGGGTGCTGTCGCCTGATTGGCTGGAATTTGGACCATTCCTAAAGACTAGGATGAAATATTAAACTGAATGTTTTTTCTCTATTAACTTTAATGTTAAAGTCATTACTTGTTGCTTTTAATGTACTGTGGGACTTCCACTTCGACGGGGAATGATTCAAGCATGTGAATCTATAAAAAATACCAATACCGGAGAACCACGGTTTACAGGTAAGTAACTAACTTATTTTCATTGACCTTACCAGGCTTATGGTACCACCATTTGAACCACTTCACTCATGAACTTCAATTCCTAACATTGAAAGTTGCTTTCCTAGTTGCAATCACGTCCCTCAGAAAGATAAGTAAACTACAAGCACTTACTCTACAAGAACCATTCTTCAAAATGTTCTCAACACAATCTGTATTGCATACAGAGCCAAAGTTTCTTCCAAAGGTTGTGTCAGCTTTTCACACAAGCCAGACTATAGAGCCACCAGTGTTTTTCCTAACACAGAATCAGTAGCAGAAATAGTGCTACATACACGTGATGTTTAAAGGGCTATAATGTTCTACATAGACAGAACCAAACCCTTCAAGAAAACACAAATCTTTGTCCCATTTACAAAGCCACAACAAGGTGCACACATAAAGCATGAATTGCTAAATGGATAGTCAAATGCATTCCAACTTGTTACTGCAAAGCAAAAAGGGTATTTACAATCCCTCAATGATCTAATTCCACACGTAAACAGGGAGCTACTATGGCTTTTTTTGGAAATATACCAATAGAGGATATTTGTAAAGCATCTTCATGGAGTAACCCACATACGTTCACAACGCACTATTGTGTAGATGTCTTAACCAATCACCAAGCTAAGGGGTCAGGCTGTACCTAAAACTCTTTTTTAAACATCTACTTCAACCAATTGGTAGCCCATGCGTATGGGAGCACTGCTTTACATTCAATGCTAAGCCTATTTATCTACAACGAACACATGCTACAAATGGAATGTTACTTACCCTTTAAGCATCTATTCATACCGTTTAGTGCTGTAGGTTCATATGCATCTACCCTCCACCCCGGAGACTTTTGGTTGAAGTATGTTGTAGTCTACTTAAGATACCGAACATTATACTTTTCTATGCATGTTTATCTCTGCTACCACTATATTTCTCCTATTCCTTACGCTCACCTGTTAAGCCAAAAACAGTCTAACAAAGGAGCCGAAGAAGATGCGCGATACACACTGGAGGAGGAGCTGGTGTATCTTGTGACTCAAAGACCCCTTTGAAGAAAAAAATAACTTGCAAGTGTTTCAGCCCAACGCTTGATGGAAGGATATGCTAAGCATATGAATCTACAGCACTACACACTACTAATTGATGGTTACACGATAAGTAACATATTTCTTATGGATAGGAAATGAATGTGTGCATTGTTTAGGTGCCAATGGGGATGCTGTGATTATGATTTTGTTCTCCAGTGATATAGCAAGAAGCTGTCTGTGTGGGTGGTAGCTTTAAGTGGGATAAACATGAGCAGGACATTGACTGATGCTCATTGCACCCAATGTGGCAAAAAAGAGGAGCAGAACTCGACTGCATCAAATATTTCATGACATCCTGGCTTGACCTGCTTTCTCCTTTAGACAGTGAGTCTGCAAGTGCTCTCTGCACAGTTCTTATGCAGATCCTTGGTTTCCACTTAGAAAAGCAGAACAGAGAATCATACCAGACCTAGAATTGTCTTTCTTAGATAAACTTCACCCAGCACCTCCTTTCTAGAATGCGAATCATCATAAGACAGATAAGGTGGGCAGGCGAGTTACTGTTAAAATTAAATGTGATCTCACATTTGGATCCATTTTCAACAGAAGTTGTGTTGACAAGTTGAGCAGTGTTGATATGTGAGCCATCCTGGTTAACTGGGTTATGAGCTGTCTGGTCGGCAAGTGAATAAATTGATCCCATTCTGAGGAAAACTGATATTGGCAACAGAATGCTCAAAGTAGTTGTTGTCGACCAGGCGCATTCAGTACATTTGTAGGTGATGTTGAAGAGAAGCCGATGTGTATGACTATTTACAGATGCCACAAACATTGATTTTCAAAGTTGTTTCTAAGCCTTTGTTTTCTTCTTTTGTCTGGTATGGTGATCCGGTTGAGAGAAAAGATCTTCCTTAAGAATCGTGTTAAAACTATATAAAGCCGTTCGGAAAAAAACACTTTCAAACATTCTCCACTATTATATTTTTATAATCATAACATTGTTAGAATGCCTACTATTCTTTCCTATATCAAGTTAAGCTGTCTGTAATTTCAGTCAAAATATTTTATGTATTAAGACCTTTAACCGCATCGATGCGGTGCATTTTCCCGCTGTGTGCTGGAAAATTCAAAAAACCGCTTTACATGACGAGCTCAGCTCGTCATCAGCACACGAGCGCCGTAGCTGATGACGAGCTGAGCTCGTCATCAGCATCGAAGGGGTTAATCTAATTTTGGGAAGACTGGAATAGCGTCTACAGGGTTATTGTGTTTGCGCTTTTTCTGAATATTTGCTTAATCACTTCTGAGCTCTGTGCACAACTTTACGTAATGTCTGGATTCTCATGCGAACCGCAATTGTCGAATTATTTGTTTGTTTTATTAATGTATCATTGTTTTGATAATCACTCAAAATTCACACACCCTAGTGTACTGAGTTGCATTTAGTTTGAGATGGCAATGCCCACAAGATGATCTGTTGGCAATAGGAATGTACAATTTCTTTTGAGAACGAGATGTTGTTGTTTATTTGTGTATTCGTAGTGTAAATGTGTGCGGCTCTTGTGAAAAATGCTATGAAGTGTTGAAAAATGCATAAAGTGTTGTGACAGCTACTGCCCAGGATAAATATACAGGAGTCTAATCTTCTAAATGATCACTTCTGACTACCTTTTTTTATGATAGATTTGATGTTTTCATTGTTTACTAACCACTCGAGTTTTGTTATTCCAGATGTGTGCTTAATTGGTTTGGCGATTGGTCCACTGAAGCCCTGTATCAAGTTGGCAAAGAATTTACCAGTAAAATGGATCTTGAGAAACCCAACTACATTGTTCCAGACTACATGCCAGCTGTGTATGACAAACTGCCTCAAACTCCATCTCACAGGGAGGCTATTGTAAACAGCTGTGTTTTTGTGCATCTGACGCTTCATCAGGTGAGCACCTCATTTCGTTACACTCTTACTTTGTAGTTTTAAAGTACCTTTAGGCAAAAATATCTCTTTGCTTGGGGATCCTTAATTGCATAAATGCCAGGGTACATTTTTAATAACCTTAGTCCGTGGGAAATACAAAAGTTCCACATGGTTTCAGCATATCTTAAGTATAGAACACCAGCATTTATGCCCTACAAGTGATACCGTGAGCAAAAATGTACCCATAATGCACCCACCCGCTGTGAAGTTCTGCATATCCACTGCATACCACCCAGAGTACTCAATGTAATCTGAAAGTAATCACAACTTATTCTAAAAGTAATTACTGTGTACTATAACCTGCTTTTTAAAACCATACCAACCTGTAACAACTGCAGATCCTTTCCCAATTGCATTTATGTTTAAAGGTTTACAATTGAAAGTATATTTTACCTACCTGTACCAAGTCCTGCTTGGTTCTAGAAATAAAACACATGTATACCTTTTTTTTCGTACCCAATTGGTATGGATTCTGTCTCTGAGTGTGTGCCATCAGTCTTAATTGATTGAATATAATAAATGCTTAACACACCCTCTGGATAAGCCTAACTGCTTGCCCAAGCTACCACAAAGAGAGCTGTTAGTACTTACCTGATTTAGCCTCTGCTATACCTTTGGGGACTCCCTAAACTCTGTGAACACTATTCCTTACTTTGGTATTGTTTATACAAAGCCATCTTCCTACAGGCAGTCACTGACTGCACTATTGTAGGCATTCAACTTAGTCTGACTAGCACCCTTGGAGCCTGTTAACTGAAGACCCATATGTTGGGCATGAGAACAGCATCTTACCATGGTAGTGCTCTGATGAGGCTCAAAACAGGCAGCATCTCTGGTGCTGTCTGGACGCAGACGGGTGCAGAGAGGCTCCCGTAAAATGGCACTGCAGTGAAGAAAGAAATTTGAAGTGGGACAGCACGATCTGCCTGAAAATAAACAGACTCCCTCTCAGCTCAATCAGCCAAAGCGGGAGAGGACTGAAGGGCAATAAAAGGCAGAAGCCCTAAGTCTAAACACTCGTCAACTAAGGTACTGTCGACGAAGCCTCCATCGTCGTCGAAGACATCTGAGGTTCCGTCGACGACCGTCCCGTGGACGAAGAAGTCAAGCCCATCGACGACCGTTCCGTCGACGACGTGTCAGTCGACCGTGATCTCGTCGATGATGATCCCATCGACGTCGAGTTCTGCTGAGTCCGTCGACTATTGTTCCGTCGACGACGTCTGCCATCGAGAGCCCTATGGCGACGATTGAATCTCCATTGTCTAAAGAGCCACCGATTCAAAAGGGGGTGGTGATGGACAGAGTATCTGAATTAAGCAGAACACTCCTACCCAGTCAAAAGATCAGGGCTGTCAATGGACACTGCTGCTATAAAGCCTCCAGTTACAGTTCAAGCATTTTCTACACCTATTTCCTCAAAGGCTTTTCAACTGAGATCTTACCAAAGGCAAGAATGCTCCTATATTTCACCGCTTATGCCTTCTCACCTCCTTGAGACTTATGCTCATGAAGAGGAGGATGATTATGATGATGATGACAACGAAGGAGCATTTGGGATAGCTCACCATCCTTCAGAATTAAACTGTGTCAAGATGATGAGGAGGATGATGAATACATGGAGCATTACTATCAAGAGGACATCGTGGTTCCTTATCGTACAGCATACCAGAGACAGTCTCGGGCTTCAGAGTCCAGCCATCTACCACCGGGTCTCATTCAGGACTTACAAGCCATGTTAGTAGACTACAGACAACGCTTTCCACCACAGCAGGTTGTTTCTCCACCTCAACCTGCAGCAGTTCCGGACCCTATTCCTCAGCCTGAGATCCCAACACCTAGGTCTCCAGTCACGGAACCTCAGCAACCTCTTTTGCCCACTCAGACTCCAGACACTTCTTCGGATGAAGAAGTAGAAGAAGGCGAGCTACCAGATAATCCTCCTGTGGATCCGTGGGATTCTTATATTATCCCCATGCCATCTCCACCAACTCCACAGCCTTCAGATTCACCACCAGAAGACATAGGTGGGTTTCATAACCTTATGCAGCGGGCTGCCAGTAGGTTTCAGCTATCAGTAACAGTGGATCAGTCTGAGTGCTTTCCCACGATTTTAAAGAAGAAACAAGGAAGGTGTCCAGGGCCATTCCTATTATAGACTACATATGGAAGGAGGGCATTAAGGTAATGAAAAATCCTGCTTCTGTGCCTGCCGTGCTACAGCGGATTGACAAAAAATATCGTGCTCCTTTTGGTAGCCCTTCACACAATTAGGGTGAGTCCTGTATGTTTTCTCTGCTGCCACTATTTATATTCCACAGGGGCATTGAACCACCATAGCTCACTGTGGGATTCCACCACCATGTTTTTTATCACTTTTATTGTCCTCAAGCATTAGTTGCGCTCACCACTGATTATTCTTTAATCGAGTTTGAAGTCTTCACAGGAATTGTTTGAAATAGTTTAAATAGTTGAAATAGTTTATCAATGTATATACCTGAAATTTATGCATCCTTGTCTGTCGAATACAGGTAGATCCAGCTCATCACTAGTATATTGACACATTAGACACCTCTCTACTGTGATTTTGATGAACCTTCTATATAAAAATGTCTTTGTGTAGATAGTTTCCTTCCTTATGGTTCTGAAGAATCGAGAGTTAATTGACACAAATGCGAGAAACATGTTGACCGTTATTTTTCACTAACTGACACATAAATAGGAGACAATTTACTCCAATGAGCGCCGGTTACACTGCTTTTAATTAGGACAGGAGACCCACCAGAATAAAAGTAACCTCAGGCATGCCCAGCCCCATTTTAAACTCACTACCACGTCTACACTCCTCTGGCCCCACACCTTTACTTCACCATACGGCTGTTGGATAGAAGATCTCCGGTTAAGTGCCCCTCTTTGAGGTGAGCCCGTTGGGTATTGCACCGCCGACCCAACGAGGAGCAGCCCATATGATGAAGCATGACACCTGAGAGGGGGTGTGAGGGCATTAAAATCCAACAAATGGATTCCCAACTGTAGATCGCTTTGAGACCCAGTGGTTTCCAGCCTTCATATGACTTCTACAACACCCCTTCCTGAGGAACAGCACAACAAACCTTCCAAGCACAAGTAGGCCCACAAGGCAGCACCAAACTTACACCCTCAGCGGCACAGGGGCGGTCGGGTGCAGAGTACCAACACAGCGCCGGGCGCTCAATGTAAATCAATGGGGAGATCAGTTGTGGAGAAAGGCTGCAGGCTCGGGCCCGGAGGTTGGACGGAGAAAACCCACAGCTGCCCTGGTAAGTTCTGATGCTAGGAGACGTAGCGACACAGTTGGTCAAGCTCTCCAAGGTTCTCCAAGGCCCAGGGGCTTCGGGTGCAGGGGTGCAGTGGTGTCCATTGGAATCGGGAACAGCTTACTGGGCAGATCACGGTCAGGGGAAGTCTTTTGATTGAGGCTGCAGGTGTCTAGGTGGAGTCTGGGAGGGGTCAGCACATGGTGGACTCTGGTTCAGAATCTCTGGGTATCCTTTGCAGTTCTGGTGGGCCACTTGGACTCTGGCCATGGGTTTTTGGTGCAGAGGTGAGTCTGGAGGAACTTTCTTGGTTCCTCGGGGCAGAGTTCTTTTTCTTTAAAGTTGGTTTCTTCGGTACAGGTACACTGTACACTGGAGATTTAGAGTCTTTGTTGAAAGCAGGCAGTCCTCCCAGGGTTTTGCAGTTCACTGGGCTTGCAGGACTAGTCAACTTTTGTAGCAAGGGTGAAAGGCAGCAGACAGGCCGGCAAGACTGGCACAGTCATTCACTGGTCCTACTTCGTTCTTCCTGGGGGGTTTCGTAGGTCATCCGGAATCTAATTTCATGGTCTTGGGGTGCCAACTAAATGCTAGATTTTGGGGTGTTAAAGGGAAAGGATAGGTAGGGACCAATGCGTTCATTACCTAGGGTGTCTACATCCACTATGGCCATGTCTGAACTGGGGTGGCAGAGTGGGCTAAAGAATGGTGATGGATTAAACCCAGATCAGTTGACTGGGGGTGAGTGCTTGTATTGTCAACGCTCCGTCCATCATTTCCTTTGGTTTGGCTTTGTTCGCCATAAGTTGGCACGGTATGCTCAGACGTGAGTCCCTTGCTCACTTTGCCACTTGATTCAAGCAAGCCCGGCTGAAGACGGCTGCAATACCAGAAACCGGTCCTGGGAAGCTTGTTTCCGGTCCAGGGAAGGCATGGCTTGGCAGTTCGGGCTGGACTGTTCCCATGAGGCATAGGGTCAGACTGATTTTCATATGGCTATGTCTGAACTGGGGTGGCAGAGTGGGCTAAAGAATGGTGATGGATTAAACCCAGATCAGGTGACTGGGGGTGAGTGCTTGTATTGTCAACGCTCCGTCCATCATTTCCTTTGGTTTTGCTTTGTTCGCCATAAGTTGGCAGGGTATGCTCAGACGTGAGTCCCTTGCTCACTTTGCCACTGGATTCAAGCAAGCCCGGCTGAAGACAGCTGCAATGCCAGAAAACGGTCCTGGGAAGCTTGTTTCCGGTCCAGGGAAGGCACGTCTTGGCAGTTCGGGCTGGACTGTTCCCATGAGGCACAGGGTCAGACTGATTTGCATATGGCCATGTCTGAACTGGGGTGGCAGAGTGGGCTAAAGAATGGTGATGGATTAAACCCAGATCAGTTCACTGGGGGTGAGTGCTTGTATCGTCAACGCTCCGTCCATCATTTCCTTTGGTTTTACATCCACTATTATGCCACCCTCATGTGGGAGGGGGGCATAGTCCTATCCCTGACTCGATAAGTCCCACCATCTTTAAGATGGTGGGTATTGGAAAATGTGCTACACGTCGCCTCCAGCACCTGAGGGGTGGAGTTGGCAAAACGGGGCACACTTCCTTTTTTCACTAAGTTTCCCAGCTGGTTTTTCCGCCAAAAGTGGGTGATTGAAGCTTCCCACTCGAGCACTGTGTTCATCCTCGGGGAGGAGGTGTGACACCTCCGCCCAGGATGGGTTTTTGTTTCTGGCCTCAGAGCAAGGGATCTTGACTCAGGAGTGTTGTAAAGTCCCCCTTTTTGCAAGGTTACCCCTTCATTTTTGTCTGATGTTGATGCTATTTGACTGAGTGTGCCCTGGGTGCCTGCCATCCAGGTTCCCAGAGCCTGTTCTTTCCCTAAAACTGTACTGTTGAAAACCCAATTGGCAACTCTCTGGCCACATGCAAGTCCCTTGTAAAAGGTACCATGGGTATGCTATTACCTGGGCACCGTCCCACGTGATCCCACACACGACACCCATCTACTCAAAGTACGTCCCTTGCCTAAATTGTCAATTGAACACTGGACCACAATACTACAAGAAACCAGATCGGTGTCTTCTTTGGATGCTGTTATGGCCAATGATAACTTCAGCAACTGGCTTCAAAAATCACTGATGCGCTCATTCCTGTTAAAAGGACTCAATACAAAATAGGAAGTAACCAGAAGCCATGGTACTCAGCCAAACTTCGGGGCCTGAAACAAACTTGCAAAAAGCTTGAGAGAGATTAGAGAAAAAACTTCTCGATTGACAGGAAACTTAAATAAAGAGAAACCATTAATCTGCACAAAGCCGAAATCAGATTAGCCCAGGCAGCCTACTACGAAAATAAAATCTTATCAGCAACTAACAACGCCCGTGAGATTTTTTTTATTGCCAAAACTCTCTCCATAGTTCTCCCTACACCAGTTATCCCTAATACATCAGGTGCACGGTGTAACAACTTAGCGGAGTTCTTCTCCAATCAAATGTAAACTATTTTTACCTCCTTTCCCCCTATTAAAGACTGTACATTGTCCCGCCACACCTGTAGTAATCAGCCCTCCATGGCCACTATTCCGGTGATGGAAATGCCTGTGTTAGAAAGCCTCCTGACTCAGGCCCCTCTAAAGATACTGAGACAGGTGGCAGGTGTTTCCCCAGTCATTTTAGAATTGATTAACCCCTCCCATGCCCGTGACGGATGGGCTGTGCTGGTGACGGAACGGTACCGTCACGGCCCGCTCGCCGCGCCTGTGCGGCGCGAATTCCGCACCTGCGCTGACATTCTAATGGGCGGGCGGGTCCGTGACGGAACCGTTCCATCACAAGCACAGCTCACCCGAGGGCCGGGACGGAGTGGTTCCGTCACGAGCACGGGACCGCCGCGCGGCCCCGCCTCCCCCTTAGCGCTGCGGCGGAATAGCCGCCGCAGTGAAGGGGTTAACATCTTATTATTATTTATTATTATTATTATTCATTCTCTTCTGGAGTGGTCCCTCTTTTATGGAAGGAAGCTATGGTAAAGGCACTTTAAAAAAAAAACCTAGCCTTGATCCTTCTAACTGCGGAAACTACCACCCCATATCTCTGCTTCCAGTGGTTAGCAAAATTGCTGAAAAACATTTCAACTCGATATTATCCTCATTCCTAGAGACTCACAGACTTCTGCATCGGTCCCAGACAGGTTTCCATCCCCTTCAGGGAACAGAAACGGCTTTGCTCTCAGTAGTGGAAGAGTCAAAGATAGTGGACTCTGGAGGCACTGCTGGTCCTTCTCCCTAGCACGCCTTTGACACAGTAAACCATCGCATCTTGGTCCACAGACTCAGAAAACTGGGTGTTACCGGAACTGCTCTATCATGGTTACAGTCTTTCCTGTGTAATAGATCCTTCCAGGTCTTTGTCAATGAGGTGAACTTAAGCAGAAGCCCCTTTTTTGTGGAGTACTTCAGGGATCTTCCCTGAGTCCCACCTTATTTAACGTTTACACGTGCTCCCTAGCAGGGGTGGTATCACCTTTTGGAGTACACATAGTCACTTATGTAGATGACACACAACTTGTGAATAGGCTTAACAGAGCCGAAAGCTCCCCTCCCAGTCTGCGTCCATGCTTGGAAGAAATCGCCAACTGGATGAATGAGTCCTTCCTGAAACTGAATGGGGGAAAAAAGCGAAGTTATGATTCTGGGCAATCGTTCTCCCTTCGATCTAAATGCAATCTGGCCGACCTCTCTCGGCTTAATTCCCATCCCCAAGACCCAGTTAAAAAGCTTGGGTGTTTGGATCGATCAATACCTCACATTTAAGTACAAGCACGTAAGATGGCAGTCACGTGCTATGGTATCCTGAAAACGATTCGGAAGGTTCTTCCCCCACCTTCCTTTCCAGGCAAGAAAAATTATGGTGCAGGCCCTTATCCTGTCCCGGTTGGACTATGCGAACGCCCTTTATCTGGGTGCCCCCGCTGCTACTCTCTCCAAACTTCAGACTATACAAAACTGGGCAGTTAGACTTCTATTAGGCATTCCTAAACATTATTCAGCCAAACCAGCCTTGAGATCACTCCATTGGTGCCAGTCCGGGAGAGAGTCAATTTCAAAGCCCTATGTGTGAGAAGTTGGCCTGATATATGATGCTCACTAGTTCTAGTGATCACCTTGTATCAGTCCAAACAACCCTTATGGTGATTGGTTGTAAGTCAACCTTATAGACCAGCTATCCTAATGGTAGCATGGACAAAGCAGTCTTAGGCTAAACTCTTTTGGCATGTGAAGCCAGCTGTTTTACCACAATATAACCCCTTGAATACCAGATGAAAGGACACCACACAGGTTGTTATGAAAATAAACAATATATTTATTAATAACAAACACCTCTGAACTCTTTATGAGATCAGAGGGCTAAGCACATGACAATCTCTTAGAAAAAATACGACAAGTTGCACAAAATTACAATGGTGCCCTAGGGGCACGGCAAACTATATACTAAGTAAATGGAATGTGAGAGTCGATAGAAGGAATGGAGCTGTCCAGAGGCTGTAGGATCGTTGGGACCACGCTACACTAACTCTAGGTAAGTAATAGGAGGCCCACGGAACGCGTGTGCAGAGTGTGAACTCACACGCGAGATGCGTAACAACGTCTATGGACAGTACAGTTCAAGAAAAAAGGTAAGTACGGACAATCCTGACTAGTTAGGACTAAAACGACTGTGGAACTGGACACTAGGAGAGTCAATCTACCCTTGAGCACCGAAATGCTCTCGTTACCTCACCCACGGGCTGCGGGTGCATAGGTGCGAAGTCGTGTCTGGTTTCTGCGTTGAAGTCAATGGAGCCTGAAAGAAAAGATGCTGCAGGCGACCAGGAGGAAGATGTCCGGCGTGATCCAAGGATGGATCAGAGATGCTGAAGACCTGAAAGCAGAGGGGACAATGTTCAAAGTCACTAGCCAGTGACTGGAGTGGAACCAGGAAGGAACCA
Organism: Lissotriton helveticus; assembly: GCF_964261635.1. NCBI lineage: Eukaryota > Metazoa > Chordata > Amphibia > Caudata > Salamandridae > Lissotriton > Lissotriton helveticus. The sequence goes on from NC_136070.1 coordinate 420,197,595, forward strand.
GATGTTGTCGCTATCAAGTGAAGAGTGGACGCTTGACTCTGCAGCCACGTGGACCAGGAGGTGTCTTGGACGACCAGGATGGAGGCACAAGCTGTCCCACGCAGGCTCTCGCTGTCGGCGGTGTCTGTTCCGGATTCGGCGTCAACGGGCCTTGGCAAAGGCAACCCACGCGGTGAGTGGAAAAGGCGTCTGGTGCGGACTAGGAGAGTCCGGGGTGCCCCTCTTTTGGAAGGGAGCAATAGCCAGTCTGGAGCAACCAGACCAGCAGTGAAGATTTCAAGGTTCGTCGTCTAGGAGGCCACTAGCCAGCCGACCAGTGACCAGACAACGCGTCGAGCAGCAAACAAGCAGAAGGGCCCCACGCAGATCTCGTGGAAGCTGGAGGGCTTATCTTCGTTGCAGGAGCTGCTCGGGTCTGGGGCTTCTCAATCCCCAAAGCACTTGGTCGAGTTTACCTCGGGAGTCGTGCTGGAAGCGAAGTGCAGTTTCTTTCAAGGTGGCCGGTCCCACGTGTCTCGTCGCACCCCGAGGGAAGACCACAAAGTGAAGACGCTGGACGCTTGATGGTGCCTGCAGTTGCAGGGTTGACACTCCTTGCCCACAAGGGAGATTTCTTCAGTCTTCTGTGGAGCAGAACGTCGAAGTCCAGAGTTTCTTCTTGTAGAGTGTGAGAAGTTGGCCTGATATATAGTGCTCACTATTCTAGTGATCACTTTGTATCATACCAAACAACCCTTATTGATGATTGGTTGTAAGTCAACCTGATAGACCAGCTATCCTAGTAGCATGGACAAGAGCAGTCTTTAGGCTAAACTCTAGAGGGCATGTTAAGCCAGCTGTTTTACCACCACATTTACCCCTTGAACACCAAGTGAAAGGACACCACACAAGTTGTTATGAAAATAAAGTATATTTATTTATAACAAGACTACCCTGAACTCTTTGAGTCAGGGAGCTAAGCACAATACAAAACTCTTTAGAAAACACTTTAAGTTGCACAATTTACACAAATGCCCGAGGGGCACGAAAAACCATATACTACAAAAGTGGAATGCGAAATGCTAGCAGGTAAGTAACAGGATCCAGAGGCTTCAGGATCGCTAGGACTACACTACTGAACCCTAAGGTTAGGAGCAGGAGGCCTAGGGAGATCGGGTGCAGAGTGTGCACTCTCACGCGGGATGCGGGAAGAAGTCTAGGGATGCTAGCGTTTCTAAAGTTAGTGTTATCGGACGAATCCGACTAGTTAGGCTGAAAACGAAAAAGGATCTGGACACTTAGATAGTGAACCTACGTTGGAGCACCGAAATGCTCGAGTTACCTAGCCCAGGGGCTGCGGCTGCATAGGGTTCAAAAGACGTCGGGAATCCTCGTTACAGTCTATGGAGCCTGAAAGAAGAAGTTGCTGGCAGGCGACCAGTGATGAAGTTCGATGGGATCCAAGCCTGGATCGGAGTTGAAGATGACCTGAAAGCAGAGGGGACTCAGTTCTTGATCACTAGCCAGTGATCAGATGGGCACCAGGATGGCACCGGACGAAGTCACCTCGACCAGGTGAGTGGGCGACGCTGGGCTCTCCAGTCTCTCTGACCAGGAGGCGTTGTCGGCGACCAGGATGGAGGGGCGAGCTGTCCCACGAAGGTGTCTGCTGTCGGCGCTGCTGAAACCATGATTTGAACAAGCCTTGGCAAAGGCAAGCCCACGCGTTGGACTCAAGATCGCGTCTGGAGTGGACCAGGAGGGTCCAGGGTGCTCCTCTGTTGGAGGGGAGCAAGGGCCAGTCTGGAGCAACCAGACCAGCGATGGAAGTGTCGTGGTTCGTCGTCAGGAGGGCCACAAGCCAGCAGGCAAGTAGCCGGACAACGCGGTCAGCAGCAAAGAGCAGAAGGGCCCCACGCAGATCTCGTGGATGCTGGGAGGCTGGACTTCGGTGCTGGAGCTGCTCAGGGTTAGGGCTTCTCAAACCCCAAAGCACTCACTCGAGGATCCCTCGGCGGTCGTGCTGGGTAAGCGTCGTGCAGGTTCTGATGATGGCCGGTCCCTCAGGTCTCGTCTCACCCACGAATCTCAGCTGGGCTGATGATGTAGGTAGAGGTCAGAGATGGCAGGGAATCCGGGTCTCGTCGAGCTGTTCAGTCTTGATCCGGAGGATGGACTTACAGCAAACCGCATGCGCTTAGATGGTGCCCGCTGGTGCAGGGTGGCTACTCCTTAGCCACAAGGGAGAGTCTTCAGAAATGTTCGAGTTCTTTCGTGGAAAGTAGTCAAGATTCAGAATTATCTAATTTGGGAAGGGGGCCTGCTCCTACCTTTATCCTAAGAAAAAGGGCTGGCACGCGACTAGGTCCTGCCCATGGGTGGGACCAGGAGGGGTGTGGTTACACCCCTCTCCTTTGTCCGGTCTCTCCCCAGCTCAGGGGCTGGTGTGCCCCTGGAACTGGTTTGAGCCGGCCTATGCACATTGAGCACCGGGGTGCCACTTGCAGTCACCTTCCTTTCAGCCCTGCCTACCTGGGATACACAAAATCCTGTCTGGGATGGTGCTGGCACCGCCCCTGACAGGAAACCCTTTGTCCAGGCCTCCCTCGCTGGAAGGACTCCCAGCAGCAGGAGGGCAGACTTGTGTCTCGGTGGCAGCATCCATTTTGTGGAGCTGAGGTTGTGTTCAACTTTAACCGGGGTTACAGCTACCAACATGTCTTCTCCCTCTAGAGGGGTGGAATGCTACCCCCGTCGCCAGAACTGGCGAGGGGGTAGTATTCCAAAGCGTATGACACCTTACACGACATGTTTAGATAATGTCAGACCAAAGTTACCATAACCGCGAGGATTATAAGGCACTTAAGAGTATATGGTCTGACGCTATCAGGGAAATGGCTATGGGATTGATCCCGAAGGCCGCAGACAGGCTCAGCTCATGCCAGGGCACTATCTCACACGATTCCAAGCACTCTGCCTCCAGGATTGTTAAGGCCTGCCATAGGAGTGACTGATAGGAGATCTGTGTGCCCATTTTAGGTTTGGTGATTACACCACCTTGCCCCAGCTGTCAAGCAGCCAGTTGTGTCTGTTTTGGATGGCCATCCAGGGGTGGCATAACACATGCTGCAGCCCCTGGTAGGCCCTGTGTGCACCTATGCCCTGGGTACCTAAGGTACACTGTACAGGGGCTGATAAGGTGACTCAGTATCCAATTAGATATGTACCTAGGGTACATGGAATCCATTTTAACAGAGAGAGCAGTGGGCCTGGGGTCCTGAATAGCAGGGCCCCAGGTCAACTAAGTCAGAAAACCATCAAAACACCAGGCAAAAAGTTGGGGGCAACCATAGTCAGGGATCTACCTTCCTACATAGAGTAGTTCAGGATTAATCTAATTTGGAATGGGACCAGCTCCTACCTTTATCCTGCTAAAGGGGGCTGCACTACTGACTAGGTCCCTCCCCTGGGTGGGACCAGGAAGGGGGGTGGTTACACCCCCTAACCTTTGTCCGGTTTTCGCACCAGAGCTGGGGCAGGGATGCCCCAGCAACTGGTTTGAACCGGTGTATGCACAGGGCACCTTGTGTGCCCCAGGCATGTCTCATTCCTTTCAGGCCTATCCTACCCAATACACAAAATCCTGTCTGGGGTTGTGCTAGCACCTCCCAAGGCAGGAAACCCTTTGTCTAAGCCTACCTCGCTGGAAGGACTCCTAGCAGCAGGAGGTCAGACTTGTGTCTGTGGTGGCAGCATCCATTTTGTGATGCCAAGGCTCGAGTTAACCGGGGTTCACAGTTACTTACATGTCGTGCCCCTCTAGAAGGGTGGAATGCTACCCCGTCGCCAGAATTGGCGAGGGGGTAGTATTCCAATTCGTATGACACCTTACTCGACATGTTTTGATAATGTTATACCAGAATTGGCATTGAACCCGCGAGGTTGATAATGCACTTAAGAGTATATGGTATAGCGTTATCATGGAACAGCTATTAGGACTTGGTTCCGCAAGCTGCAGACGGGCTCAGCTCATGCCAGAGCACCATCTCACATAATTCCAAGCACTCTGCCTTCGGGATTGATAAGGCCTGCCATAGGAGTGACTGATAGGAATATATGTGTCCATTTTAGGGTTAGATATAGGTATACTATATCTACAGCAAAGGGTGTTTACACCACCTTGCCCCAGCTGTCGTGCAGCCAGTTGTGTCTGTTTTAGATGGCCAGTCAGGGGTGGCATAATACATGCTTCAGCCCCTGGTGGCCCTGGGTACACCTATGCCCTGGATACCTAAGGTACACTGTACAGGGACTGATAAGGTGGTCCAGTACCAATTGGTAAATGCACCTAAAGTACATGGTTGTCAATTTAGAGAGAGAACAGCTAGGCTGTGGGTCTGATTAGCAGGCCCACAGCCAGGGAAAGTCGTAAACCAGTGAAGCAAAAAGCAAAAATCTGGGGTGACCATAGGATTGCGGACCCCACTCTCCTACACTATGTATTATCCACAAGTCTCTAGCTGGAACAGACCCCGCCATTCTCCATAGCACCATCCAGTCCGCTCTTTGCGGGACTTGGGTAGTAGGGTCCCCGGTCCCGGTGATCCGTCCGCCATCTTGAGTAGGTATTGACGCTTGGGATTCTCTCAGGCGCCATATTGGTTGGGGGCAGAGGCTCTAGTAGCCGGAAGTCCGCGTATTGGAGAGCTTATTAAAGCAGCTCCCGGACAACGTTCTTTAGATCTTTCTAGCTTCCACGCGCATTACAGTGATTTTAACTGCACCTAGATTGTTTATTTTAAAACTGCGCCGCTGTAACTGCGCTGCTGTTTTGGCTGTATTTTTCGCTGGGCGCTTGCTAGTGCTGTCACCTGGGGCATAGTCAGGCTTACCTGCAGTTAAATTGTGCCTTCACCCGCTCTTTGCGGGACTTAGGTAGTAGGGTCCCCGGTCCCGGTGATCCGTCCGCCATCTTGAGTAGGTAGTGACGCTTGGGATTCTCTCAGGCGCCATATTGGTTGGGGGCAGAGGCTCTAGCAGCCGGAAGTCCGCGTGGCATAATAGGATAAGTTGACATGTGCAGGCAGACACGCAGCGGGTCCGCGCAGCGGACGCGCCGTAGACGCGCCGGAGGTGCGCCAGAGGTAAGCCCGTTTGCGCCCGTTCGCGTCCCGGGCGCCTCTGGTGCCCCTGCCTCTTACCATCTGGCTGACCCGTGTCCCGCTGCTTCTGATTCCCTGGAGCCTACTATGGGCGGTGAGAAACGCTCGGTCAATTCTTCTTCGCAAATGACCCTGTCCTGCGGCCTGCTGAATGTCCGCTCCCATGTTAAGCATCATGCTGAGATCGCCCTGCTGATAGAAGCATCTCGGCTGGATATACTATTTCTCACCGAAACCTGGGCCACGATGGACTGTAGCGTGGAACTGGGTTGGGCTTGCCCGCCTGGCTACCTTATAAAGCACACTCCCCGACTCTCAGGTAGAGGTGGTGGGATAGGATATATCTTTCGAGATTCGATCTCCTTGTCCGAGCTGGCGGTTAAAAAGGTAGCAGGGTTTGAGCTAATGGGCTTTTCTATCGCGGCCCAAGGAGGTATTTTGGCAACAGGCCTTCTATGCTACAGGCCACCCTCGCTTCCCTCAGTGGCCCATCAAGCTCTGGTCGACTTGATCTACGACCTCTCCAACTCTCATACTAATTTTCTGGTACTGATTTTAATTTGTGGCCTTCTGGCCCACATGACTTGGCTTTTCGAGAACTCTGCCAAGCTTGCAGCAATATTCAGCTTGCTCAATTGGTTTTGGAACCCACCCATGCTAAGGGGCATATACTAGATTTGGTATTTGCGGAGGAGAAGTTGGTGGTGGTGGAAAAGGTCGTGGACCAGGTTTGGACGGATCATTCATTGATTGTTATGTCTCTCACCTTGCCTGTCCCGCTGATGCCCAGTAGACAGGGCGGTACGAAGCTGAATCGACAATGGAATTGTCTCCTTAGGGAATCGAGCCGACCCGCCCTGCTACCGGGAATGTTTACAGTGGAGGAGAATGTGGACAAGAGTTATACATCTCTCTGTCGTTACATCACATCTTCTCTGGATGCACTGACCCCTTTACGTAAGGTGAGAGACAGGCCCGAGGCTTAAATGCTTGGTTTAGTGAAGACCTAGGGCGGCATAAACTTCGCTGCAAACAAGCAGTGCGTACATGGAGGAGGGGGTACGGGGAACAGGATAAGGCGGCATATAAAGTGTCCCTGCATGAATACAAGGCCCAGCTAAGAAGTGCAAAGGCCAAGTTCCTAGAAGACACTCTGGCGAAGGCCTCTAATAAATCACAGACCCTGTTCAGGCTTGTTAAGAGTCTGTCTGATCCATCTTGTACGGCGCCTACAATACCGGCCTCGCAGGAACTGTGCGATTCCTTGGCCCTTGCATTCGAGGAGAAAATCAGGAATATCTTGACTGGACTTACTAGATCTGAACAGTCTTTGTCGCCTACATTCCCCTTTTCGGAGCCTTCTGATAATTTGGGATCCGAGGGGGCAAATGTTGGAAATGATTTGCCGCAGCTGTCCTGTTTTCCAGTTCCCTCGCTGGAGGAATTTCGTACTCTGGCCAACGGCGTATCCTCAGGGTCGCCGCTTGATCCAATGCCTCATAAAATCAGGAAGGCTTTTCAAGACGAGCTATTTCCCCCATTGCATTCCATCTGCTGCCAATCACTGACAACTGCAACAGTTCCGGACAGCTGGAAGATGGCAATTGTAACACCTTTGTTGAAAAAGGCTTCTTTGGACCCTCTCTGTTCGGCCAATTATAGGCCGATTTCGCTACTACCATTCGCGATAAAAATTCTTGAGAGATGGGTGACAAGGGCCTTATCCAACTTCCTGGAAACTAATCTCTGCCTGGACGCTGTTCAATTTGGCTTCAGACCGGCTCACGGCACCGAGACTGCCTTGGTCACCGTGTTGGATGAGCTACGAACTCTGGTCGACAGAGGCAAGTCTGCATTTTAGTGCTACTTGACATGTCGGCCGCGTTCGACACGGTGAACTATAAAGTACTACTAAGCCGTCTTCGGAGTGCGGGAGTGAGTGGTCTGGCTTTGGATTGGCTAACTTCCTATTTGGATAATAGGCAACAAGCTGTGGCACTACCACCTTTTCGATCAGCCACTCGGCAGGTGAATCAAGGAGTCCCTCAAGGATCGGCGATTAGCCCAATCCTATTTAACATATATCTCCGTCCCTTGGTAGCACTGATAAAGTCATTCGGCATATCAGTCATCAACTATGCCGATGACACTCAGTTGCTTTTTTCCTTTGAGGGATCGGAGACAATCTCAAGGGACTCTTTTCACCGCTGCATGTTGGCAACAGCAGTATGGCTGCGAGCTAACTCATTGCAGTTCAATGGGTCGAAAACGGAGGTACTCTACTGCTCCTCGGACCGAATTTCCCGTACACTACCGGTCGACTTTTGGCCATCTTTTATCCCGGGTTCGGTGGAGGCGGCAGAATCGGCTCGCAATTTGGGAGTTCTGTTCGAACCCAACTTGCAGCTGGATGCTTCCGTAAATAGGACGGTAGCGACATGCATGGGCCTGCTTCGTGCACTTCGGAAAATCTTGCCACTTCTTCCCCGGGGCTCCAGAGCAGAGGTAGTGCGTAGTTCCATCCTCAGTAGGTTAGACTACTGTAACGCACTACTTCTGGGAGCCTCGAAGATCCTGGTCCTTAAACTCCAAAGGATTCAGAATATGGCTGCTAAATTAGCCTTGTCTCGCCCGCGTTCCTCTTCTTCATCGGCAGCTCTGGCCGATCTTCACTGGCTTCCGGTCCAGCAGAGAATTGCATTCAAGGCTTCGTGCCTTGTCTTCAGGGCCCTGCATGGACTGGGACCACTACCCCTTCAGAGTCTCTTTTCTTGGTATCAGGCCACTAGACCTCTGAGATCCTCCTCGGCGTTCCTGGTTAGGGTCCCCAGGATACATAGAGTGAGGATGGGCGGACGTGCCTTTAGTTTCACGGCCGCCAAGTTGTGGAACACTCTTCCTCTGACATTGAGGAGTAGCCTTGACTTGCTTACTTTTAAAAGGGACTTAAAGACCCATTTGTTTCCAAGGGTAGTGTAGTTCATGTAATAGATGGTTCTGGATCGGTCTCAGCGCCAGGATGCCCTTTGGGTGACAGTTGCGCTTAACAAGCAATAAAATACATACATACATACAGTCCTACCGGCCCAACAGAAACCTTCTCTCCAAGACTATGAATCTTGTCATCGTCCCTAGGATCATGAAAGCCAGAAGCTGGAGTTGGCAATTCTTTTTTAACACGGCCAGGCTCTGGAACTTCCTTCCTCCCCTGCTAAATGTAGAAACCAACCATTTAGCCCCTAACTGGTGATACTCCTCACTACTGCTGCTACCAGCGCTGGGATGCCTCCTGGTAGCCATGCGCTATACAAATGTTATTTCAATTCAATTCAATCAAGGGCACTGTGACCAGGCAAGGTGTTGGACTTGGCCCGTCTGGCAGGTTCACCCCTGAACTTTTTGCCTGGTGTTATTAAATAATTAATAGTGATGTCTTGGTTTCTGCGCACTTTCACTGTGTCCCAGTGGAAAGTGCGTGCGCACTCTGAGTGCGTGGAGTGAGATAGGCCTGCCCTCGCATAGGAATGCATGGGGAATGTGTGTGTCCCTGGTAGTTCCTGATGTGTGGGGAGTGCAGGCTCGAGTTTGGTATGTGTGAACTCGTGAGAATGAATGCTGCGCAATGGTATGTGCGGCTTGTATGTGTCTAGTAGGGAAGTACCACTTCTAGACATTGATGTATGTATGCAGTGAGGGTGCTGGAGCGTGATTGGCTGGAGCTGGCTGGCATGCCAGGCTCCAGGAAGTCTGGATGGGTCTGCCCGGTGGTGAGTGTGAGATTAGCATGCTGATGGCTGGGGAGGAGTGCACCTGTGTCCTGAATGAGGCTGGGTTCCCCCCACACAATGCTGGCTCCACCCCCCTGGGGAGCGTCTGATGACCCAAGCCCTGCCAGTGAATAGAGGGTGGTTGAGCCCATTAACAGTACTCCCAGACCAGCTGCGACTGGTTCTTCCCCCACCCTGCACCTTTAGACAAAGGATGGTGACCTCTTGTAAAATGTTCTTGTTCCCAACTTGAATCTTGCCAGGGGCGTGCTGCTGCTTGGGCTCAGGGGAAGGCTTGCCTCCCTGAGCCCTGCTCAGCCCCAGGACTGCTGAGATGCTGGATTGCTGAAGGACTTTGTTGCTCTTCGTGTTCTTAGCACTTGGGAGCGCTTCATTTCTGCCCTGGCGCTTGAGAGCGCTCTATTTTTCACTTATAGCGCTGGGAGCGCTGTCCCTTGACCCCTAGCGCTTGAGAGCGCTTTTCATGTCCACAGCGCTTGGGAGCGCTGTTTTGTTCATAGCCGGAGCCCACCCGGCATTTGCCCCCAGATCACATCCGAGCGAGTGCCTTCCTCGTGGTATATTTAAATTAGGGAGGGAGCCCACCCCTCGTGTGCCTTTAATTCACCGCCGCAGCCCAGGAGTTTGTTCAAGTCCCCGCCGGGCCGCCGCGCTGCCTGCGACGACCCAGAAGCGGTTGGGCTGCCGGCGAATCCCAGCGCGGCCCCAACTGGAAGTCCCGCCCCATCGCGGCGAGAAACTACTGCCCGAGGAGCCACGAAGGCTCCTGATTGAGTCCCGGTCCCGAGATGGTGGACCGGGTGAACAGCGGCCGGGCGCATGGGGAAGGCGGGGCTCTCATGTGGTGAGAGAGCCCCGCCAAGCGCTACCGCCGCCCGAGAGAAAGAGCCGCAGCCGAGCACCGCCAAAACCGCCAGAACCGGTGAGTGTGTTGAGGGAGAGGAGGCGCGTCGGGGCACATTGCCGGTGCCCGCCCCTCCCCTCCAGAGCGAGTCTCGTTGTGTTCAGAGGCCCGTGAGGCCTCCCCTAATGCAGAGTCCCCCGGGAGGGACTCCGCCTACAGCCAGTGTTGCTCTCGAGCCCCGAGAGGCTCCCCTGGGCCCCACATTGCTTCCGAGCCCTGAGAGGCTCTTTGCCCATCCCTGGCCAGATCGAGTCCCCAGAGGGGGGACTCCGCTTGCCCCCACCTTGTTCTCGAGCCCTGAGAGGCTCCAACGTTGGCTGCAGTTCCTGGAGAGCCCGAGAGGCTCAGGGGGCATTCCAGTTCTTTGAGCCCACAAGGCTCCACGCCCACAGCTATTTTACGAGCCCAGAGAGGCTCGAGTGCCAGTTCTGTGTTCTAAGAGTCCAGAGAGGCTCTCCCTATGCATATTTATTCCTCAGAGCCTGTGAGGCTCCCACGATGCCCCTCATCATCATCTACAGCTGCCCAGCACTTTGTGGGCAGCTGCTACGTTTAGGTCTTGGTGCAGTGGCGCAACCTGGACCCTGGACTTTGATGTAAGTTCATGTTAATGTGATTTCTGCAAAGTGCTCTTTGCTGCACCTCTGAATGTGTTGTTGATGCATCATGTGCCTTGTTCCTTACACCGCTGAATGTATGTTTATGCATCATGTGTTTTGTCCCCAGGTCTATGCCCCTACTTGTATTGTGATACTTAGGTGGTTGTTCTTGCTAGTACAGGTGGTGCTAGTGAGGTCCTGGTTCCCTGCGTGACCTGTTCCTAAGGTGGTTAGGATTGCGTAGGTGGTACTTACCGGTTACCAGTGGGTACTGGTTGTGTGCTTTATGTCCTATTTTGTGTTACAGTGATTTTCTGTTATGTTCTAAGTGATATTTCAAGGGCTTGATACTGAGCTCGCCCCCTGACCAGAGTCCCAGGACCAGTGGACTCTATTGTGCCTTCCCTGACAAATTGCTGGGACTTGTCTGATCTCCCTGGGCCACTGGGGCCTCGCTGAAGTGTGCCTCGCTCACTCCCCTCGGCAGCTCGTGCCCGGCCGCCCATCCAAGCCTCGAGCCGCGCCGCTTCGTGGGCCGCCCGCATCCTGCCTCCCCCTCCTCTTCTGAGCCGCACACATTGGTCGCCCCAGAGAAACGCTTGTAGCTAGCCGGTCGCCCGCTAAAGCCTACTAAGGAGATCACTCGCATTATCCTGCGCAACCAGGACGGAAGGTACTGTCCGATAGGCTCTATGTTCTAAAGTTCTAGGCCTACAAGTATTGTATTGCTAGTTCTAAAAGTGCTGATTCCTGACAGTGGTCCAGGTGGCCCTGTCTTGTACATATCCCCTGTAAATACTGCCCGTGCCTCTGGCACATTGTAAAGTGTGTGTTTTTATCTAATGTGTTTTGGTGTAATACAAAGGCTATTTTTATATAACCTTGTGTGGAGTCTCCTTTGTGGTGGGCCTTTGGGTGTTGTTGCTGGGGTGCATGCGCAAATACTTAACTCACATCGCCTCCAAGTTTAGCCTTGCTGCTCGCGCCACGTTACCTAGAGGGTGAGCAGGGGTTATCTTGGCGTGTAACGCCCTTGCCCTGACTTGGGAGTGGTGGTCTCTGACTGACTTTGGCGAAAGCCCTGGCCAGCCAGGGATCCCATTTCTAACACAAGGCCTCTAAGGACTGCAGCACATATTGTGCCAACCTTTTTTTTTTTTTTTTTTTTTTTTAAAACCTTTATTGAACAATGAAAGCTCACAAATACTGGCCTACAACCCCACGGGCTGGCCAGAACAGAATGGTCGAATAACCAGCATACAAAAAGAAGATCTGCACAGGATATAACATCAGGAGCACTGGTGAAGCAATAAAAAACCATCGAGCGTTCAGCAAGAGCAGGATGACAAAGGTTAATTTTCTAGCACGGGGAGGGGACCAAAGGAATAACGGGCCGTATATGAGAATACAAGGGAGGGACCGCGGCAAGCCGCCATTTTATGAACACAACGTAAGAAAATGAAGCCATATAATCAAATCAGCAAAGGACAGAAACAGAATCAGACCATCAAATAGCGACAGTGGCAACAGTCAATCGCGCTCACCCACCTCCGCCCCTACCCAAACAAAGAAGACGTAATCAAAAAGCCCCATCACAAAGACTATGCAATACGCACCCCAACGGAAAAAGGGGACCTCCATAAAGGAGGAAGGGAAAGAGGGAGAAAAAAGACAACAAAAAGGAACACCCGCCAGACCATGCACCCCCAGGGGGAAAAACAGGACAATAAAACCGGCATGCGATGTAACAGAAACACGATACCAGAATAGGCAGCGAACCACAATCAGCCACACACCGGAAGAAGGACAGAAAACCCCCGGGGGAGATTCAAGGTGACAGAGTCCCGAAAAAGTGAATACACAAGAGCCATAGAACAAAAAGGGGGAAAATAAGGGGGGAAAAAGACCCCCCGAAACAAACAGACCCCTCCCACCCACCCCTAAGCCCACCCTGCACCTCTGCAGAAGGCTACGGCCAACCCCCCCCCCGCAGCGTGCCTGTCGCCCTAAATGGAACCCGAAATTTAGTGAAGCAAGAAAAGTTGGAATTAAAAGACAAAAAAGGGGGGGGGAGGAAGGGAAAGAAAGAAGGGAGTAAAGACATACAAACATATACACGGGGGAGGGCCAAAGACAGGAGTAAACGCACCCATCCACCCGCCCGGGTTAAAGGTCCAAGTCCTCGGGAAGCCAAAGAGTATCAGGCCAAAGTCCAGGAGCACTAACCAGTTACACAGAACCATATCAGGACACAGAGACCATCCAAACCGTTCATAAGCTACCGCATATAAGAGTCAGTTTTCATCAGCCCTGACCCTTTTTATCCAAAGCAGTAAGGGTCCGATCCAACGAGGACCCTGCCAGAAAGAACAGAAGGCAGGCAGCAGGAGAGTCCAACGGCAGTCCAAAAAAGTCACAGGAAGAAAAGCACGGAAGATCCAGGAAAATCACAGAATGTAGCAAACGATGCAGGCACAGTTCCAAGGATATGTCCATAAAAACCGACCCATCCGGGCCGGCACAGGAGACGTCATTGGGCAGTGGTGATTGAGAGGGACCAGGAGAATCATGAAAGTCCGGCAAAACCAAATCCAGCTCCCGGGCCAAGGGCAGAGGAGGCAGCACAGGAGGAGAAGGCGCCATCAGGTTGCGCACCTCCGGGGCGGCAGCCGGGGCCGAGTCCGCCAGGAGAGTACCAGCCACACCCCGCGATATCAATGCCTCATCTGGTCGTGGGGGCCCGGGAGGCCCGCAGTGAGGAACCGTCTCCAGAGCCAGGAGTGGCGCGGCTACCGAGAGCCGCCAGGATAGCAGGATGTTCAAGATCCCCTTAAGTGCAGGAAAACCTTCACAGTATCCGACACCCGGGCCTTGCGGCGGGCCCCCAGTGCTCGTCCGGGCCCGGCCCAAACAAATGGGGCTGGTCGCCATCTTGAGAGCCCGAACAGGCCGCGCGGCCAACAACCTCCGCCGGGGCGGCAGTCAAGCAGATGAAGTCCCGCCGACAGGCAGAAGAACACCCCGGACAGGAAGGGGGGCCACCAGAAGAAGGGGATTCGCCAGCCCCCCAATGCCGCCAGTCCCGTGCTCCGAGTCCGGGCGGCAAAGAACAAAATGGCCGGACCGGGGAACAAAGGGGAAGGAAGCTGAACACACGAGGAACCCCAATAATGAAGGGCAGCGTCACCATCCAAGGCTACCGCCACACAGGAGTCTCTCAGCCAGGAACCTCCGGCTCACACGAACAGCGGCCCTCCAATCACCTCCAGCGCGCCCCGAAGGGCAAGCCCGCAGGCTGCATCCGGCCCAGGAGCCGGGACGAAGAACCAGGCCAGTCCGCCCCCGAGTCCCGGGAATGGTCGGGGGCACTGCACCGGACCTACCGCAGCCAGGACAACCGGAACAAGTGGTAAGTGCCTGCAGTGCGTCGTAGTAGTACCACACAGCAAGGAGGGCTTCCCGGGGCAGGAGAAATGCAGGATAAATGCGAAAAACACAGGCGGGCGAACGGAGCCGAGCTAAAGCGCGGCCATCTCGGTCGCGAGCTAGGCTCCTCCCCCTATTGTGCCAACCTTAAAGGCACTGTACCTAAACACGCACACTCCCTTTGCAGGCTGCGTACTTTGGTGCAGAGCAAGGTGAAGAGTTGACATGGCACACATCCCTGTGTGCCATGTCTTCAATCCACTGCCATGGCATAGGTAAGCCACTCCTCTAGCTGGGTGCACTATACCACTGGTGAGGGTTTAGATGCAGGAGCTCTGCACCCCTACAGTGTCTAACTTCATTCTTAGACATTGTAAGTGCAGTAAAGCCATAAAGAGTGAATGGTCTGGGAGTATGTCATTACAAACTCCACAGCCGCATAATGGCTTTACTGAAACCTGGGAAGTTTGGTATCAAACTTCTTAGCACATTAAACCCACACTGATGCCAGTGTGGGTTTTTATGTCAAATACTCTCAGAGGGCATCTTAGAGATGTCCTCTGAAAAATGACCTAACTCTAGTGTCCTGGCTGATTGCCAGCTGCCACCCCCAGACATGCTTCTGGACCCCTGGGTCGAGAGCCTCCTGCACTCGTGGTCCTGAAACAAAGCACATCTTGGGCATAAGAGCCAATCCTCCTCCCCAGGATGGGCAAGGTCCACAAAGGGGAAGCTTGAAAGTCTAGCCACCTTTGTGAGCTGACCCAGCCATTTGCTGCTCCCAGCAACTGGCCCTCACAGGTTCTGACCCCCACTTGGGGCGAAGAATTGGTGGGAAAACCAAGATAGGAGGAAAGGAGTGCCCACTCTTGCCAACCCCACCCATCAGGTGGGGGAGGCGAGGCGAAGCACAACTCTGCCCTCACCATCTTGAAGTTGGGGGGGACCAAGCCAACCAGAGTGAGGCTTATCCCCCTCCCACTGGACGATGGCATAATAGGGGGTGTGCCCACCCCATGGAAGGTTTCCATTGGTCTCAACCTGTACCTAACAAACGCCCCTAAATTTAGTATAATGGGGCAACCCTGAACCTTGCCGCCTCAGACAAGAAAGGAGGAGGACCGAAGAGCTGTGCTGAAGGAAGAAGAGGACAACACCAACTGACTTAGCTCAGCCCTACCGTCCTGTCCCGACATCGATCCGTGCCAGCGGAATCCTGGTGTTTTCTGCAGCCAAAAGCCCCCCACAACCCAGAGAATCTACCCTGCCTTAACTGAGAAGTACTTTGTCTGCTGTGAGCACCGAATTTGCTCACCAACAGACTCTGGGTCCGGCCAAATCCGCGAGTCTGCACCTGACGCCCACTGTCCGAGTTTAATTGGCCCAACACCATGAGGAGGTCTCCCCGGCGATCCTGAACTAGGATCTAGTGATTCCCTGACCTACTTCAACTCTCCCGACGCCGCCTGCAATCTCTACCTTGAAGATGACTGCGAGCCAGTAAGAAAAGCCTGACACCATAAGACACCCCTGCACCTGACGCCCCACGGTCATGGGTGGCCCAACCGACAGTGTTCCAGCATCTCTAACATCCTACCTTACCACTCCAACCGGTGGTCACCTCCAGAAGATCTTCGCGCCCGAGCCTGCAGTTTGTTCTGACCAGAACTTCCCCATTGAAAGCAATCAGGCTCCCGACTACAATCCTGTACCTAGCCGCCTGTGTGGGTGCACATTGTGTGCTATCTCGGATCCCCCTTTATTCTGAGCTAAAGCCTAGGAGCTGTGCGCCCCATCCAAGTGGTGTGCCCGTGAGCAGCCCCCAACCAGAGGTCCCCTATCCCCCATTGGATAACGTTGGGCCTCAGCACTCTGCACCTGCCAGCCCTAGTGCCGCTGAGGGTGCTCTTGGAGTGCAACCTTGACCTTGGAGAAACCCTGATTCTAACCCAAGAAACCCAACTCCCAAGACCGATTACTCCCCTTTAAACCGATAACCTGATTTTCTCCCATAGGACTGCATTGACTGTTTTTGTGTGAAAAAGTTTCAAGTGTGAAGTTGAAATTTGTATGAAAACCTAAGAAACTGTGTTTTGAGAAAAACTGACTTACTTACCTTCTATCCAGGAAATGTGCCAGTGTGATATCTAGGCATATCACATTGAGTAGAAAATGTAATTCTGAAAAAGTAATCCTGAAAAGTAAACCAAAGTAATCCAAAAGCAATTGCTACTGCATTTGCAAATTTTTACAAACCTGTAATAAAAGTCAATATTTATCCAGCTTGCTTTTTAACAACCTGTCTTGAAAAGTGCAATCATATTTGCCTGTAACAAGTCCTGCTTGGTTCTATGAATGAAAATAAAACAAATATTTATTTTGGATGCAAACAATTGGTCTGAGTTCCGTCTTTGAGTGTGTGAAATCCTTTCGTGCCTGAGTGTGTACACTAAATGCTTAACACTACCCTCTGATGAAGCCTTACTGCTCGCCCACACTACCACAAATAGAGATTAAGGCATTATCTACTTTTACCTCTGTAAGCCTTTGGGGATCCACAGGACTCTTTGCACACTATACCTTACTTTGGTATAGTATAACCAACACCAGCTTCCTTCAATGGGCCCAAACCATGTCTTGTGGTGGCATGCTGCCTAAAGCCAGTCAGAGACAACACCAGGGTTAAGTTTATAGGGGGCACCTTTGAAGTGCCCTCTGGGTACATGTTTTGATTCACCCAACACTGGCATCGGTGTGGGTTTAGTAAAAGGAATTGTTTGGTACCAAGCACTCCTGAGTTCAGTGAAGCCATCATGGTGCTGGGGAACTCCAGTTGTCGGGTTTCCAGCCATGTGCTCTCTATGGCATCCCTGGCACATACAATATTAAGAATTGCCTTAAATATTATAGGGGCATATCTGCCCATGCAGCTATGCTCACACCCGAGAGATGCTTACACCTGAAATATAGTGAACCCTGCTTTAGACCTTGTAAGGCCTAATAGAGGGATGACTTGCCTATACCTTAGGCAGTGCTTCCTAGACATGGCACACAGGCTGTGACATGTCGATTTTGCCAAGGCACACAGACTACAGTGGCAGTTAGCATGTCCCTGCTGAGGGATCCCTAGGGGACCATCTTCAGTCTCCATGCCCTAAGTACCAGGGTGTCGTTTACTAGCGACTTAAAGTACAGGGGAGTCTGAATTTAGGCCAATTGTGGCGCAGTTTCAGGGACGGAGTTCTGGCACAGGGGACCTGGTTGGCAGGGACCCTTTGCACTTCCAATCAAAACTATATAATTTTTCTGCAAAAAATGGGGGCTAACCATGTCAAAAAGAGGCTCTTGCAGAAGTGAGTAGATAAAGGGGAAAAAGTAATTAAGTTCAAAGTCTATTGGTTAGAAGCTTCTTAAAAAAGACTGATAATAGATGTGTGAAAAAATAGGTCCCCCCTTTTCAGAGATCTTTGTTTGGGTCGGGAAACGGAAGTGAGGAACAGTCTGTGACACTGCTGCATTCTGGCTATGTAGTTCTCATTGTGTCTTCTAAATGGATCTTCTTGTAAAGTTTTATTTACCCATTTCTGCATGCCAACAATAAGAACACCAGAATGCCTCTTTAATGTCTGCTTGGATTTTCAAATCTTTTATTGCACATTTAATGGAACCTTTAAAACAACTATGTACATTATCTGTAAGATGTATAGAGGTTTATTAAAGGGTTTGAAGTAGAAGTGTTGCTCTATTTAGTTAAGAGTGCAATTTGATGCTCTAGTTTTTTTTTATATAAGTGTAGGCATTCTCCTGGGAATGTACTAATAGACAAAAAAATAAAGAAAATGTTGCCTTTTGATAGGCATTGTAAAAAAAAAAAATTGTGAAAAACAAAAGTGCTTTGGGATTGTGCAAAATGGTAGTGTTCGTGAATTTGAAACTATGATTGAAAAGTGTGTATACATTTATATGTATATTTCTATTTGTTAGGCAAATGCCCGATTGGCTAAGAGAGGAGGCAGGACAATGGCAATCACACCACGACATTATTTAGATTTCATTAATCACTATGCTGATCTGTTCAACGAAAAACGGAGTGAACTGGAAGAACAACAGATGCATCTGAATGTTGGCCTAAGAAAGATAAAGGAAACTGTTGATCAGGTATAAAGCTTTACAATTGTTTTCGATTTACTTTATAAACTACAAATAATCAGGTGCGCAACACTCATTTTCAATGTTACATGCAAATAACTGTAGGTTGAAGAATTGCGCCGTGACTTGAGGATAAAAAGCCAAGAGTTGGAAGTCAAGAATGCAGCTGCCAATGACAAGTTGAAAAAAATGGTTAAAGATCAACAGGAAGCAGAAAAGAAGAAGGTATATTTTGTAGGCCTCATTTTACTGCATGTACCTCCATACTTTGATTGTTTTGACTACTACATTCCCCACCACCACAGCTAGCTTAAATTCACCCTTAGAAAAAGTTTGTAAGGATATCTAAATAATAATGATTAGATAGCCTGTCAGCCAGTTGTATCTCTAAAGACTGAACAAACATGGGTACTATAATGTGTCTCTAATTCAACGCTAAACCCTTGCATGTTGAATGTAGATAACCTCGTCCATACCTCATCCCAAGTGGTAGCCTTTAAAAATATAATATTGAATCTTCCGCTGTGTCATGATGGAATCTTGGAAGTGCATCAAAAAGCATGCTATTTTGCCTAGGGAATATGGCAATTACTTTACAATTAGCGAATGACAATTCTAAATAAAAATATGGCTGCCACTATTTCTATTCGTGGGTCAGACGACCTTCACAAATATGATTTCCAATGGATTATTTATTCTATTTTAATGTTACCTAGTGTGCAATGGACCCAAGAAGAATTGACTACACTCTTAGACCAAGTAGCACAATAAGTGTGGAAACACTACTAGATGTTCACTGCATACGTATGCATGGTAGGTAGCATATGGTTTCCATCATTTCAATTCATTAACCGCAGGCATTTTGATTCAACAGCCACTAATATTATGAAAATATACCTACCTAATTTGAAATTTGCTATCGGAGGACTCTTCCAAACTTTTTTGACAGTCACAACTGTTTTGTAGGTGATGAGTCAAGAAATTCAAGAACAACTACACAAACAGCAAGCAATTATTGCAGATAAGCAAATGAGTGTCAAAGAAGACTTGGATCAAGTCGAGCCTGCTGTTATTGAGGCACAAAATGGTAAGTTTCTCATGGAATAATTAAGTATCACCACAAATGTTCAATTTTGGGTATGAACCAAACTTAAAAGATATGCCATTTATTTAAAAAATGCATTTCACCATTTCCTTAGATTGTCTCTTGGTTTGTTCTTACTTGTGTTTTGTTGTAATTATCTAAAACGTAAGGTTTGTACATTCCAACCTCCCCTTTGTTCTGCCCCAGTTGGGCTGACCCCTGTGTGTGTTGTCAACGTTCCAAGGCGCACTCCTGTCAGTTCATGACTGGCAGGGTTATGGATGTCGTGATTTACATGCTTGCTGAATAAAGTACTTCAAGCTACAAGGCGTGATTGTTATTTACAATATGTTTCTAAAGTGAGCCTCCATAAAAAGGTTTCAAACACTTAGTATGAAAGATGTAGAATTGTCAGGTGCTCAAGATTTTGAAAAGTGGCTGCTGCGCTGTTACATTGCAGCCCAAGATTTTACTATCTTGTGCCTTATCTGTGTCTGATGGAAACTTTTAGCCGCAGATTCCTCGCCTATTGAATATTCCTCAGGCATCAAACCTAATAGGGAAACTTTTCATCACTACCTCTGCGTGCAAATAAGTGATGCTGTACGCCTTCGCACTGACTCTTTCCTCTCCGGAAATGATATTCAAAGCCTATATAGCCGTTACTTGTGAGAAGTTGGCCTGATATATGATGCTCACTAGTTCTAGTGATCACCTTGTATCAGTCCAAACAACCCTTATGGTGATTGGTTGTAAGTCAACCTTATAGACCAGCTATCCTAATGGTAGCATGGAGAGAGCATGTAGTGTAGTTCCTATATTCACAATAGGCTCTGCGCATTGGAATAATATATTCAGCAGTGTAGACGTAGGACTGAGGTTATCTAGGTCTCTACTGACTATATTAGACTTAAGGTTTGCCAGCTAGCTCAGAGGTCACTAGAAACTTTCTCGAATAAACGAGGAGGAGTTTAACCTCCCTGGATAGACAAGAAGGGATTAGCTTCTGACAACCACATAACATGACAACTTTGCTCCCTCAGAATAAGAGTGTATCTCTAGAGTCGTGTGAAAACAATAGACCGCTATTTCACTCAGTCAAGTGTGCGTACTTAGTTTCACCAGAGTGCAGAGAAAAGAGAGACGGGCGTTTTCAATAAAAGTGTTATTTATTGAGCAGTCTTCTTTCTCATACAAGAGAAATGAATTGCCACAATTGCAATACTCATAGTAAAGTAAAGTGCGTACAGTAAAAGGAGGATTAAGAAATAATACTGTAAAAGCATTGATATGGTTTCTTAGCCATAAGATACTTTAAAATAGATAAAATATATACATACTTATATACATTGACTAACGTACTCAACTGGTGCTTCTAAATACGCCTACCCCGGTGTACCTGACCTAAGCCTAATACGTGGGAAGGAGTAAGTAAGTAGCAGTTTAAGTTAAGTTGGTTTTGCCAAGAATCTGACTCAAGAATTCTCTTTAAGGGTTTAGTCAGCTCCGTACCTGGGTAATAGAAAGCAGGAGGTCTTGTATCTCTCTCTCAGGACTCGATATCCCAGTAACCCGCGAAGGTATCTGGAAACACCGGAGCTGGATTTCTCGGCAGGAGAAAAGACAGCGTCTCTCTCAGTGCGTCAAAAAGGAGGGGCAGCGTCCGTGGGCTCTCGCATCAGCTGGGCTCTCGGGCAAGTAGGTAGCTGCTCTGCTCCAAAACCACCACCGTGTGTTTGCTTAAGGCAACATTGGTATATTTATACCTGAAAGGTGCCGGGTTTGACGTAAGGTTGGACATAAGACGTCAATAAAGATGTCACTAAGAACTGGCCGTTCTTACAGAGCTTTACAGGAGTTCTAGGACGAAATCAAAACAAAAGCAAGGGGGATTTCTCAGGTTGCTGGAGGTTTGGTTTGTTTAGAGAACTCGTTGTGCTTTCTAGGAGTCGGGGGAAATAGCCTTGCTTAATGTGACTGCATAGCGATACAAAAGGGGATGATGGACGGAGCGTTTGAGCAAATCAAACACTCACCCCCAGTCAACTGATCTGGGTTTAATCCATCACCATTCTTTAGCTCACTCGGCCACCCCAGTTCAGACATGGCTATATGCAAATCAGTCTGACCCTGTGCCTCATGGGAACAGTCCAGCCCGAACTGCCAAGCCATGTCTTCCCTGGACCGGAAACAAGCATCCTGGGACCGGTTTCGGATTCATAATCCTCATCAGCCAGGCTATCTTGAATCCAGTGGCCAAGTGAGCAAGGGACTCACGTCTGAGCATACCCTGCCACAGTTAGGGCGAACAAAGCGAAACGGTAATGGATCAAACCCAGATCTTTTGACTGGGTGTGAGTGTTTGATTGGTTCAGATGCTCTGTCCATCACCACCCCCTTTTGTACCGCTAATGTGACTGCATGGCCTACGACTAATATGGATATGATTCCTATGCCTTTATAGGGATATTATTGATTATAGCCGAACAAAGGCATAAAATAGAAATATCGATTTAGGTTCCTAGATAAGAACACAATACCCACTCCACGGTCTAATGTCCATTACTAAAACTAAGCAATAGTAAACATATAGAAGTGCATGTGTTTCCAACCCACCCCAAAAATACATACATTTGCATATTGAAATGGTATAAGGTAATACACGAAAATGAGTAATGGTACTGTACGTTTTTCAAGCAGTGGTATCATTCAGAAAAATAAAAAATGCATATATATATCAGCTGAATGATTTGCGAAATTTACACATGAAATGGCTCTTAATACAGAACAGAAGGTCGAGACCATTTCATCACATATAAATACAGTTACTGTAAATGTGCTAGAGGCTGAGGTAATGTATTGTCTCTAGAGTTCCTAAAATAGAAGCTCTGTTCTCTAAGAATAGCTCTACTTCAAGCAGAGTACATGTGCCAGAAAAAGGTAAATATTTTGGAATTGGGAAAAAATAATTTTGCTTTCAGGGAAGAAAAAAATATAGTCTCAAATATTTTCAGTAGCTTTTGTTTATCAAAGCTGAAGGCCGAATTCAGAGTTCAGGGAACGCTGTGTGCTCATTGCTTAAAAGTTATTCTTTTTGTTCAGGGGAGAACATCATTTCAGACAGACTTTCAAAAAATTGGTCCACCGCTTCAGGTGAAAGTTCGACCAAGTTTGAAAATGCTGCAACTGTGCAGTCGTGAGAATGATTGCTATCATCGATGTCAGGATCAGCAATGCTCACAGAAGGTCGTACCTGGGTGATGATGCTCTCATCTCGTACTTCACTACCCCCTAATCGTAGTGGTGAAGTCTCAACAAATGCCGTCATCAGAATGGGTAGCCGCTGGGGACAACACGATGCATGAGCCGTTACTGGACTTAGCAAAGTATCTGTATCCAATGGTACTGCTGATGGTAGTGTAAGACAGACGTCTAACACGCATTCTTCTCCGCATAGCATACATCGAAGCACAGGTAAGATGCAATTCTGCCAGATGGGTCTAAATGAAAGAAACCAGGTCATATTCAGATCTCTTAGCCGGGCTAATCCAAGGACTTTAGTTTTGCGGTCCCGATAGCGTAGAGCTACGATCGTTTCTTCCATCGTTGCTGGAGTCTTGTCTGCGACTTGGCTTGCCCATATCGGAGCAGAATGATCAAAAATGAAATTCCTGCTACGAGTCCCAAAAGGAGTGGTAGGCCGCCAAAGACAGAATGGACAAAATTAGGAAAAATGCCCAGAACTGTTTTGAAGGGTGTTAACAGTCCCGAAAAAATTGTCTTAAATACATGTGGGATACCACTGGTATCTGACATATTTAGGATTTGGCTTAGCATTTCTACGAAATGCACGGGGCAATTTGTTGTTAAAAGGGTATGTATCTCTGCCGTTGTCCTTGCAACTTGCAGATAATACGTTTCTTTTGATGACGTTAAGGGCACAGTTGTCTGTAAAAGCACAGACTTTATTCTACTTAAAGTATCAATTCGAATAGAAGAGATATTCAAAGAAGGCCAAATTTTTGCCTCCGTATCTGGAGTGCTGTTTGGATACAATATTTGCATACAGCAAGTGACCATGGAACTCACGCTGACGAGATAGGCTTTTCCTGGCACCATGCCACAACAGCTGTGGTCCACTATTAGAATGTAACTCCCGTTAGAAAGTCGTCTAAAGAATGGCTCTATTTGTGTAGCAGGTGTGCCGTGCTGGTGACGTGAAAGGTTATTTGAAGTCCCCTCACAGGCCCCATGCAGGTCAATACCTGGACACAGAGGTATACCGCTTAGTGATTGTTTACAATTTTTTCCACTAAGAAATACATTCTGTTTCTTTTCACTGTAACATGTGTGTGTATCAGGTAATTTCCATGATGACTTAATGTACCCTTTACCCAACCTTTCATACTGTCCCGCTGGTATATACTCTTGACTGTATTTAAATTGGCAAGTTATCGGAATTGTGATTATTCCGTGTATTATCCATTCAATGACAGGTCTTTCTGACATTGTCAATGGTAATCTCTCAAGTCTTTTTAATTCTCAGAATCGTATAGTCTGCTCCTTTTTGTGCCAAACTGATTTGTGTATCAGTAAGGTTAAAGATAGAGAATAATGACGTTGTGTTGATTAAACGCCAGGGCACGTAGCCTGATTTTGCAACGTCCAGCCAAGCTGTACAATAGAACGTAGTTGGGGCTGACCGTGTTGTAAAATCAGTAAGTCCTGCTCAATGATATCAATAGCAGAGGATACAATACTGTCCAGTGAATATATTCTGGAGGACAGAGTCATTAACCCATTGTCCACAACAGAAAATGATTTTTCCAAATTAATAAGATCAATTTCTCGTATTTTTTCTGCTGTTTTAATTTGCCTCACTTTCCAAGCTTCGTTGTACGCAGCGTATATACCGGCCCCTATGAAACGTTTTTGACGCTGTTTGCGTGGTCCCATTATGAAATCACGCAAGTTAGCACCGTCTTTAAGTAAAGTCAAATGTTGCTTAATTTCAGCCAGTGTGGATGTCTGTAGCCATTCGAGGCAGAGTTTCCCTTCACTGTATGTTGTGACTATCCCTGGATGTAGTCTCTGGGAGTATCTAGGGTCTGGCCTGGTCATTTTTAACCCCTGTGTTTTGTTCAGGAATCTATCTTGACAGTTATTTGTGTCTGTGGGCCAGATCAACCATTTTTTCCAATCAGGATGTGTTCTGTTTTGGTTAAAAATATGGGATACGTCTATCTCAACATCTGTAGTGCTATTACTGTCAGGTGTTGGCTTTGGAATAGACGGTTTGTTTAAATCTTTTATCTTGGCTAGGCCAAGACAGGTTGTCTGTTGAATGGTGTCATTCAAGAATATAATTTGTTCTGGGATCATGCAGGCTCTAAATAATGCTTCTAAACCTTGGACCTGCCAATCTTTGGTACCCCAGATGGTTTTTGTTTGTGTTGTTTTTCCAGAAATCAAAACCAAATGTATTCATTTTTTCATAAAATGTTTTCGAATAGATCAATTTAGTATTTGTCAGCATTGTTTTCATTCCTGTCTTATTTAACATTTTGAAATAAAACGTTTCTGCATCACTTGTGTTAAATCCTGAGAAGTACGGCAATTTCTCATAAAATGTTTTTGAACTACCATTTGGTGGAGTTGCACAATGTTCCCATTGATTATAATTAAAAACATTTCTAGGTTGAGCAGATTTATGCAAATAGAGATGTGCAAAGTGGCTGTAGCAATACATTTCTTCATAATTTGATGAACCCTGTAAATAATCATGTTCTGTAAATTTTGCTGACATTACTAAATCTGACATCATATCATTAATACTTTCAAAGTCACAATCATCAGAGAATGTACTCGGTTTTACAAAGTCACTTAATGAAACCTTGAACTGGTGTGGATATTTCAAGAGCTCGACCGGGCCATAGATTTCGTAATCCGTTTTGTCCCATGCTACCCCACCGGGTATTTGATTGGCTGTGACATTCACTGATGATAGTTCTCTTTTCTCGATGTGAGATGACTTGTGAGGCTTTAGGACCAAGTTGATGTTCTGACTTGCTGTGTCCATTGTACTGTATTTTCCCTCAATGAATTTTCCCAAACAAAGAACCATGATGAGCCAAAGCAGGAGGAAAAGTACACCTAACACAATCCGAAATTCATTCCATGGAGAAATCAGATAGGTTTCTTTGAGTTGATGAAAGAGTTCTGTTACTTTGTTTTTAAAAGTTTTTGTTGTAGGCTGTTCTTCAGGCTCGCTTGTATCCTCAGAAAAGTCATCGAAATTGATGAAGTAGCCAGATGCAGTTCTGTCAATTGTTGGAATCGCTTCCGGATTTTCATTTGCTTTTGGATTTTTCTTTGTTTCATTAGCATAGTCTGAGGCTACATCGTTGTAGACAGGTGTTTCTTGACGAACTTTTGCAATTTGGGTTTCAAGAGGCACAAGTTCCATGGCGTTGTTGCATAGTTCTTTTTTATTCACTGCAGGTTTGTCAAATGTGATTAGTCTCTCAGTTTGAACCTCTTGTATTGTAGCAAGTGTTGGTACTCTGCTACATCTTGGGAGTCCACTGGGCCTACTACTTATTATTGGCCACATGATTGTGGTTTTACCAGGTCGATGGATACAACTCGGTTCTCCTTTTTACCAGCAAGGGGCGGTAGTAAAACTGATCTTGTTCCGCTGACAGCTAAGACAGGTACCGCTTTTCTGTAAGAAGGCCCAAATTCCTTCTTAACCGCGATCTTCTTTCTGACCAGATCCCTAATCTTTGGAATCCAGATAGGCCTTGCTGGGACAGGTGGTTTATCTTCAGTGGTTGTTGGCTGCTGTTTTAACTTTATGTTGCTCAGGTCTTTTCTTGTTTCATTTAAGTCCTGTAAAATAGCCAAACGATCTTTGATATCAAAGCATTTTTCTTATACCACTGAAGTCTGACTATCTAAGTCCTGAATATGCATTCTAGTACCGATCAATAATTCGTACGGACTGAAACCTTTTAGAGAATTTCTTGGCAGATTGTTAAGACTACGTTGGACACTTGTTAAATGTTGGACCCACCCATCACCCGAACCTAGTACCCTCGCCGTTATAGATTGCTTTATGTCCCGGTTTTTTCTTTCCACAATCCCATTTCCCTCAGGATGGAAGGGACAAGAGTACCGCAATGCAATGCCCATGTTGGTCATGGCCTCCTTGTAAGCTCGAGAGCTAAAAGCAGGACCCTAGTCAGAATGTAGCATGCCAATTGCGTATGTGCCGATATAGACTCGCAAATCTTTTATAACAGTTCTGGCGTCAGCCGAGCGCTGGTGTCTACATTTTAAGTGAATCTAGTCTTAAAAAATTATAATGGGACGCTTGATTTTTGCGTATAGATAGCCTTATGCTATTTAAACGAAGAGCCATGGCAATACTCCGGCCGATTCGCCACTGCGATCTCTGTTGCAGTTTGGACAGTTTATTGCAAATTTGTGTTGTTGCAGGCTCATTCCCGGCCACCAGTATTCTGATTGTAATTCTTTCAGAGATTCCTTGATCTTCTGGTGCCTTAGACCTAATCCCATATGTGCGTCCGCTATCAAAAAGATTCTCCTGTTCGTGTTTGGAATTACTCTATCCCCCACTCCAGGGATTCGAGCAAAAGGAACGGAGTTTGCATTGATTATGTATGTATGTATAATTGAGTGGATAGTTCAGAGGTAATGCTGCGCAGTCGCCTTTTGAAGAAGTTTTTACCGCCAGCATGGTTTCTCCGTCTATGTATTTTTCTGAACACTTTTTTGTGGCTACGGAAGCCGGATTAGTTGCTTCCGCTGTGACTGTGTCAGCCAATGAATTCCCTGCAACGTGAACGCCATCACGCTGATGACTCAGTGTATGTATCACGTGAGTCTTTTGTAGTTCTTTCTGCAAAAGAACTACCTGTTCCCAAAGCTTTTTATGCTTTATTGTGGCATATGTCTCATCTTTGTAATAGTTTTGAACACAGTTCTGCAAGTCATTATTGTAAGATTTGACGCAGTAGTGCGAATCGCACACTATTAGTGTGGGGAATTCGCGATCAGCATTTTCAAGCGCCATCTTTAAAGATCTTATTTCAGCTCGCTGAGTTGAAGAGTTTCTGAGTGATTCAGTTTTGGTAATTAACGGTCTGAATTTACCCGAGCGCCAGCGACCTTTAACAATCGCGCACGCTGCGTTGTAGGATTTTTTCTCTACATCGTAATGTTGTGCAAATCTGTCCATGTAGATTACACATTTATATTGTTCGAGAGGCAGAATGTCGATTGGCAGAGGATATTCTTCTTCATATTATAGATTTTCTAGTTTTTTCATGTTCGGGTCAAAATAGTATTTCACTTTTTCTGTAGCAAGAGAATTTTCCCATTTCATCCATTTTGGATCTAATGCCACGGTAGTCAAATTTCGTGGGCTTGTTAATGCCTCAAAGGCTGATTCTGCTGTTAAAACAGTTATCTGTCTGCCTTGGGCTTGGTCTCTTTCTTTTGCTACAGCTGTTTGAACCGTTTTTACAACATTTTCCGCAAGACTGAATGTTTTTTCAGCTTGTGTGTACACGTGTGATTTGTAAGCTATTGGTACCTTTTCTCCCTCATTAGAGGGTCCGGTACGTGAATTCGCATCTTCCTGGGATGACTCTGATTACAAGGTTGCGTGTATTTTCGCGTGTTTGTAATTTTGTTTTAGCTAACGTCGGTTTGCAATGATCTCAAAATTTCTGTGTGCTTTTGAGTCCAATTGATTGGTTTAAAATCAGGTTTTATTAATTCATAGAGAGGTTTCACCCTCTCTGCATAGTTTAGAATGTATGTTCTTCCGAAATTCAGGAAACCTAGTATTGATTGTAAGTTCTTAAGCGTTTTTGGTGCTTGGAGGACAGCGCATTTCTCTAAGAAATTGTCCGCTAGGCTTTTGCCTTCACTTGATAATTCATATCCCAAAAACAGGACTGTTAGATGGGCAATTCGTGATTTTTTAAAGTTGAATTTGTAACCCTCCGCTGCAAACCCAAGTATTATGGTGTTTACTCCTTTCAAGTGAGTCTCCAGGTCATCATCTGTGAGATAGATGTCATCGACATATGATAATGCCTCATCATCATATATTTGTAGTAACTCTGTTACTCTTGCTGAGAATAATCCTGGGCTATTCTTGAATCCCTGTGGGAGTCGACAGAAATTTTTCTGCGACCCCATTATTGAGAAAGCGGTCAAATACCTGCTTTGAGGTGCAATGTTTTTACAAAAGAATCCAGTAGAGATGTCTAATGTTGTTTTGTATTTCTTGCGCACAATGTTATTCATTAGTGCTGCACTGTGTGAATTTTGTACTGCAAATGTCTTGCTACATGAGTTAAGATATCTGTAGTCCAAAACTAGACGATATGAATCATCTGGCTTGGAGACAGGAAACAAAGGATTGTTCATTTGTGAGGTGCATGTTTTAATCACCCCTTGGTATTCAAGTTGATCTAAGATCTCCCTGACTTGTTTTTTAGCTTCTTGCTTAATTGGGTACTGCCTTTGTGCAGTGGGTTGACATTTTAACTGGATTTTGTGAGGAGGAGAGTCCTCATCCCATCCTACATGATTTTTATATAATGCAGGAGCTTGAGCTACTGCCCATTTTCTTGCATATGTATATTTTTTATGAATCGAAATATGATTTGAGAAGGCAGGCATAATCATTTCTTCGCCATGAGGGCACTCCCTGACAAACTCTGGTGGCCAGTCTTTCTCAGCTAAAAGGATGTCCTAGCCTTTGGAATGGTTATCCCAAAATAGACCCCTTACTTTCCTAGTCTTGTCTCCCTCTATACGCAGTGTTATTTCGTATATTTTATGAGGTTTGCTAACTATGGTATCAGCAGTTTCCACCTGAATGTATTCATTCGTGTCCACTGTTTCCAGAAGATTCATTAGGATCTTGCGAGCTATCGTCACTTCTGCTGCGCTGTCTAGCATTGTCTGGGCCCACTCTCCGTTTTTCAGTTGTGTCCTCCGTATCCTCGGCATGTTTAATTATTTTAATACTGGCTACCTTCTTTCTTGGAAATTGTAATTTTTTACTTTGATGAGCAGGTTCTTTCTCTTTGGACTTGACGTGCTCTTCCCTGTGTTCTGACCGTCCTCTTCTTTCCGATTTCTGCGAGGAAGTCTGAAAAGATCGAGAGAGACGTGTATCAATATCTTTATCTGTCGGGTTTTCTTAATTTATCCCTATCTCTAAGGTTGTATCTTTTCTCAAAGGGCTCCCTCTGGGGAGACTGGTTTCCTCGGTCAGGAGATCTTTCTGTTGGTTGAGGAGACCTTCCTCTGGACTGGAATCTTTTTTCTTTGGGAGTGGATTGTTTATTTCCATCCCAGCTCTTTTTTGGAGTGTTTAGATTATTTTTAATAAATATCTTTTCTGGATTTTCAGTTAGTTGGGGTTTTACTGGTTTCCCACCCAAACTATCTCTTCCTAGTTCTTCATAGGATTTTTCTATGATTCTGGCAAGTTCAATTGGTTGGTCTGCTATATCTGTTTCTCTCAATTTCTGGCGGATCGCCACAGATGCTGCTTCTCCCTTTATGTTGGCTAATAATATAGCCGAGACCTGTTTGAAGTCTTTCAGTAGTTTCATACCCAGAGTTAAAGCAGGTTCTGGACCGTATTCATTTTGAATCTGTCTTGGCACATTTGGTATAACCGCCATGGACGGAACACCATGTGTTTTTGTGTAAATGGAAGCAAAGACTGTGCCCCAAGTGTCACAGTCCTCCACATGTGGTGCGATCCCAATCGGAAGACAGATAGTCAGAATTCTGTGTTTCTCAGTAGTATCCGGAAATACTGCCTCTATTTGAGTTATTTTTTGTGCTAACCAGAATGGAATTTGTTCCCGTTTTGCGGGTACTTTACCCAGACATGAGTGTATGTTCTGTGGTGTAATTTTGTTTGTGTTCCCCTGATGAGGGGTCAGCTGTGGAATGTTAATAGCTGGTTGGACTGTTGAAGTCCGCATTACATATTGGACTAATTGTCTATGTATTTTAATCAGTTGTTTTAGCTGTGCTTAAAGTTCCCGGTCTGACATTTTTTCGATGTCTGGATGTGGTGTGTAGCTGGCTAGAACCGGCCACGTCACTCCTGGTCTACCTAGTGGACCGAGCCTGGTGATGTGATTATGTTTTAGGGCGCCTTTAAACCAGAGCAGGTGCTCTTGGTATTTTAATGGGATTTCAACCTCCTCGAAAGGAGTGTATTCATCCGGAGGTTTCTCTATTTTGTAATAGTGGAAGTCGTGTGTGACAGCGTTTGCTGCTGGAAAGTTTATCCATGAATAGAATACCTCTGTCTGCCGATATTCATGGGCCTCTATTACGAATATGACTACACCACCTCGTGATGTTAGTCCATTTTCTATAAGTTTAATAGTTATAGTTCTTCTTACGTTGACTGGAATGAGTATAGCATTCGGGTCATTCTGTTGGAGAGTTGTGTCTTCCAACAACAGTTGAGACGCTGTAGCATCTCTTTCTTCGTCTCCGTCAGGCATTTTACTGACAAAGTTTTTTGGTTGCAGATCAGGTTTCAAGGAAACAAAGATTAGGTGCACTATATTTTGGAACACTGTATCCTTCAACGTTGACTAAACCAAAAACTATACATAGAAATCTCTTCCTACTAAGTTCCGGCGAATTTTAACCTTTTACCCACTCCAGACGTCTTTTGGAGTATTTACGGGAAAAGGGTTCTGTGTGAAAAAGCACGACTGAGTTACTCTAACGTCTTGCGTTAGATTTATCGCCTTACCAAACGTTGGGCGCCATGTAGTGTAGTTCCTATATTCCCAATAGGCTCTGCGCATTGGAATAATATATTCAGCAGTGTAGACGTAGGACTGAGGTTATCTAGGTCTCTACTGACTATATTAGACTTAAGGTTTGCCAGCTAGCTCAGAGGTCACTAGAAACTTTCTCGAATAAACGAGGAGGAGTTTAACCTCCCTGGATAGACAAGAAGGGATTAGCTTCTGATAACCATATAACATGACATCTTTGCTCCCTCAGAATAAGAGTGTATCTCTAGAGTCGTGTGAAAACAATAGACAGCTATTTCACTCAGTCAAGTGTGCGTACATAGTTTCACCAGAGTGCAGAGAAAAGAGAGACGGGCGTTTTCAATAAAAGTGTTATTTATTGAGCAGTCTTCTTTCTCATACAAGAGAAATGAATTGCCACAATTGCAATACTCATAGTAAAGTGCGTACAGTAAAAGGAGGATTAAGAAATAATACTGTAAAAGCATTGATATGGTTTCTTAGCCATAAGATACTTTAAAATAGATAAAATATATACATACTTATATACATTGACTAACGTACTCAACTGGTGCTTCTAAATACGCCTACCCCGGTGTACCTGACCTAAGCCTAATACGTGGGAAGGAGTAAGTAAGTAGCAGTTTAAGTTAAGTTGGTTTTGCCAAGAATCTGACTCAAGAATTCTCTTTAAGGATTTAATCTGAAAGAAACAGGTTAGTATTAGATTCCTTACCTTAGAATATCCCCAGGCGTCAGTCTGGATCCGGAAACTTTTGCGTAGCAGTACCCCTGCGCGTCGGTAGGCGTCGTCTGCAGGCGTCCCCTGCGGCTCCGCGTCGTCGGCGTCGTGCGCCGTGATGACGTCGCTGGAGTATATAGACGCCGCCTCCGCGCGCTGACGTCAGTTCTTCTTTTTTCCGCGCCAGTTAGCGCAGATCCGAAGAGCAGTACTCCGGTCTTTTGACCAAGTTTTTTGTTAACTGATTGATCTTTACGGTGCCGGTAGGATGCCCGGTTTCAAGAGTTGTGACGAGTGCGACCGCATGATGTCGGTCACCGACCACCATCGACTCTGCCTCCGGTGTCTGGGCGCGGACCACGACGTGGAGTCCTGCGTCGACTGTCGGGCCTTGACTGGAAAAGCTAGGCGGGAGCGGTCCCGCAAGCTTCTCGAACTCCGGTTGTCGGCCCCGCGTCGAGAGCGGTCCCGGTCCGGTCGGAGGTCGAGGGAGCGGTCGAGGGAGCGGTCGCGGAGCCGCCATGGGCGCTCCGGGAGTCGCCACCATTCCTCCGGCTCGTCAGGTAAGCACAAGAAGTCGGGGCGTCGCCATCGCACCCCCGACTCCCCCCGACGCCCGCGTGCTGCGGCCGGGGGCTCGGGTGACCCCACCCCCGCGGTCCCGCATGGGTCGCCGACGCCGTCTGCCCCACACCTGTCGGTCCCTGGGGAAGGCGCGTCGCGTGAGGAGATCGAGGCCTTCCTCATTGCTATGAGGGCGAGGTCTTCTCCGGCGGGGCCTTCGGCGCCTGCGGGCCCGTCGGTCCCGTCTGGGGGCCCGAGCGGTTCGGGTGCTCCTGCCCCGGCGCCGCCGGTGGCTCCGGCCCCGGCGCCGCTGGTTCCCTCTGGTTCGTCGCCGGCTGGTCTCCCGGCCTCTCCGGCGTCGGTTCCTGTGGGCCAGCCCATGGTACCGCCCCCGCGTGGTGCAGCGACTCCGCCGTCGGCTCCGGCCGGCGTCGGGTCCCCGGCACCGACGCCGCGCGGCGCCACCCCCCTTTCCTCCCCGACTCCGGACTCGGAGCCGGACCGGCGTCGGCCGACGCCGGACCCGACGCCGATGGGGCCTGTTGACCCCGATGTCTATATCGTCGACCCAGAATATGGGTATGACGAGGAGGAGTATGGAGAGGGTTGGGAGGGGTCTGAGGACCCTCTATCCCGTGCCTGCCAGTACGATGTGGACTGGGTAGGTGATCTGGGTGATGCCAGTGGCCTGGACGAGTCGCCCAACCCTGGGTTTGTCTCTCCGTCCCCTGTGGCGTCCGAGGCGGGTGCTGCCTATTCGGTGGTCCTGATGAGGGCTGCCAAGGCCTTACACCTTGAGCTCCCCGTCGCGAAGGTCAAACCGAATATCCTGACGGAAGTTTTTAAACCGCAGTCATGCCCCCAGGAGCCTCTGCTGCCGTTTAATGAGGCCCTGACGGATGTCCTTCTGGGCACCTGGTCCAGGCCCGCCTCTGGTGCGCCGGTTGACCGGAACGTTGCCAGGCGTCACCGTCCCTGCGCGGACGACCCTGCCTTCCTGTCCACCCATCCCTCCCCGGAGAGTCTGGTGATCCAGGCCTCCACTTCGCAGTCCGCATTTCCGTCGGCTCCGCCCGACCGGGAATCAAAGAGGTACGACCAATTCGGAAAGAAAGTGTTTTCCTCTTTGAGTGCTGGGCTGCGGTCTTGTAACACCGCGTGCCTCTTGGGCCGCTACACCCACTCCCTGTGGGATACGGTCGAGGAGTGTTTGCCGCAATGCCCCCAGGAAGTGCGGGACAAGCTCACCCGGGCCTTTGTTGAAGGCCGGGATGCGGCGCGGTACTCGATCCGTTGTGGTCTGGACACCACGGACTCACTGGGACGGGCCATGTCCACTACGGTGGCGATTCGTCGCCATGCCTGGCTGAGATCTGCCAACTTCTCACCAGACGTCCAAAATACGCTTATGGACATGCCATTTGATGGCAGTCGCCTATTTGGTGACAAAGCGGACCACGCGCTGGAGCGCTTCAAGGACTCCAGGGTCACGGCCAAGTCCTTGGGTCTCTCGACCCAGACCCAGCGCCAGCAGACGGGTTCGTTTCGGCCCTTTCGTGGCCAAGGGAGAGGAGGTCCCACACGTGCTGCCAGCCACGCGGCGCAGAGCGCTCCCCAGCGCGGTGGCGCCCGTGGTTTCCGCCGTGGTGGCGGTAGAGGCCAGCGTCGTGGTCAGTCCACGCCTCCCTCCGCTGCGGCATCCAAGCCTTCCTAGTCCGAGCTTTCGGGCTCACGTGACGCCAGTGGGTGGCAGGGTTCGCCATCACCACTCCCGCTGGCGCGCGATAACATCGGACAGGTGGGTGCTGCAGCTTGTCCGAAGGGGCTATGCCCTCCCCTTCGAGTCCACTCCTCCAGCCATGCCACCGCAGAACCACCGTGTGTCGGGGGACCACTTGACACTTCTGCAGGAGGAAGTTACGGCCCTCTTGGCCAAGGGGGCCATCGAGCGCGTTCCTGGGCCAGAAGTAGGGTGTGGTTGCTACTCCCACTACTTTCTGGTACCCAAGAAGGACAAGGGAGGCCTGCGTCCTATCTTGGATCTACGGAACGTCAACGGCTTCCTCCGGAAGGAGAAGTTCAAGATGTTGACTTTGGCTCAGGTCTTGGCTGCTCTAGACCCACAAGACTGGATGGTAGCGTTGGACTTGCAGGATGCGTACTTTCACATCCCCGTCCTGCCGGCCCACCGGCGTTACCTGCGGTTCACGGTAGGCCACGAGCATTTTCAGTTTATCGTGCTCCCATTCGGCCTTACCAGCGCCCCACGGGTGTTCACGAAAGTGATGGCGGTGGTCGCAGCTCATCTGCGCCGGTTAGGGGTTTCAGTCTTCCCCTACCTCGACGACTGGCTGTTGAAGGCGGGCTCGCCCCAGACAGTCGTCCACCACCTTCAGATGACGGCAGACCTCCTGCACGAGTTGGGGTTTTCCATCAATGTGCCGAAATCACACCTGTGTCCCTCTCAAAAGCTCCTTTTCATCGGAGCGGTTCTCGACTCGGCGCAGTTTCGGGTTTATCCCCCGGAACGGCGGGTCCGGGATATTCAGGCTCTGATTCCCATCTTTCAGCCGTTATCCCGGGTTTCGGTCAGGTTGACGCTGCGGCTTCTGGGGCTGATGGCCTCCTGCATCCTTCTGGTGCATCACGCCAGATGGCGGATGCGGGCTCTGCAGTGGGACCTGAAGTTTCAGTGGGCCCAGCATCAGGGCAACCTATCCGACCATGTCCTGATCTCGGAGGGCACTGCGAGACAGTTGCAGTGGTGGCTTACAGACCGCGATTGGGTCAGGGGCAGATCCCTCTCCCTTCCCCAGCCGGGGCACGTGGTTGTGACGGACGCGTCCCTCCAAGGCTGGGGTGGCCACTTGGGAGAGGCGGAGATCAGAGGCCTCTGGTCTCCGGCGGAGTCCCGGCTCCATATCAACATGTTGGAGCTGCGGGCGATTCGCCTGGCACTGAAGGCATTCCTCCCCTTTGTCAACGGGAGTGTAGTGCAGGTGTTCACGGACAACACCACCGCCATGTGGTACTGCAACAAACAGGGCGGTGTGGGGTCGTGGACCCTTTGCCAAGAGGCTCTGCGCCTCTGGCAATGGCTGGAACGTCAGGGCGTGACTCTGACGGTTCAACACCTGGCAGGTTCTCTGAACGCCAGGGCGGACGAACTCAGCCGTCGGTGCTCGGTGGATCACGAATGGCGTCTGAACTCGGATGTGGCGAGAGGCCTCTTTCAGCAATGGGGAGAGCCTTGGTTAGATCTATTCGCCACAGAAGAGAACGCGCAATGTCATCAGTTCTGCGCGTTGGAGTTTCCAAGACGGCACTCGCTCGGCGACGCCTTTCGGCGCGAGTGGAGTTGCGGTCTGTTGTACGCCTTTCCGCCTATACCACTTCTGCCCAGAGTGCTGAAGAAGATCAGGCGCGACCGGGCCCA
Organism: Lissotriton helveticus; assembly: GCF_964261635.1. Taxonomy (NCBI): domain Eukaryota; kingdom Metazoa; phylum Chordata; class Amphibia; order Caudata; family Salamandridae; genus Lissotriton; species Lissotriton helveticus. The sequence goes on from NC_136070.1 coordinate 420,233,271, forward strand.
AGTTATCCTTGTGGCTCCGGACTGGGCTCGAAGGTACTGGTATCCCGAGCTACTCAGCATGACAGTCGGTCCCTCGATCCGCCTGCCCCTTCAGGAGGACCTTCTGTCGCAGCAGCAGGGGACGGTCCTCCACCCGAACCTGTCCAGTCTCCACCTCCATGCGTGGAGATTGAGCGGCGACAGTTGAGGCCATTTGACTTGCCTCCTGAAGTCTGTGATGTCATTCTGGCAGCCAGGCGTCCCTCCACAAAGTCGGTATACGCCTGCCGGTGGAACAGATTTGTGGCATGGTGCACAGCAAAGGCTGTGGATCCCCTTTCTGCCCCTCTATCTGAGGTTCTCCTCTTCCTCCTTTCCCTTGCCCAGCAGGGCTCTGCTCTGGGCACTATCAAGGGCTATCTTTCTGCCCTTTCCGCCTTCTTGAGGCTACCTGATCAGCCATCTTTGTTCAAGTCCCCTATTGTGTTAAGATTCTTAAAGGGCATCACGCACATGTATCCTCCAGCTCCGTTCGTGATGCCTCAGTGGGACTTGAACCTGGTTTTGACTTTCCTGATGTGCGCTCCCTTTGAGCCCCTTCATTCCTGTCCTCTCCGTCTTCTCACCTTAAAGACGGCCTTCCTGGTAGCCATCACCTCTGCCAGGAGAGTGAGTGAGCTCCAGGCTCTTTCTATTCAACCTCCTTTCTTGTCTGTTCATCCTGATAAGGTGGTTCTTCGGACTAGACCTTCTTTCCTGCCCAAGGTAGTCTCTGCTTTTCACATTGGGCAGTCCATCACCTTGCCCTCCTTCTTCCCGCCTCCGCATCCTTCAAAGGATGAAGAGCGGCTCCATCGTCTGGACCCAAAACGTGCGCTTTCATTCTATATGGATCGCACACGCCAGTTCCGGGTGGATGACCAACTGTTTGTTGGCTACGTGGGTGAGAAGAAGGGAAGGGCGGTACAGAAACGGACCATCTCTCGGTGGGTCGTCCTGTGCATCAAAGCATGCTACTCTTTGGCTCGGAAGGAGCCTCCTGTTGGGCTGAGGGCCCATTCCACTCGGGCCACGGCGGCTACTACTGCCCTGGGCCGGGGAGTCCCTTTGCAGGACATTTGCCAGGCGGCCACGTGGGCCTCGCTGCACACCTTTGCGAGGCACTACTGCCTGGACAGTCAAGTCCGGAGGGATGGCTTCTTTGGCCGTTCGGTCCTCCAGGACTTTCTGGTGTAGGTTGTATTGGTTCGCAGACCCACCACCGGGGTTGGTATTGCTGGGGTATCTATTCTAAGGTAAGGAATCTAATACTAACCTGTTTCTTTCAGATGAACAAGTTACTTACCTTCGGTAACGATATATCTGTAAGAAACAGTAGTTAGTATTAGATTCCTTACCGCCCCGCCCATCCTCCCCGTTCTGCGAACTGATACCTAGGGTTAGGGACATCCCTTTCAGGGCCCTAGTTTCAAATGGCACCAGTGTTGGTTCTCACATGGCTCTGCGTGTTCTGGCGCGGAAAAGCTGTGTGCAAAGAACTGACGTCAGCGCGCGGAGGCGGCGTCTATATACTCCAGCGACGTCATCACGGCGCACGACGCCGACGACGCGGAGCCGCAGGGGACGCCTGCAGACGACGCCTACCGACGCGCAGGGGTACTGCTACGCAAAAGTTTCCGGATCCAGACTGACGCCTGGGGATATTCTAAGGTAAGGAATCTAATACTAACTACTGTTTCTTACAGATATATCGTTACCGAAGGTAAGTAACTTGTTCGTCAGCTCCGTACCTGGGTAATACAAAGCAGGAGGTCTTGTATCTCTCTCTCAGGACTCGATATCCCAGTAACCTGCGAAGGTATCTGGAAACACCGGAGCTGGATTTCTCGGCAGGAGAAAAGACAGCGTCTCTCTCAGTGCGTCAAAAAGGAGGGGAAGCGTTCGTGGGCTCTTGCATCAGCTGGGCTCTCGAGCAAGTAGATAGCTGCTCTGCTCCAAAACCACCACCGTGTGTTTGCTTAAGGCAACGTTGGTATATTTATACCTGAAAGGTGCCGGGTTTGACGTAAGGTTGGACATAAGACGTCAATAAAGATGTCACTAAGAACTGGCCGTTCTTACAGAGCTTTACAGGAGTTCTAGGACGAAATCAAAACAAAAGCAAGGGGGATTTCTCAGGTTGCTGGAGGTTTGGTTTGTTTAGAGAACTCGTTGTGCTTTCTAGGAGTCGGGGGAAGTAGCCTTGCTTAATGTGACTGCATGGCCTACGACTAATATGGATGTGATTCCTATGCCTTTATAGGGATATTATTGATTATAGCCGAACAAAGGCATAAAATAGAAATATCGATTTAGGTTCCTAGATAAAAACACAATAAGCAGTCTTAGGCTAAACTCTTTTGGCATGTAAAGCCAGCTGTTTTACCACATATAACCCCTTGAATACCAGATGAAAGGACACCACACAGGTTGTTATGAAAATAAACAATATATTTATTAATAATTAAACGCCTCTGAACTCTTTATGAGATCAGAGGGCTAAGCACATGACAAGACTCTTAAGAAAAATACAGTAAGTCGCACAAATTACAATGGTGCCCTAGGGGCACGACAAACCATATACTAAGTAAATGGTATAAGGAAATCGATAGAGGAAATGAAGATGCCCAGAGGCTGTAGGATCGCTGGGACTACACTACCCTAACCTTAGGTAAGTAGCAGGAGGCCCACGGGATGCGTGTGCAGAGTGTGAACTCACACACGAGATGCGGAACAAAGTCAATGGGCAGAACAAATTACGAAAAGGTAAGTAACAGACAGTTCCGACTAGTTAAGACTAAAATGACTGGTTATCTGGACACTAGGAGAGTCAATCTACCTATGAGCACCGAAATGCTCTAGTTACCTCACCCACGGGCTGCGGGTGCATAGGTGTGAAAGTGTCGGGTTTCCGCGTTGAAGTCAATAGAGCCTTGAAGAAAGATGCTGCAGGCGACCAGGAGGAAGATGTCCGGTGCGATCCAAGGGTGGATCGAGGAAGAAGAGGACCTGAAAGCAGAGAGGACAGTGTTCAAAGTCGCTATCCAGTGACCGGTGTGGAACCAGGAAGGAACCGGGTGCTGTCGTCGCGATCAGGTGAAGAGTGGACGCTTGACTCTGCTGCCACGTGGACCAGGAGGTGTCTTCGACGACCAGGATGGAGGCATGAGCTGTCCCACGCAGGCTCTCGTTGTCGGCGGTGTCGGATCCGGATTTGGAGTCAACAGGCCTTGGCAAAGGCAACCCACGCGGTGAGTGGAAACGGCATCTGGTGCGGACCAGGAGGGTCCGGGGTGCTCCTCTTTTGGAAGGGAGCAAGGGCCAGTCTGGAGCAACCAGACCAGCGGTGTAGATTTCGTGGATAGTCGTCTAGGAGGCCACTAGCCAGCCAGCAAGTGACCAGACAACGTGTCGAGCAGCAACCAAGCAAAAGGGCCCCACGCAGATCTCGTGGATGCTGGAGGGCTGGTCTTCGGTGCAGGAGCTGCTCGGGGCTGGGGCTTCTCAATCTCCAAAGCACTTACTCGAGGATGCCTCTGAAGTCGTGCTGGAAGCGAAGTGCAGTTTCTTCAAGATGGCCGGTTCCACGTGTCTTGTCGCACCCACGGGTCTCAGCTGTGCTGCAGATGTGGGTAGAGGTCGGAGAGGTCTGGGAATCCGGGTCTCGTCGGGCTCTGAGGTCTGGTTCCGGCAGGAAGGACGACAAAGTGAACCGCTAGGACGCTTGATGATGCCTGCAGTTGCAGGGTGGACACTCCTTGCCCACAAGGGAGATTCTTCAGTCTTCTGTGGAGCAGAACGTCGAAGTCCAGAGTTTCTTCTTTGTACAGTTGTTCAGGATAATCTAATTTGGAATGGGACCAGCTCCTACCTTTATCCTGCTAAAGGGGGCTGCACTAGTGACTAGGTCCCTGGGACCAGGAAGGGGGGTGGTTACACCCCCTATCCTTTGTCCGGTTTCGCGCCAAAGCTGGGGTGAGACCTATCTCTTCTAATCCCAAGGTTAGACCTGCTTGTGGATAGGTCTGGGGCTCCCCCAGCTCCATCCCCAAGTAGGCTTAAGTTGGCCCTTGTGAGTCTGCTGACTACAGCCTGGCCATTGTCTACCTCATCCTCAGATAAGTCCCCTTCTTCCCTACCATCTACATCTTTTGTTTCAGGGAGGTTGGAGTTAGGGTCACCTTCTAAGGGGGGTATGCTTCCATCTGTTGGATCAGAGGGGCCTGGGTTAGAAGCCCTACTAGCATCATATGTCTCTAAGAGACCTAACGAAAAAGGAAGGTTAGGGTTAGAACCCTATTTCAGTTTCCTGGAGGTACACAATTGTCTCATCTCCTGGAAGCTGAGTCCTGCGTATCTGGAAAGGACCGGTGGAGGGTCACTAACCACAAGGGAAGTCACTGTGGTCTCTCCTGTGGTAGACATGCTTTCTAGTGAGGTGTAAGTGGTGCACTTACCTACACTATGGGTTTTCCTACTGATTCCTTGCTAAGAATTGTAGTCCGGGTGTGCTAGGCCCTTTCTACTACAACAGCTGGTTCAGTAGAACTCAGAGTATTTCTAAGCTTGTTATATGTACCTATGGTACCTTATGTGATCTTTCAAATGATAACTCAAGATTATATTTGGTAAAAACAGCAAGCTCGAATCCCACCGCTGCCACCAATGTGAGAAGTTGGCCTGATATATGATGCTCACTAGTTCTAGTGATCACCTTGTATCAGTCCAAACAACCCTTATGGTGATTGGTTGTAAGTCAACCTTATAGACCAGCTATCCTAATGGTAGCATGGACAGAGCAGTCTTAGGCTAAACTCTTTTGGCATGTGAAGCCAGCTGTTTTGCCACATATAACCCCTTGAATACCAGATGAAAGGACACCACACAGGTTGTTATGAAAATAAACAATACATTTATTAAAACACCTCTACACTCTTTATGAGATCAGAGGTCTAAGCACATGACAAGTCTCTTCAGAAAAATACAGTAAGTCGCGCAAATTACAATGGTGCCCTAGGGGCACGACAAACCATATACTAAGTAAATGGTATATGGAAATCGATAGAGGAAATGAAGATGCCCAGAGGCTGTAGGATCGCTGGGACTACACTACCCTAACCTTAGGTAAGTAGCAGGAGGCCCACGGGACGCGTGTGCAGAGTGTGAGCTCACACGCGAGATGCGGAACAAAGTCAATGGGCAGAACAAATTACGAAAAGTTAAGTAACAGACAGTTCCAACTAGTTAAGACTAAAACGACTGGATATCTGGACACTAGGAGAGTCAATCTACCTATGAGCACCGAAATGCTCTCGTTACCTCACCCACGGGGTGCGGGTGCATAGGTGTGAAAGTGTGTCGGGTTTCTGCGTTGAAGTCAATGGAGCCTTGAAGAAAGATGCTGCAGGCGACCAGGAGGAAGATGTCCGGTGCGATCCAAGGTTGGATCGAGGAAGAAGAGGACCTGAAAGCAGAGGGGACAGTGTTCAAAGTCACTCGCCAGTGACCGGTGTGGAACCAGGAAGGAACCAGGTGCTGTTGTTGCGATCAAGTGAAGAGTGGACGCTTGACTCTGCAGCCACGTGGACCAGGAGGTGTCTTCGACGACCAGGATGGAGGCACGAGCTGTCGCACGCAGGCTCTCGCTGTCGGCGGTGTCGGATCCTGATTTGGAGTCAACAGGCCTTGACAAAGGCAACCCACGCGGTGAGTGGAAACAGCGTCTGGTGTGGACAAGGAGGGTCCGGGGTGCTTCTCTTTTGGAAGGGAGCAAGGGCCAGTCTGGAGCAACCAGACCAGCGGTGTAGATTTCGTGGATCGTCGTCTAGGAGGCCACTAGCCAGTTGGCAAGTGACCAGACAACGCTTCGAGCAGCAACCAAGCAAAAGGGCCCCACGCAGATCTCGTGGATGCTGGATTGCTGGTCTTCGGTGTATGAGCTGCTCGGGGCTGGGGGTTCTCAATCCCCAAAGCACTTACTCGAGGATGCCTCTGAAGTCGTGCTGGAAGCGAAGTGCAGTGTTCGAGGCATGTGGGCTGCTGAATTCATATCTGTGCATAGATCGCCGCCTAGTGTTGGGTCTGGGTGATTGCACATTGTAGTCCTGGAAGAGTCTTCGAAGTATCACGAGATAGGTGGCTCCTCCCTCGGACTACAGTGCGCATGGGCATCCTCTCCATCCCCAGATTGTTTTTCTCCGCCATTGGGTTCGGATGTACTTTCCTACTCTCCAAGTTCGGATTTAAGAAAAACTTTTCCATAATGGCCAAAAGGTCTTCGGTACCGTCGGTATTGTTTAAGCGCTCGGTGCCGATACGCTACTACAACTTTGTTGCACTACGGTTGTCGAATCGGGCCGTGAGGCCTTCTCGACACCACGTGGAACGACCGTCGATGGAACAAAGTCCATTCAAGTTCTGCCCTCAGTGCAACTCGAAGTTCCCACACACCGACAAGCATCCAGTGTGCAATAAATGCCTATCTCCAGATCACAATGAAGATAGTTGCCTAGCCTGTGCCCAGTTCAGATTAAAAAAGACTATTCGAAATCGACGGGCGGCAAGGCAAGAAATGCAACGATCGGCGCCAGAGCCCGATAAAATCTTTGGTGACGAAGAAGATCTAGCGAGCGCCGAAAACTCGGATCAAGACGAGAGATATTCGGAGCCCGACTCCGAATATTACCCCGAAGAGGGAGAACTGATCGTCGATCTCGAGGACTATGATCAAGACATCGTAGCAGTTGAAGACTAATCCAATGACGACGAGGGGAGAACCGTGAGTACACCGCCCCATATTGACACTACACTTCTATCAGAGACTCAGGTCGAGGCATCGCCAGCAGGCCTTAGCCGAGATCAACAACCTCGTTCTACAGCCCCGCAATACCGCCCGCCTAAGAACATATCGAAAGAGCCCTCTAAGACACGTCATACAATATCGGTTCCATCGAAACCGAAACTAATAGACAATACAGTCTTCGGACCGAATTACGTCGAGCCGAAGGTGTCTAAGCCGAAAGGCGTCGAACCGAAGGACACAGTAACACTGCTACCTTCGAAACCGAAGACTAAGGCGGTCGAGTCGACATCGAAGACCAAGGCAGTCGAGTCGAGCTCAAGGTCCAAGGCCGTCGAGTCAACCTAGAAGCCAAAACACGTCAATTCAACGCAAAGACAAAAGCACGTCGAGTCAACACCCAAAAAGCACGTTGATTCGAGCAAATCAGCCTCAAGTATCGACAAAGGGAAAAAAACGGTCGACGACAGAACAAGGCCTACGCCCAAGACTACCGTCGAACAGAAACAGAAGGAGGACGAAAGGTAATCGGTCGAGCCGAAGCCCATCGAACATAACAAGGGCGTCGCGCCGAAACAGCAGTCTCCAAAACAACATAAAGGGACTGTCGAACCGACAAAACCGCTCGGTCCGAAACAAGTTGTGAAGCCAGCAAAGGACGTTCAACCAACAAAACCTGTTGAAAAACACCCAAAAACAATCCAACCATCTAAAACAGTCGAAGCCCCAAAAAGCGTCAAACCGAAAAAACAAAAAACAAAGGTTACAGCACCAAATCCAAAGACGGTGGACGAGGAAATTCTTCACCCAGACCCCTCCACAGAAAACCAGTCCAAAATCTACATTGACCCAAAGACTGGTAAAGTGACTGTTTATACCAAGAAGAAAAGGCCTCTAGCAACTGAAGACCTTTCTGGGATCCTCTCAAAGAAAAAGAGACTGTGCTACCTCTCCTATACTCTTTGAACCTATCACTCCTGCTATGCCTACTACTCCTTATACCCCAACCTCACCGGCACGCTCTGACTACACCCCTGATGATCAGGACGCAGATGTAGGTTTTGGGTATCCACAAAACCCTCTCTCAGAGCCAAACACAGCCATGGGGTGGAGGTGGGGAACCGGACACTGAAGGGACTCTGCCCATTACAGACCCTGCAGTATACCCTACAAGCCATCACCCACAGCGGACACAGTAGCATTTAATTCACTACTGGATAGAGCAGCAACCTACCACAATGTAGATATGCACTCTGATGCTGTTGAGGAAGACTTCCTCTTTGATACACTAACAACATTTGAGAGACACGTAAAGACACTCCCAATGCTAAAAGGGGTATTAAAACATGCAAGTGACATTTTTAAAGACACCGCTAGGGCGCGGGTCATAAACCCTAGAATTGAGAAAACATACAGGGCTGCACCTACAGATCCTACATACATCAAAGGGCAGCTACCCCTAGATTCCTTAGTGGTATCCAACGCACGTAAACGTGCAAACTCACAAACTACTGGTGAAGCCGCTCCATCAGACAAGGAATCTAAAATCTTTGAAGCATCAGGCAAAAGAGTGGCGGCTCAGGCAGCAAACTCCTGCAGAATAGCCAATACACAGGCCTTGCTAGCCAGGTACGATAGAGCGCACTACGACAGTTTGGAAGAAATTCTTCAACACTTACCTGTTCAATACAAACAGCAGGCAGATGAACTTATACAGGAGGGGAAGCTCATCTCCAATGCATCCATTAAATGTGCCCTAGACGCAGCAGACACGGCTGCCAGGTCCATCAATACAAGCGTGCTGCTAAGGCGCCATGCATGGCTTCGTATATCAGGCTTTAACAATGAAGTCCAATCTACAATTCTTAATCAGCCAATCAACCCAGACTTTTTATTTGGTCCAGCAGTTGAATCAACTCTAGACAAAATGAAAATGGATGCAGACACTGCAAAGTCTGTCCCAACAACACCGGGGCTACTTTTGTCGCTCCACTTATAGAGGAGGAGCACGAGGACAATCGCAGCAATCCTCCAACTACAAGACTAACACACAATCCACATATACCAAAAACACCAGCAGGGGTGGTTACAGAGGAAACAATACCAGGGGTAGAGGTCGTGAAGGCAATGCAAATAGATCCTCCACTAACACAAAGCAGTGACTTCTTGACACTACCCCCAGACCACATAACACCAGTCGGGGGAAGAATACAACAATTTCTGCCTGTCTGGTTAAATATCACCACAGACAAGTGGGTCAGGCAAATTATCCAACATGGCTCTTGTCTCGAACTCACCTCAACTCCACCCAACATACCACCCGTGCACCGTCCCATGTCACAGGAACATATAACGCTACTTCAGCAAGAGGTCATCAGTATGCTGCAAAAGGGGGCCATAGAACCAGTCCCACTGCAACATCAGGGAACAGGAGTATATTCCCTATACTTCCTAATTCTGAAAAAGGACGGGTCTCTCAGACCAATATTGGACCTCAGGCCCCTCAACCTGTACATTTTGTCGGAGCATTTTCACATGCTCACTCTCCAGCAAGTTTTACCACTGCTTCGCCAGGGAGACTTCCTAGCAACCTTAGACCTCAAAGACGCATACTTTCATATACCAATACACCCTGCTCACAGAAAGTATTTGAGGTTCACCATTCAAGGGCAACACTACCAATTCAAGGTCCTGCCATTTGGGGTGACAACAGCTCCAAGGGTTTTCACCAAATGTCTAGCGACAGTGGCAGCACATCTCAGAAGGCACCACATCCATGTGTACCCTTATCTGGACGACTGGCTAATACATGCGCCAACAGCCCAGCAATGTGCCGACCACATGTCAAAGACTATACAACTACTGCACAGTTTAGGATTCTCACTAAACTACCCAAAGTCACACCTACAACCCTCCCACGTCCAACAGTACCTAGGAGCGACAATAGATACATTGTCAGCAAAAGCATATCCCAACACAGCACGGGTCCAGGGAATGCAGACGCTGATACAAAAGTTCAGACCACATCAATCACTGCCAGCTCGAATGTTTATGCAGCTAATAGGCATGATGGCCTCGTGCATATTCATAGTCCCTCACGCCAGACTACATATGAGTCCAATACAAGAATGCCTAGCAAGGCAGTGGAACCAGGCTCACGGGCAACTAAAAGACCTAGTGTTGGTGACCAGTCGGGCATACAACTCTCTGCATTGGTGGAATCCACAAAACCTTTGCAAAGGGCGACTGTGCCAAGAGCCTGTCCCACAAATAGTCTTTAACAGCGGACGCATCCCTGATAGGTTGGGGAGCCCATGTCCTACACTACACAGTGCAGGGACTCTGGACTGTACAGCAAAAGAAAATGCATATCAACCTCCTAGAGTTGATGGCCATTTTTCTAGCCCTAAAAGCTTTCGCGACACATTTACGGAACAAAGCGGTGTTGATCCGGACGGACAACATGACAGCTATGTATTACATTCAAAAACAGGGAGGAACACACTCGCCACAGCTGTCGCACCTAGCTCAAGCAATGTGGAACGGGCCATTCAGAGTAACATTTTTCTCATGGCAGAACACCTCCCAGGCAAAGACAACCAAGTGGCCGACCTGCTAAGCAGGCACAGCCAACAGATGCATGAATGGGAACTTCACCCCAAAGTGTTGCAACCATTCTTCCGGAAGTGGGGACACCCGGACATAGACCTGTTTACCACAAGCGAAAACGCAAAATGCCAGTACTTTGCCGCCAGGTTCCCACATCCGCAGTCGCAGGGCAATGCGATATGGATGAACTGGTCAGGTAAATTTGCGTACGCTTTTTCCCCAGCTCCATTAATACCGCTGGTGGCACGCAAAATGCGCCAACATTCGCTGACGCTAATCCTAGTTGCTCCCACATGGGCGAGGCAGCCATGGTACACAACGTTCCTAGAACTGTCAGTGGTACTTCATCAAAGACTGCGACTAACACCAACTCTTCTAACTCAGGACCATGGCGAAATCCAACACCCAGATCCCCAACAGCTGAGCCTAGCGATCTGGCTCCTGAAATCCTAGAGTTTGGATACCTCAACTTGCCTCCAGATTGCATGAATATTATAAAAGAGGCACGGAAACCCACTACCAGAGCATGCTATGCAGCAAAGTGAAAACGTTTCGTCATTTACTGTAACAACAATGACATTAACCCACTTGATGCTTCCACTCAAAACATCATTTGCTACCTATTGCACCTCCAACGGTGCAATTTAGCGTTCTCTTCCATCAGAATACACCTAGCTGCGTTAGCAGCATATATGCAAAACAGGCAACACCTTTCACTTTTCAGGGTGCCAGCAATCAAAGCGTTTATGGAGGGACTTGAACGCGTAATTCCTCCAAGACACCCACCTTTGCCAGTCTGGAATCTAAACATTGTCTTAACCAGACTAATGGGACCACCCTTTGAACCATTGCACTCATGCAAACTACAATTTCTTACTTGGAAAGTGGCTTTCCTTATTGCCATCACTTCGCTAAGAAGAGTTAGTGAGCTGCAAGCCCTAACTATTCAAGAGCCATTCATCCAAGTACATGCTAATAGGGTAGTTCTTAGAACAAACCCTAAATTCATGCCAAAGGTGGTATCCCATTTCCATATAAATCAGACTATAGAACTGCCAGTGTTCTTTCAGAACCCACAAACAGTAGCTGAAAGGGCCTTGCATACCCTTGATGTCAAAAGAGCTCTGCTATATTACATAGACAGAACTAAAACATTTCGGAAAACAAAACAGTTGTTTGTTGCCTTCTCACCACAACACAAGGGTAATCCTATTTCAAAATCAGGTATAGCCAGGTGGATAGTTAAGTGCATCCAAATATGTTATTTGAAAGCAAAACGCACCTTAACAGTCCCCCCTTAGAGCGCATTCCACACGTAAGCTAGAGGCATCCATGGCTTTCCTGGGAAATATTCCTTTACACAAAATTTGTAGAGCAGCCACATGGTCAACCACACATACATTTACAAAACACTATTGTGTAGATGTACATTCAAAACAGCAAGCTGCTGTAGGACAGGCTGTTCTCAAAACTCTTTTCCAGACTGCTGCAGCTGGCACAGGTAGCCACCGCTAAGTGAGATACTGCTATACATTCTATGCACAGACATGAATTCAGCAGCCCACATGCCTCGAACGGAATATATTACTTACCAGTATGCATCTGTTCTTGGCATGTAGGGCTGCTGACATTCATATCACCCACTCACCTCCCCGGTGCCTGTCGCAGCTGCAGCATTCGATCTTTGCATGGACATCTCTTACTGTACTATACTCCATCTCTGCCACAATGGCGAAAAACAATCTGGGGATGGAGAGGATGCCCATGCGCACTGTAGTCCGAGGGAGGAGCCAATTATCTCGCGATACTTCGAAGACTCTTCCAGGACAGCAATCATCCGGACCCAACACTAGGCGGCAATCTATGCACAGATATGAATGTCAGCAGCCCTACATGCCAAGAACAGATGCATACTGATAAGTAGCATATTCCTTCAAGATGGCTGGTCCCACGTGTCTCGTCGCACCCACGGGTCTCAGCTGTGCTGCAGATGTGGGTAGAGGTCGGAGAGGTCTGGGAATCCGGGTCTCGTCGGGCTCGGAGGTCTGGTTCCGGCAGGAAGGACGACAAAGTGAACCGCTAGGACGCTTGATGGTGCCTGCAGTTGCAGGGTGGAAACTCCTTGCCCACAAGGGAGTTTCTTCAGTCTTCTGTGGAGCAGAACGTCGCAGTCCAGAGTTTCTTCTTTGTAGAGTTGTTCAGGATAATCTAATTTGGAATGGGACCAGCTCCTACCTTTATCCTGCTAAAGGGGGCTGCACTAGTGACTAGGTCCCTCCCATGGGTGGGACCAGGAAGGGGGGTGGTTACACCCCCTATCCTTTGTCCAGTTTCGCGCCAGAGCTGGGGCTGGAGTGCCCCAGCAACTGGTTTGAACAGGGGTATACACAGGGACACCTTGTGTGCCCCAGGCATGTCTCATTCCTTTCAGCCCTCCCTACCTCAATACACAAAATCCTGTCTGGGGTGGTGCTAGCACCTCCCAAGGCAGGAAACCCTTTGTCCAGGCCTCCCTCGCTGGAAGGACTCCCAGCAGCAGGAGATCAGACTTGTGTCTGTGGTGGCAGCATCCATTTTGTGATGCTGAGGCTCTGCTTAACTTTAACCGGGGTTCACAGTTACATACATGTCGTGTCCCTCTAAAAGGGTGGAATGCTACCCCCGTCGCCAGAACTGGCAAGGGGGTAGTATTACAATTCGTATGACACCTTACTCGACATGTTTTGATGATGCTATACCAAAGTTAGCAATAACCGCGAGGATTATAATGCACTTAAGAGTATATGGTATAGCGTTATCATGGAACAGCTATACGGACTTGGTTCCGCAAGCTGCAGACAGGCTCAGCTCATGCTAGAGCACCATCTCACATAATTCCAAGCACTCTGCCTCCAGGATTGATAAGGCCTGCCACAGGAGTGACTGATAGGAGTATATGTGTCCATTTTGGGGTTAGATATAGGTATACTATATCTACAGCAAAGGGTGATTACACCACCTTGCCCCAGCTTTCTTACCAGCTGCTGTGTCTATTTAGATGGGCAGCCAGGGGTGGCATAATACATGCTGCAGCCCCTGGTAGGCCTTGGGTTCACCTATGCCCTGGGTACCTAAGGTACACTGTACAGGGGCTGATAAGGTGACCCAATACCAATTGGTAAATGCACCTAAAGTACATGTGTCAACGTAGAGAGAGAACAGCTAGGCTGTGGGTCTGATTAGCAGGCCCACAGCCAGGGAAAGTCGTAAACCAGTGAAGCAAAAAAGCAAAAATCTGGGGGGACCATAGGATTGCAGACCCTACTCTCCTTGTCAGTACCTTTCTTTCCGAACCACCAGACGAGGATGCGGATCTACCTCTCGCCTCTTTGAGACCTTTACTTCTTCATTTTCTGTGTGCAAGGAAAATGTCACCTCACAAACAGGCGTTAAACCCTGTAAGGATTGTCTCAAACAAATGTTAGTGACGGATCTCCATCAGATCTACTTGTGATGCCTAGGGTCGAGTCACAACTCTTAACACCTGCAGAGACTGCATATTGATGAACCCGAAGGCCATATGAGACCTTGAGGTGAAACATTACATTGCAAAGCACTGGAAGGCTCAGCAACTAGACAAATCCAAGTCGCAAGATCGGTCCCATTCCAGATGTCTGTTATTCCAGAGGTCCATCTTTGTCTCGATCAATGACATCAAGTAAGTCAAGGGAGAAGCCGAAGAAATCTAAGTGGGGTGTGGCCTTTTCCTGCCACCTGTAGGAAGCTGGCTTTTTTGTAGTGTACCAAAAAGGGGTACACTACGTAGAAAGTCCAGGACTTAAACAAACGCTCTCTGGGAGAGAGTACCATCTTTCTTGCACTGGTATGCCCCCACTTTTTTCTGAACTGCTGATGTGCTTTGCCTGAATGTGCCCTGGGTCCCTGCCAACCACGTACCCAGGGCCTGTGTTCCTTCCCTAAAAACTGTGTTGAAACTAAAACCCAATTGGCATCTCTGGCCACCTGTCAGCCCTTAGTAATTGGTACCCTAGGCACCCAGGGCATGGTGACCAGAGAAGACCCCTGAGGACATCAGCACTTATTGTGCCACCCTCAGGGAACCTGTACCCAGACACCCACACACTGCCTTTGCAGGCTGAGTGTCCAGGTACAGAGCTAAACCTTGAGTTTACATGGCACACAACCCTGTGTGCCATGCCCACAGAACCCACTGCCCTGGCATACTTCAGTCACCCCTCTAGCTGGGTGCCCTATGCCAGAGGTTTGGGCACAGGTGCATGAGCCCTGTGCCCCTACAGTACCCAGGGCCATTCCTGGGCACTGTAAGGGCAGTGATGCAATTTACGAGTATATGGTGCTGGGAGGTTGTCATTACGAACTCCACAGCACCATAATGGCTACACTGAAGACTGATAAGTTTGATATCAAACTTCTCAGCACATTAAACTCACACTGATGCCAGTCTGGGATTTAATGTATAATGCACCCAAGGGCATCTTAGAGATGCCCTCTGAAAACCTAACCTACAATCCACGTCTGGGCTGAGTGGCTGCAGAGGCTTCTACACAGCAGACATGTTGCTGGACCCCTGGGTACAGAGCCCCCCGCTCTCCTGGGCCTGCACAATGCACATCCTGGGCATGGTGCTAGGTCTCCTCCCCCAGGATGGGCAGGGGGAAGCTTCAAAGGCATGCCGCCTCTGTGAGCTTCTCCAGACCATTTGCTGTACCCAGCAGCTGGCCCCCACCAGTTCTGACCCCCACTCTGGCGGGAAGACTGGTGGGAAAAACTACGTCAGGAAGGGGGGTGTGCCAGCCTATGCCAACCCCACCCCTCAGGTGGGGAGACAAGGTGAAGCACGACCCCGGGCTCCGGCCATCTTGAAGATGGGGAGGCCCTGCCCAATCTCAGCTAGGCTCCTGCCCCCATCCCACAGGAGAGGAGCAGGCTAGGGGGTGTACCCACCCAAGGAGAGGGACTTATTGGTCCCTGCCCTTGCCCTACCTGTAACACCCGTAAATTCAGTATTAAGGGGCTCCCTGAACCTTCCTTCCTCAGATCCCGATACCAAAAGAAGAAAGAAGATCAAGAAGAAGACCCGCCGCGCAGCTGCTAACAGGGTGACAACAACTGACTTGGCCCCAGCCCTACCGGCCTGTCGATCCTGGAACCAGCTCCTGCCTAAATCCCTGGTGCCAGCCAGGAAGCTCCTTACCAGCCCACTCTGCACCCGCCCGGCCCATGCCCGAGTGATCCAAGACCACGAGGACGTCCCCCCGGCGACTGGGACCTGAATTCCAGTGCCCAAAGACCCTCCTCGACGAACCAGACGAGGCCTGCAGACTCAGAAGCAGGGGCCCCCCGACCGCGACCAGCTGAGGGTAAGCTTTTCCGACACCCCAAAACACCTATGCGCCCTACAGCCCCCTGTGCCTCCCTTTGGGGTACCTACCTGTGCTCCAATATCCCAACTTATCTCTCGACGTGCTGGTCGCCCCTGGAGAGTCTCCGCCCCCAAGTCTGCAGCCTTTGTTCCCTTTTGACCTTTTCCATTGGATAACATTAAGCGCCCGACTGCTCAAAAGCCCCCTGCACCCAGCCGCCCGAGTACCGCTGGCCGTGCCACCTTTGTCCTATCCTGCTTCCCCCTTTGCCCTGAGCAAGTGACCAGGAACCCAGCTCCCACAGCCGCGTGGCCTGCTAGCCAGCAGCCACCAAGTGGAAGCCCCCCGTCACCCTTTGGATAACATTGGGCCTACCTACCTCTGCACCCGGCCGCCCCTGCGCCGCTGAGGGTGAACCAACTGTACCTACCTGACCCTGGGGGACCCCTGAGTCTATGCCCAGATCCACAACTTCACCTGTCGAGTACTCACCAGGAAACCGGTAACCCACTTACCTGCCATTGAATAACTTTGACTGGTTTGACTCGAAAAATCTTCTAAGTGTGTACTTTTGAAAACTTGAAATATTCATATAAAATATTCTGAATTCCAAAATACTCACCTGTGATCAGGAGAGGAGCCAGTACTGTACCTTGTAGCCCAGTATTGAACCGCAAAAGTAATCCCTAGCGGGTTTACTAGTAATCTGTATTTTCTCCATAGGAACCCATTGTCTGCTTTTCTATGAAATTTCTTCTAAGTGTCTACTTTTGAGAACTAGAAATATTTTTTTAAAATCATACGAAATACTGAAACGTAATTACTTACCTGTTTTAAGCTGAGACCCCAGTGCTGGCCCCAGGAGACCAGTACTGGATTACAAAAGTAACGAGATCGTACTTTACCTGCAACCTGAATTTTCTCCCATTGGATAACATTGCCAGATTTCTGTTGAAAAGTTTCTAAGTGTGAACTTTTAAAATAACTTTTTATTCCAGAAAAATCACCACAATACCTAAAACGTTTTTGCTAAACTGTTTCCAGCTTAGGCCCCAGGACTAAACCTAGGAGCCAGTCCTGGAATTACCAAAGTAATCTACAAAGTCATCACCTGTGTTTATATAAGGGAATCCATTGAGCTCAATGCTAAATTGTGTGTAGAACTGTGTTGCCTACTGCAACCCCTGTACCTATTGTCTTTACAAAGTTTATTGCCTTTCTGCAAAGTACTCATCTGAGACCTCTCATTTTAAAAAAAATATATTTTAAGACCTTTATTAGTCAACAGGGATGTTACACAGCGTTCCGCTTACAACCCATCTGGGCCAGCCGCATGTACTTTGCGTTGCTTCACAGGTAGTTAATGAACACAGCCTCAAGGCCGACAACCCTGGGGTTCGGCGGCGTAAACGGTCTTATTTCAACAGTGTACAATCATAGAAATACTTGGTGACGTGGAGATGTAGGTCTGTAGAGTTTTTCTTTTTGTTGGTAATATGTGTGAACTCTCGTCCTCCTAAACTGAAGCCAAAAATATCCCTGCTCTCCTCAGCAATCGGGATGCTGAAGAAAGCATTCTTCAGGTCAATCACCGAAAACCAGGTTGCAGAAGCTGGAATCATAGTTAATAGGGCAGTGATATCAGGGACAACTGGAAATTGTGGCACAAGGATCTTATTGACCTCTCTAAGATCAATCACAAATCTGTAAACAGGTGGCTGGGAAGGATCAGTTCGTTTTAAAACAGGCAGAACAGGACTATTGCAAACGTTGCCTCTTCAATGACATCTTTTTCAATTAGATCGTAAACGATCGCTAGCAAAGCTTTTTCACCTTCACTAGAAATTTTGTATTGGGGAATTCGTGGCATTTTAACATTGGCTTTCAATTTTACAATATATGGTGGTATTTCTAAAAGACCCACATCATTAGGACCAGTAGCCCAAAGAATATCAGGAAGAAACGACAATTCTGTTGGAAGTTTATCCCTTGACAAATACATTGGAGAAACCACTTTCTTACCTAAAGTAAGTTGTACTCCTGAAGGAGAACAGTACAAAGTTGCATACAATCTTTTTAACAGGTCTAATCCCAACAAGTTTTCACCACAACCTGTTGTCAGAATAAGGGGTGCTTCGAATTCACAAGGACCAACAGAAAGAGACAAAGGGTCAGAAATCGGGTTCCTAACCGGGGCGCCAGAAAAACCTACAGAAACATTCATTTCGCCAGACAAAGGTGCGCCAGGGAGTTTGGAGTGCATAATAGAACTCTTTGTAGCACCAGTATCCAACAGAAAAGGTTCTGACACACCTGATGTAATCACCTCAACGTATGGTCCATTCAGATCTACTGGAACTGAAACAACTCCCTCTCTTTGTCTTTGGCTGTCCTAGCAATCATTACCTTCCCAATGCTCATCTTCTGTATAGTAATCATCTGCATAGTACTGAGCTGTCCTACCAGATGCGTTATTCTGCTGATCAAACCTATTCATAGAATTTTGAGGTGGAAGGGGACGTGCGTTCTGGGGGACGTTTCCACGTCCTCTACCTCTAGGCGCTTGCTGAGCACCTCTACCTCTTGTGTTTGAACCACCGTTTGCGCGCTGTAACAGAATAGGGCAACTATACTTAAAATTACCCTCTTCCTTGCAGTACGAGCACTGATTGGGACCTACAGGAACACGTGGCTGAGTATACTCGACTCTTTGCGAGTTCCTCTAATACTGTTGAGGCTGCTGATAATTACTCTGATAGTTATTCTGACCACCATTATTCTGGCCACCACCACTACGTGGCGGATATGCTTGCTGTAACAAAACCTTAGTTTTCAGCTCTTTAGTTTTCTTTTCTGCTCTATCTTTCTCGTCTTTGTCTCTATTTTCGTAATATTGTGCAGTAGCCAATATCTGTGCTGAAGAGGAAACTGCCCAAGAACTCTCTGAATCTTTTAACTTCTTACACAACTCCGGAAGCAGATTGTGCAAGAATCTATCGACGAACAAATGCTGACCACCTTCTGTGCTCATATCTTGACCACTGTGGTCGACAAACGTTTCTTCAAACCTGGTGAAGAAATCAGACACCGTTTCTTCTTTCTTCTGCTTACACGCAGACAACTTATTCCAGTTTACACGCATCACAGGCATTATCGTTTTCATATAATCAATGATCCTACCAGGGAGATCTGCTACTAAAGGCTCAGGTTTAGCACCACCAATTTGTAGGGCATCTGCAGCAGCAATATTAGCCCATGAGTCACCTAACTCCTGATCATGATCTGTATGACGAATCTTTCCCCATAAAGGCTGTGGAACAACGTTCCCGAACAACATGTCTATGTCTGCTAAATTCATGATACATGACCCAGCAGTCTGTGACAACTCTTTGTAATACCCTGCGGGATTTTTACGGGGATCAGGCAATGTCTGATTAAGGGCTAAAACTTCAGCTCGCTTCCAAGGAACCTGTACCCACACACGCTGAAAATGAGGCTGAATAGGTGGGTTAGCATTTGCGTCACCCTCTCTCCATTGTGGGGGAACTTCTCTCATGGGGTATTGTCGCGCCTTTTTTCTACCGGATGCGTCACGCTCAAATAGTGATCGAGAAGTCCCCCCTTTACTCCGATACGACAACAATGTCTCAACTGCTCTCTCGACATCGGGACCTACGATCATGCCCTCTGCAAAATCGAACCGCACACGACATAACTCGGGTGGGTTGTATTCCAGATCATTGTCTTCCAAATCTTCACAGAGAAAAACACACATTTGTTCAAAAACATATCTCTGCTTCGGTGCTCCCCATTGACGGAAGACTTCCATGACAGACTCTACATCATACCTTACAGCGTCGATAACCCATTTATGCGCTAAACGATTCAGTAAATCTCTCTCTCGATAGTCAGGCATTTGACTCCGCAACTGTCTTCGTTCCGTGTTAGGGGTCGTATTAGGCAACCCGAAGAAAGGTGAGAAAAGATTAGTAACAGTGTTGGCCATTCTCTGTCGAACGGTAGGAGAAAGTGACGGAAGACCGGGCAGAGAAACAGGGGGAGATAAGGCAGGAGCAGAGGCAATAGCAGAGGGAGCATTAGGAGAAATAGAAGGTGTACTAGGCAAAGTCGTAGCAAGCACAGGTGAAGCAGATGTGATCGGTGGGCCTTGAGGAGGCTGCACTGAAGGAGCAGGAGCCAGCTGAAGAACAGCTGGTGGGTGCTGTGGAGGAGCAGGAGGCAATGCAATCACAGGCTGTGCAACTAAAGGTTGCGGAGGTGCCGTAGCATTTTGCGCATAGGGTGGTGGCGAATTTAATAAATGCATCATTAACGGATCCTTTTCAAGCTCTTTTGCTGCATCTTGCTGAAGAGGCGGCAAAACTGGATAGCATTTATCTACTACCATTTTACGTTGCCTGTGCAACTGCTCACTCATCTGTTCTTCTTCATTGTCTTTAAACTGCATAGCAGCTTGCATTATCGAAATACCCCTTTCTCTCTTATTTTTCTTCGCTAATTTAATTTCCTTCTGTTTGGCTTCCTTTCGCCATAGGCGGAAAGAGTCAAACATCCCCGGCCGGGCTTTCTTCTTAAAAAGTTTAACTTCAAGATTATCTAGGATTTCGGTATCAAAGCTACCGTATTGGGGCAATTTTAAAACACCATCTTTTCTGGTGTATTTGATCCACACTTCGTTATATGTGATGGGGCCTACTCAATGTTTCACATCTAATTCATAAGTTGGAGTTCCAACCGGAGGAACCGGACACGAGTCCTCCAATCGGGAGTCCCTTTTACTACAACCAAGACAAAACAAATTTCCAAGTCTGCTAAGACCAGGCATCTTCGCTCTCTAGTCTAGCTCCAAACTTCAAAGGATTATCGATTACGATATTTCTCGTGAATACACGAGTCCTTCGGCTTTGGCACTTGCAAGTTCCAAATTAAAGATCCCAAAGGATACCCAAGACTAAGAACCAACTAAGGACTGGGAGACGCTCCACTTATACTTAACTGAAATATCGATGACGTCACCAGAAGACTCGTCTTATCGTTTCGCTCTGCCAAACTTCAAGGGTCCAAATCAGGGCGATAGCCAGGGCAGCAGTCCTTTGTGGCCGTCGGGAAGCGGGGAACCTCGCAGCAAAGACTTTCGGAACACGTCGACATGCAGGGGTCGATGAAGTGGATGGCCTTCCTCCAGAATTTTCACACGAAGCTCCTCACAAACCTCTGGCTGGACCGGTACCGCTTGGTATCGCCCCGCGTTGGGCGCCAGCTGAGGTACTGGGATTTTCAGAACCGGTACCGAACCGGTAACCCAGCGGTGTCAGGGTACACCCAAAGACCTCGAGTACTTTCCTGATTCAGACCACAGAAACTCAGAGTCTTGTAGGTGAAGTCAAGGATCGATTTTGTTGGCTGCAACCAAGGTAACAGGCGTCCTAGAAGTACAACAGCACGGGATCTATATTCTCAGGAGACTGCTCAAATTCACAAAGTCAGGCTTCTCTTTTTATACGAAATATTGTGCTTTAGGCAAACATTCTTCACATTTTACTATACCATTGACATGTTTCCACTACAAAGGAAAAGCAAAGTCATAGTGACAAGCCATATTTCTGTTCGTTCAGCCCACAACAAATTACCCGGCAAGGCCCAGCATTTCCATCAGATACCGGTGGACCCCCAATAAAAACGGGCACCTCCCCATCATAAAGCAAGTGAGAGAGAAAAGAGCAGGGACAGGTGTGAGCAAGATTCGGCAGGGTGTGTGTGCGATGAAAGGATTTATGGCCTGGTGTGCCTTGATGCTATCTCGTTCGGCCCCTGGGAGAGGAACTGACCAAACAGGTTCGGCCTGGGGCAATGGTTCCAACTTGCCCAGGTCACAGGAAAGTCAATTAAGGTGTACGTGTCCTTTGGAATCGAATTTAGCTGTATTATAAGCCTATGTAAAGGGCAACTCACAAAATGGCTGCCGTACACAAAATGGAAGCCAAGGGTTCAGAACGAAAATGACGATTTCGAGGTGAAATCGTCACTCGAATATGACGAAAATGCTTGTACATAGTGTACTAGCCATTTTCGGTCTTTTGATATAAGAATTGTCATGCTACGACGATGTTTAATTCTCGAGTCCAAAATTATTTCACGAGTCCAGAATTTTCAGAACTACACCTCGTCCCAGGATGTGCATTGTTTCAGGCCCCCGAGAGCGGCAAGCTCTCAACCCAGGGGTCCAGAAACATATCTGGTGGTGGCAGCCTCTGTAGCCACGCAGTCAGGACACTGGGAGTTGGTTAGGTCTCAGGGGGCATCTCTAAGATGCCCTCTTTAGTGCATTTTACATTAAATCCCATACTGGCATCAGTGTGGGTTTAATGTGCTGAGAGGTTTGATACCAAACTTCTCAGTCTTCAGTCTAGCCATTATGGGGCTGTGGAGTTCGTAATGACAACCTCCCAGCACCATTTACTCTTAATGGCATCACTGCACTTTCAGTGCCCAGGAATGGCCCTGGGTACTGTAGGGACACAGGGCTCATGCCCCTCTGCCCACACCACTGGCATTGTGCACCCAGCTAGAGGGGTGACTGAGGTAATCCAGGGCAGTGTGTTTGTGGGCATGGAACACAGGGATGTGTGCCATGTCGACTCTGTTTAGTTCTACACTAAGACACTCAGCCTGCAAATGAAGTGTGTGTGTGTCAGGGTACAGGGCCTCTAAGGGTGGCACAATAAGTGCTGCAGCCCTTAGGGGCCTTCTCTGGTCACAGTGCCCTGGGTACCTAGGGTACCATTTACCAGGGGCTGACCTGTGGCCAGAGATGTCAATTGGGTTTAGGCTTTAATGCAGTTTTTAGGGATGGAACACAGGACTTGGGTACCCGATTGGCAGGAACCCAGGGCACACTCAGTCAAAGCACATCCGCAATTCAGCAAAAGGTGGGGGCATACCTTGCCAGAAAGAGGGCACTTTCTCACAACGTTGCTGTGGTTTTAGACAGTGTGAGAAAGGGGCTCTATATATACTGGACAATAAGGTAGTACAGTGTGCATAGTCCACAAACCCCAAAGGTATAACCGAGGTTAAAGTCAGAACTGACCTTACTCTCCAAAGTGGTAGCTTGGTCGTGCAGTAAGGCAGTACCACAGGACAGTGTAAAGCATTTGTTGTACACTCAGTCAGCAAAAGGTTTCACACACTCAAGGACTGAACTCCAGGCCAATTGTGTTTATATCCACAGATATAGTTGTTTTATTTTTAGAACCAACAGTTATAAAAATATACTTTTCTGGTTATGAGCACTCCTATGTAATTACTTTGCAAAGGAGCAATAAAGTTTGTGCACACCATTAATACAGTCTTGACAGTAAGTAACACAATCCTTAAACACACTATGGCATTGAGCTCAATGAGTTTTCCACATGTAAGTACAGTTGATTATTATACAGATTACTCTAGTAGTCCCAGGACCAGATCCTAGATTCAGTCCTGGGGTCTAAGCTGAAACCAGATTAGCAAAAACGTTTTAGTTACTGTAGTGAATTTTAATGAATATAAAGCCGTTTTAAAAGTTCACACTTAGAAACTTTTTTATGTAAATCTGACTATGTTATTCAATGAGAGCAAATTCAGGTTGCAGGTAAAGTACGATTGCGTTACTTTTGTAATCCAGCACTGGTCTCCTGTGGCCAGCACTGGGGTCTTAACTTAAAACAGGTAGGTAATTGCGTTCCAGTATTTTGTATGATTTTTAAAGAATATTTCAAGTTTTCAAAAGTAGACACTTAGAAGAAATTTCATAGAAAAGCAGACAAGAGGTTCCCATGGAGAAAATACAGATTACTAGTAAACCCGGTACGGATTACTTTTACGGTTCAGTATTGGGCTGAAAGGTACAGTACTGACTTCTCCCCTGATCACAGGTGAGTATTTTGGAATTCCGCTGATTTTATATGAATATTTTCAGTTTTCAAAACTTTACACTTAAAAGAAATTTCACAGAAAAGCAGACAATGGTTTCCTATGGCAGACATTTAGATGACTAGCAAACACAGTTGTGATTACTTTTGCGGTCCAGTACTGGGCTACAAGGTACAGGACTGGCCTCTCTCCTGATCACAGGTGAGTAATTCGAAATTCGTTATTCGGCTGATTTTAGATGAATATTTCAAAGTTTCAAAACTTCACACTTAAAAGATTTTTCGAGTCAAACCAGTCAATGTTATCCAGTGGCAGGAAAGTGAGTCATCGGTTTTCAGGTGAGTACTCGACTGGTGAAGTTAAGGTTCTGGGCTTAGACTCAGGGGTCCCCCAGGGTCCGGTAGGTACAGTTAGTACACCCTCAGCGGCACAGGGGCGGCCGGGTGCAGAGGTAGTTAGGCCCAATGTTATCCAATGAGAGGCAGGTGGCCTTCGGTTGGTGGCTGCTGGCTAGCAGGTCACGTGGCTGTGGGAGCTGGGCTCTTGGTCACTTGCTATGGGCAAATGGGGAAGTAGAATAGGGTACAGGTTGCACTGCCAGGGGCACTCGGGCGGCTGGGTGCAGGGTGCTTTTGAGCCGTCGGGCGCTCAATGTTATCCAATGAGAATCTTGAAAAGGGAACAAAGGCTGCAGGCTCGGGGACGGTGGATCTTCAGGAGCAACCAACACTTCGAGGCGTAAGTTGGGATCTTGGAGGATATGTAGGCACCCAGGAGTTGGGCACAGAGAGCTGTGGGGCGCCAGGTGCAGGGGTGTCTTTTGAGGTCGGGAAATCTTGCCCCCTGCTAGTTGCGGTCGGAGGGGTCCTTTTTCCTGAGGCTGCAGGCGTCGTTGGGGTCATCGAGGAGGATCCTTGGGCACTGGATTCCGAGTCAGAATCGCCGGGGGGGGTGTCCTCAGGGTCTTGGTTCACTCCAGCACAGGCTAGGTTTGGCGGGTGCAGAGTGTGCAGGGTTCGCGGTTCCGGGCTGATGCCAGGGCTTGTTACTTGCTTTGAGCAGTACCACTGCTCGTGGGAGACCCAGGTAGTCAGAGTCACAAGGCAGTCAGGTCCTCCAGGGTTTTTGAGGTTGCTGACCACTGGAGACGCCGGGGTTTAGCAGGAGCAGGTTCGAGGGTCGACAGGCTAGTAGGGCTGGGGCCAAATCAGTTGGTGTCTTCCTCTTCTTAGCAGCTGCATGGCAGGTCTTCTTGTTTCTTGTTCTTCTTTCTTGTTTCGGTATCTGGATCTGAGGAAGGAAGGTTCAGGGAGCCCCTAAATACTAAATTTAGAGGCATTACAGGTAGGGCAAGGGCAGGGACCAATGGGCCCCTGTCCTGGGGTAAGTACACCCCCTAGCCTGCTCCTCTCCTGTGGCAAGGGGGCAGAAGCCTAGCTGAGATTGGGCAGGGCTCCCCATCTACAAGATGGCCGGAGCCTGGGGTCGTGCTTCACCTCGCCTCCTCCACCTGAGGGTTGGAGTTGGCAAAGGTTGTCACACCCCCCTTCCTGACGTAGTTTTTCCTGCCAGTCTTCCCGCCAGAGTGGGGGTAGAACTGGTGGGGGCAGTTGCTGGGTACAGCAAATGGTCTGGAGAAGCTCTGAGGCGGCATGCCGTTGAAGCTTCCCCCTGTCCATCCTGGGGGAGGAGACATAGCACCTCGCCAAGGATGTGCATTGTTGCAGGCCCAGGAGAGCGGGGGCTCTCCACCCAGGGGTCCAGCAATATGTCTGCTGTTCGGCAGCCTCTGCAGCCACCCATCCCAGACGTGGATTGTAGGTTAGGTTTCAGGGGGCATCTCTAAGATGCCCGGTGTAGTGCATTTTACATTAAATCCCACACTGGCATCAGTGTGGGTTTAATGTGCTGAGAATTTTGATATCAAACTTGTCAGTGTTCAGTGTAGCCATTATGGTGCTGTGGAGTTCGTAATGACAACCTCCCAGCACCATATACTCTTAATTGCATTACTGTACTTACAATGCTCAGGATTGGCCCTGGGTACTGTAGGGGCACAGGGCACATGCACCCGTGCCCACGCCACTAGCATAGGGCACACAGCTAGAGGGGTGGCTGATATATGCCAGGGCAGTGGGGTTGTGGGCATGGCACACAGGGATGTGTGCCATGTCGACTCTTTGTTTAGTTCTGCACCTAGACACTCAGCCTGCAAATTCAGTGTGTGGGTGTCAAGTTACAGGGGCCCTAAGGGAGGCAGAATAAGTGCTGCAGCCCTTAGGGGTCTTCTCTGGTCACAATGCCCTGGGTACCTAGGGTACCATTTACTAGGGGCTGATATGTGGCCAGAGATGCCAATTGGGTTTAGGCTTTAGTATAGTTTTTAGGGAAGAAACACTGCCCCTGGGTACCTGATTGGCAGGGACCCAGGGCACACCTAGGAAAAGTGCATCAGGTATCGGGCAAAAAGTGGGGGGGGGGGTACTGCAACAGGAACTCCCTTTCTCACAGACAGGGGCCAGAATATTCTATCTAGGTCTATGTTGAGTACAGAATTGAAATCACCCCCCAGGAGCCAAGGCATTCCACTCCATCCTGCAAGTATCTGGGTGAGATTGTCTAAAAAGGCCGACTGGCCAACATTCGGAGCATAGATGAAGGCAAGGAGTACCTGTAGGACATTAAACCTGCCACTGACTAATGTGCATCTACCTTCAGGATCGATTAGTACCCGGTCACTCGTAAATGGAATCCCTGCCCGGACCCAGATGAGGACACCCCGCGCATGAGCCGAGTAGCTTGTACCGTATACTTGGCCCCTCCATTTACGTCGTAAATGCCCCAACTCTACCTGGGACATGTGTGTCTCTTGTAGCATGGCTATCCTGGCTGTTCAGCGCTGCAAATATGAATAGATGGAATATCTACGCGACGGTGTGTGTATACCGCGCACGTTCCTTGACACTACATTGACTTGCACCATGCTTCTTTCTGTAGTTGCTCTGGTGGGCAGCAGGGGAGGCAAGCGCCACGATGGCTGACTTGTCTCCCCTTGAACCTGCTCCTGTGAAATCCCGGCGTGTCCAGCGGCCAGCAACGTCACAAACCCCAGAGGAAGTGCCTGCATTCACTTCCCAAGCGGTTTCTCCCGTGAACACCGGACGTGTTTGAACTGCAGCTTCTGGTGCCAACCAGAAACTGCGAATCCAGCACACTCTGCACCCGCCGAGCCCGGCCCGTGTTTGAGTGAACAACCACCACGAGGAGGTCCCCCCGGCGATCCTGACCCGAGATCTGGCGAGCCCTGACCTGCCTCAAGCTCCCAGACGACGCCTGCAGCCTCAATCCAGAGAGCCCATCTACCACGCCCAAAGCGGGTAAGAAAATGCGACGTCCAAAGGCACCCCTGCACCCGACGCCCCACAGCCTTGTGTGCCCAACCCAAACGGTGCCTAGCCATCCCTCTACCTCGCAACTTACCCCTCGAAGTGGTGGTCACTCCTGGAAGATCCTTATCCCCGAGCCTGCAGTGTTTCTTTGTCCCGGAGAATCCCCTATGAAATCAACAGGGCTCCGACCTTAAAACAGCACCCTGCACCCAGCTGCCCTAGCGCCGCTGAGGGTGCCCCATTGTTGCTAACTTGGTTCCCAACGTACCCTGAGCTTAACCCTAGGAGCTTTGATCCCACAACCCTGTGGCCTGCTTGCCCGTCTCCACCAGCCGGAGTCCCCCATCCCCTATTGGATAACATTGGGCCTCAACACTCTGCACCCGGCCGCCCGAGTGCCGCTGAGT
Organism: Lissotriton helveticus; assembly: GCF_964261635.1. Taxonomy (NCBI): domain Eukaryota; kingdom Metazoa; phylum Chordata; class Amphibia; order Caudata; family Salamandridae; genus Lissotriton; species Lissotriton helveticus. The sequence goes on from NC_136070.1 coordinate 420,260,809, forward strand.
GTGCAACAACAGTGCATCACTGACCCTGGGAGACCCTGAGTCTAACCCCAGAACCCTAACTCAAAAGACCGATTACTTACCTTGAAACCGATAACTCGTTTTTCCTAATAGGAGAACATTGACACTTCTCCCAAAAAGTGTCGACTTTTGAAAACTGCAAATATTCCTTAAAAATCAGTCGATTAACCAAAACGCATTTTCTCACCTGTTTTCAGGAAATGTCCCAGTGCTGTATCCAGCAGTGAGTAAGAAAAAGTAACGATAACCTAACTTACCTGCTAAGTGAATTTCCTCCCATAGGATAACATTAGTGATTCTATGTGAAAAAGTTTCAAAGTGTCAACTTTTGAAATGCAATAATATTCCTTAAAAATAGTACCTTTAACCAAAATGCATTTACTCACCTGTTTTCAGGAAATGTCCCAGGGCTGAATCTAGGATCCAGTCCTGTGTTAGCAAAAGTAATCTAAAAAGTAATTAACTGCATTTTACTTAAAAAGCCCTTTCAATTGAATGTACTATAACTGCAATGTGTTGCAAACTGCTTTCTTAAAACTGTAACCAAAACCAGTAAAAGTTACTCTGCTATTTTGAACTGTGTTCATGCAAGTAATTTACTACTGAAAAGTATTTTTATGCTTACCTGCACCAGGCTTGCTTGGTTCTAGAAATAAAACAGTATATTTTTTTATACAAAACAATTGGCCTAGAGTTTTGTTCTTGAGTGTGTGAGACCATTTGCTGACTGAGTGTGTACATCAAATGCTTTACACTGACCTCTGATACTGCCTTATTGCTCGACCAAGCTACCACTTTAGAGAGTAAGGTTCTATCTAACTTTAGCCTCTGCCAAACCTCTGGAGACCCTTGGACTCTATACCCACTGTACCTCACTTTGGTGCAGTATATATAGAGCCAGTTTCTTACACACCCTCACCTCCAACTACTCCCTCAGAATTACTTAGAGCATCCACTCCGGAGCCCCTCCGATCACAGCCCGCACCACATAGTCAACAAAGCCTGGCACCTCCATTGCACCCGAATCTGCTGCACCATCAACTGCTCCATCGAGTCCGCTTCCTTCCCGGAAATCTGAAAGCATGCAGAGACCAGCCCCTTGGTGAAGGAGCCTCCTGCCAGCCCGACTGACCACAGGCACTACAGACCCATCTCTCTGCTCCCTTTCCAAGCCAAACTCATTGAGAAAGCCATCAATGCCCAACTCTGAGTTCATCGAAACTAACTTTATCGTGGACTGCTCCCAATCAGGCTTCAGAAGCAACAGCAGCACCAGGACCCCTAACCTCGCTGCTACAGATGACATCCGCACGCCCTGTGACCGAGGTGAAACGATGCCCTCATCCTCCTGGACTTCTCAGCTGCCTTCAGCACCATCTCCCACCACACCCTCTGTGACCGACTTCACAACACCGGCATTCGCGACAAAGTCCTAGAATCCCCACCGGAGTCAGTGAGTCAGACTTCCACCGTTCAACTCAGAAACCATGGTGATCAGCTGTGGAGTGCCTCAGAGATCCTCCCTGAGCTCCACCCTCTTCAACATCTACATGGCTCTGCTTGCAACCATCGTCTGAAGCAACGGACTAAACATAGTCTCCTACGCCAACGACACCGAACTGATCCTCTCCCTCACAGACGAGCCGACAGCCACCAAGAGCAACTTCCGCAACGGGATGAAGGCAGTCGCAACCTGGATGAAGGACAGCTGCCTCAAGCTGAACATAGACAAGACTGAAGTCCTCATCTTGGGCTCCGCCTTGGATGACTCCTGTTGGGCGCTCGAAACCTCCCATCCACTTGTACCGACGGAACATGTATTAAAGAAATTGAATTTCTCCTGGGGAAAGTTTCACCACACTGAAATCAGTGATATCAGCTAATCAGAACTCTATCTAATCAGGATTTCCAATCCAACCTAGGCATCCACGCCAGCTACAATTACACCATTCATGATCCCCACAGTCGATTATATAAAGCAACACTGATAGAAAACTAATGTGCAAAAAACAAACACAATTTTTAATAAGCTTGGTAGCTTTTTACTGATATGTAGGTTGCAGTGGTCAAGTCTATATCCTTGGTATACCACTGATATTAAAAGTGGTCAGAGGGGAAGACCTTTTGCAGGCGAAATTACAGCCTCACCATGACCGATTTTCTAAACCTTGCATTTTCCCAATGATTTGTTATGAGTTTACTCGTATGAATCTTTTTAATCTTGTTGTATATCATTTGTAATTTTATTAAAAATGTTGTTTGTTTTTTGCACATTAGTTTTCTATCAGTGTTGCTTTATATAATCGACTGTAGGGATCATGAATGGTTTGTGAATGGTGTAATGTAGCTGGCGTGGATGCCTAGGTTGGATTGGAAATCCTGATTGGATAGAGTTCTGATTAGCTGATATCACTGATTTCAGTGTGGTGAAACTTTCCCCAGGAGAAATTCGATTTCTTTAATACCTGTGGTACGCCTTCTCGTGGGCGTGGGGTCGCTCCCTCTTTCTCTTTTGAAACCGACGGAACATGCACGAAACCTCTGCATGATCCTAGACTCCTCGCTCTCAATGAACCGCCAAATCAAGGCTGTTTACTGCACCTGATTCCACATGCTCTGCCTGCTTTGTAAAATCTTCAAGTGGATCCCCACCAAGTCCCGAAAAATGGTAACCCATTCGCTAGTCAGCAGCAGAGTCAAAGCAGACTCCGCTACGGCAACGCATTCTTTGCCGGAACCACCAAGAAACTCCAAAAGAAACTTCAGAACGCCTCCGCCTGAACATCCCATGCCGCAGCCACATCGGCGGTCACCCGAGAGATCTTCACTGGCTACCTTTTAACAAAAGAATTACCTTTTAAGCTCCTCTTGGGCGCCTAAAAAGCCCTCCACAATGCAGGACCTGGATACCTCAACCACCATCTCCTTCTACACTCCCGCCAGCCAGCTCCGCTCTGTCCAACTGACCCTGGCCACCATCCCACGGATCCGCAAGACCAAGGCTGGAGGAAGAGCTTCTCCTACCTCGCTGCAAAGACCTAGAACTCCCTGCCTCTGCACCTCGGGTATGACCATCGCTGCCACAATTCAGGAAGGACCTCGAGAGCTGGCTCTTCAACTGAACTGCAGATCCACCCCCTCCCTCCCTCTCAGCGCCTTGAGGCCCTCACAGGTGAGTAGTCGTGCTGTATAAGAAGCCTGATTGATTGTGTGTGTTTTCTTGGATCTTCAAGCATAGGATCTCTTCAGTGAAGATACTTGCTATGCAGAACCAGAATTACATGTAAGTTAAAAAAAATGACATTAATATGGGTGAAATTTAAAAACTAATATAATGTAAAAAACAAGTGTGCAATGAAACATTAAGCATTTTAACTTTTAGTTGCAAAGCTGTTTTAGAAGGTAGCAGTCATACAGAACAATTTTTACATTTCTTTTGTTCGATGTATCTGATTTCCTTTCTTAGCTGTTAAATCAATTAAGAAGCAGCACTTGGTGGAGGTCCGATCCATGGCAAATCCTCCTGGTGCCGTGAAGCTAGCACTGGAGTCCATATGCTTACTTTTGGGTGAAAGTACAACGGATTGGAAACAGATCCGTTCCATCATTATGCGGGAGAACTTTATTCCCACAATTGTGAATTTTTCTGCTGATGAGATCAGGTAAATTAGTAATGTTGTTACTGCTGACTATATAACCTATTTTTTGTAAAATATTGTCTGATTAAAATGGCTTTTACTGCACTCAATGGTACTCTTGTATCACATATGTTAAGTGAATAAGGCTCAGATTTATGGGATTCTGAATCGAGATGTGAGATGCAAGTACTCTTTGAGGATTAAAGCATGCAAATTAAAGCAAATGAGTTCTGGAATTGTTTCTTAATGCTACTAATGGCATTTCATCATTAAGAATAACTAGGATGGTTTCAAAAAAGTTAATAATACTAGGTGGTGAAAATTAATGCTTAGTTTTTAAGATTGCAAAGTTTATTAAATGGTAGAAGACAGTTATTTAAAAGATTTTTATTGTTTGATGAAATGTTATTAAAATTAAAATTATTCATAAGTAATTACCAAACAGTTAAAACTTACTAAAAATATTGATTTTGTTAATTCATTATTCGACTCTGTGCCTAAAGAGACTCCCATTGCATGTCTGTTTTTTTTCTGTTTTGCCCCCATTTTATTTCCCCTCCTCCTTTATGGTTGGTGGAGAAGAAATTATGCTAATCTGATAGACTTCTTTTTAAAAAAAAAATGTATTGAGTTTTCAATTTATAGACATACAACAACTGCAGTTACTTGTCTAGCAGTGACAAAATTAATACATTACATGTTTTCACATTCCAGCACAGTACAACACATTTTACTACACATAGGCTTTACTAATAGTGGAAGGGAAATCAAGATCTTGTTACTGTGTTGGTGTACATCACTCCCGCCTCAGCTTCAGTCACGGCACCTTGGCCACATGGCAGTCACATAGCCCAGTAAAACCTTCAGGCGCCATGAGCACGTGTTTAATTGCCAGGTACCAGTGTCAAGGTGAAGCAGTCTGTGCTTATAATGGCATCGCAGTGTCCTGCAAACAAAGGTGTGCTGTGCTAACCAGACGTTCTCTATGGTACTTAACTATTCAATGAGCGGAGCCAGCATGTAAATGGGGACCACATTTCTTTTGGGCGAGATCGGACCGGCATAAGTTCCCAGTAGCATGTCAATTGTTTTTTGCAATATGCAACATATTTTAACCAGGGTTTTATGTCTGGGGCAGACATCTCTCGTCTCTCCCCCCCCCCCCCCCCCCCCAGTGAATAGCCACCTATCGCTTGGCCAGTAGGAGTAACATCACTGAGTTGTCGTCTCGTTGTGGAGATGCCATGCACATAGCCAGCATTTAGTATTGGGCCGTAAACCCATTCCATGCAGTTGAACTGGGGTGCGCTATAATTGTTGCAGGAATTCGAAGTGTATTAATCCGAGGTGGTAGCTCGGAGAGAGCTGCTCAAGTTTGGCCGCAGCTGAAAGTCCATTGTGAATCGGGGATAGGAGAACCCAGTTTGGCACCCCAGGCGCTGCGCGATTTTGGAATAGTAATCAGGGATGTACGCTGTGTGATGGAGTAGTTGCGAGTGGTTGATTTACAAGCAGATGACTCCATAAACATATGCTCCAGTGCTGGGAGTCGCGGCGAGGCGGTGGGGTATGTTTGATGTATTGCTCAGCAGGCTGCCCACAGCTGGCGGCATAGTAATATGTCCAGTGGCGCCAACTGGGGAGACCCACTAAAATGTTGCGAGGTGAGAAATTGCCTCTCTTGATACAAGTCCGCAAGTGTGTTAATGTTAAACTGGTGGGGTCGAACCTGTGTACCCTGCTCCATTAGTGGGGGGATTTGTGGGTTTTTAGCTAGCGGGATGGATGGTGCGTATAGCATGCCTAGGTTTTCTCTTTTATGGTGTCCCTCCCATGCCCATCGCAATGTCTCTATTGTGTCTTATTTCTTGCCTGGGGTGCTTGTAGCTTTTATATAGCGCTGTGGTTAATGGTAGGGGAGTATATTGATCTATTTCAATAGCTTCATGTGGCTGAAATGGTGTTGGGTGTCGCCAGAGATTAAGAAACTGGGCTTGGGCACAATACGTATATAATGTAAAATCTGGGGCACCCACGCCGCCCTTTGCTAGTGGTAGTGTGAGGAGTTCCCAGGACATTCTAGGCTGTTTTCCTGCCCAGGCTAGCTCGACCATGCTTGATTTAAGATGCTTTAGGAATTGCGCAGTTATGGTCATAGGGATATTTACGAACAGGTACAGCAGTTCCGAAAGGATAATCATTTTAGTGATAGCAATACGACCTGAGAGGGATAGGGGTAAATTCTCCCACCTGTGAACTCTCTCCTCTAGCCAGGTCATTACTATTCCATAATTGGCTCTCCAGAGCTCCTGTATGTCCCTGGTTAGGCAAATGCCCAGATAGTGCGTTGGGCCGTCTGCCCAGTCTATCAGGAACTCAAGATCGAATGTGCATGTGCCTTCTGTGAGCATGGTGCTGCCTCAACCGCGCCACCAGAGGCTCCGCGCCAATGGCAAAAAGTAGGGGGGATAGCAGCCAGCCCTGGCGAGTGTCCGTAAAATTGTGATGGGAGTAGATATTAGACTGTTAACCTTGACTCTGGCGGTGGGTGATGCATATAAGAGTTGGATTTGCTGTATGAATGTGTGGCTTATCCCCAGCCGGGCCAGGAGCGTGAAGCGGAATTTACACTATAGGGAACGAAATGCTTTAGTGGCATCTAGTAATGCGGCTATTGCAGAGACGTGTGGGGCGAGGTAATGCATCAGCTCAAATATGGTCCTTAGGTTGTTGGATATGAAGCGGTCCTACACAAAACCGGAATGATGTGGCCGAACAACAAGTGGTAGTAGCGGCTGTAACCTATTCACCGATAACTTGGCAAATATTTTGTTGTCTATATTAGAGAAAGCGGGCGATATGAGTCGCACGATGTTAGAGCTTTGCCTGGTTTGAGCAGTGTAATGATGACTGCGTCACGCATTGATGGTGGGAGTGAACCTCTTTGGTGCACCTCCCGATACACCTCCAATAGGTGAGGAGCGTCGCATATTCTTTGTAGAATGCTGAGGTGAGCCCATCGGACCCAAGAGCCTTATCACCTGGTAGGCTTTATATGACTTGCTGTATGTCCTCAGCAGTGAAAGGCGCGTCTAGATAGTCACGGTGTGCCCCACTCAGCCATCATAGCTCAATCGTGTCTAGATATTCCAGTATTTCTGAGTCTTGAGGGGGGACGACACTGCATTGTATAGTTGGGTGTAAAAGTTTTTCATAGTGTCTAGTACGTCAGTTGGTGAGTGGACTGGCGGCGAATCAGGTGGATTGAGCTCGTAATCTAGGTGGAAGCCCTGGAGGGTTTTAGTAGATTCGCCAGCATCTTGCCAGGGTGATCGCCCTCCTGTATCTTCGGGCCTGCCCGTGTTTATGTAGGAATTTGGTTTCTCTTTCGGCTTCTTCCTGGAATGCCGTTATCTTTTCCCTTCTCTTAGCCAGTAACTCGGGTTCTTGAGATTGGAAGTGTTGGCATTCCAAAGCATGAATCTCTCCCTCTAGGTTTTTAAGGGTGTTCGGAAGTTCTTTCAGAACCCCAACTGCAGGGCTATACAAGCCCCACGTATCATGACCTTGAAGGCCTCCGATAGTGTGCCCGCTGACATTACTGAGTCTGCATTGTGCTAAAAAAATTGATTGTTTTCTTATCCCATCTTGAAATACAGCGTCCAGCAGTGCATTTAGGGGTAGCCGCCATGCAAATGGTTGAACAGAGGGCTGTGGGATTTGGAGCTTAAGTAGTACCGGTGCATGGTCCGACAATGTGCGTGGAAGATGTGTTGCTGTTGAGGCCCAAGAGTGCATATCTTTGGATACGAGCCAAAAATCTAACCTGGACCATGCTCCGTGCTGCTGTGACACGCTTACGTTTGACACCCCTCGGGATGTCGTAAATGCCAAGGGTCCACTAGGTAGTTATCATCCAGAAGGGTAGCAGCCACCTGTGGATGATGATTTCGGGATGCGCCCACACTGTCTGCGTGTTCCGACTGAATCACATTAAAGTCACCACCCCAAAGTATCGTGGAGTTCCCCAGTGACTGGATCCCCAACCATACATGGTTAAAAATCTCTGGGTCCGTCAGTATTAGGCCCGGATTCGTTAGCTATCAATACCTGTTTTACATATAGCCCTCCCTTAAGTATAATGGATCTACCTTCTGTGTCTGTTGTCCATGGGAGACCTCTATGTATTAGGATCGCTACACCTCTTGCATAGTTGAGTAGGCTGATGTGTGTATATCCCTCCACCTTCAGCTTTGACTGGGAGGTGTCCCTCAGGTGGGTCTCCTGTAACAGACAAATATCTACTTTGTCTGGTCAGATATGATTGAAGCAACCGTGGTTTTCTATGGTCGTTTAGACCCCTAATGTTCCAGGTGACCCAGTGGGCGACTCCCTATGTGATGGGCGAATAAAGTGATTATGTACGCATTGTTTTTGAATACCCATACATGTCAACACCTCACGTCTTGTTTCGCGATGGGAATGTGCAGTGCAAGCAGCCTCAGCAAGCCACTTTGTCCAATCCCAACCCCCCTCCCACACCAACCCCCCCAATTAGGTTGTGCAATTAGCCCCCCATTTGCACCCAACAGAGCAGCGAACTGAAACAGCCAGGAGGCTACAAGCGAATTATCCTGTGGGGAATGAGGAGTTACCTGCGAACAACCCTGCAAATCTGAAAGAAACAGGTTAGTATTAGATTCCTTACCTTAGAATATCCCAAGGCGTCAGACTGGATCTGGAATTTTTTGCGTAGCAGTACCCTTGCGCGTCGGTAGGCGTCTGCGGCTCCACGTGCGTCGTTGGCGCCGGGATGACATTGCCGGAGTACTTAGACGCCGCCCTCGCGCGCTGACGTCAGTTGTACCCTAGTCAATTTTTTACTAACTTTTTCGATCCTTTTTGATCATCTTTCGAGTCTCTCGACTCAGACGGTGCCGGTAGGGATGCCGGGTTGAAACCCTGCGTCGATTGCAACCGACTGATGTCGGTTACCGACCCACATCGCCGGTGTCTTCACTGTCTGGGCCCAGACCACCACGACAAGTCCTGCTCCAACTGCCGGGCCCTGACGTCTAAGGCTAGACGGGAGTGGTCCCGCAAGCGACTCGAGCTCCGGCAGTCCGCCCAGCGCCACTCGAGGTCCCGGTCCCGAAGGAGGTAGAGGGACCGGTCGCGGGGCCTGAGTCACCACAGTTCCGGGAGTCGTCATCAGTCTTCGGGCTCGAAGTCCTCAGGTAAGAGGCACAAGAAGTCGAAGAGACGACATCGCTCTTCTGACTCCGCGCGACGCGGCCGGGGGGACACCGCCACCGCGGCTCCGCCGGAGCCGCGGGGGCGACACCGCCCCGCTCCGCCGGAGCCGCAGGCGTCAGCCTGCTCCATACCCGCCGGTCCCTGGGCTGCACGCGACGCCGGAGGAGATCGAGGCCTTCCTCACGGCCATGAGGTCGCTCACTCCTGCGTCGGGTTCCGTGGCGCCTGCGGGCCAAGCGGCCCCGACTGGGTCCTCCAGCGGGCCGGATGCCTCGACGCCGTCGGGTGCTTCGGCCCCGATGCCATTGGTGACTTCGGTCCTGACGCCGCAAGGCCCCTCCGGATCCGGGTCGCCGCCGGTCGACCTCACGACCTCGCCGGCGCCTGCCCCCAGGCTCCGACGCCGATGGGAGAATTTTACTTCTATGACCCGGCCCCGTCTTTTGAGTCCGAGTATCAGGCGATGGGTGACGCGGGGGATTGGGAGGGGTCCAAGAACCCTCTGACACGTGAGTGTCCTGTCTGTTCGAGGCATGTGGGCTGCTAAATTCATATCTTAGCATTAGATCGCCGCCTAGTGTTGGGTCCGGATGATCGCACATTGTTGTCCTGGAAGAGTCTTCGAAGTATCCTGAGATAGGTGGCTCCTCCCCTGGACTACAGTGCGCATGGGCATCGGCTCCATCCCCAGATTGTTTTTTTCCGCCATTGGGTTCGGATGCGGTCTCGACGTCTCTCTGTCGGAACCGAGAAAAACTAACTTTTTACGGCCAAAAGGCCTTGTATTCTTTGCGTCGGTATTGTTTGCGCACGGTCTTGAGTTCTTCCGTCTCTTGGAGTCGGAATCGACGGAGTGCTTGCACTCTTCGGACATCGAGGCCTTCTCATCGCGACACGACGCAACTTTCCAGCATGGAGCGGAGTCCGTTTAAGTACTGTCCGCTCTGTGGGTCCAAATACCCACATATCGACGTGCACCCGGTCTGTAACAAATGCCTTTCACCAGACCATAACGAAGACAACTGCAGGGCCTGCGCAAAATTCAGGTCAAAGAAGACACTCAAGCTTCGGCGCGCGGTGCGCCTTGAGGCCAGACAAGCGGCCCCGGATCCAGAAAACATCTTCGGCGACCGAGAAGAGGAGGACCAGAGCCATCATCTTCAAATCTCCCCGCCCGAGACGGAGGTCGAGGCAGATCCGGAAGACGACGACGGAGTCGTAGATCAAGGCCTTGAATACGTCGACGAGGTAGGGGACGTCGAAGAGATTTATGGGGCCGCGGAAGATAGCTCAGGGGACGAGCTATGCCCCGAAGGTTACGAAACTCAAGATCGGGTCACGGGATCGCCTGTCGGCCTTACCCAAGACCCCGTACCGCAAGCCACGGCCCCGCCTTCAGGCCCGGCCACGGACATACTTGCTGCGCAGCCCGTATCGAAACTGAAACCTACGGTATCGACTACACCTAAAATGGCCGACCCGAAAACGAAACTTATCGATTTGAGCGACCCTAAGATGGCGGCCGTACCACCAAAAACAACTACACCCGCTGCTTCATCGACTCCGTCGACCTCCGGTCCACAAAAGTCGAAGAAATCTGTCGATTCCACAGGGTCGAAATCGGCGCCAGAGGAGGGATCCTCTAAGAAGGGTGGTCGGCACGGGTCAACCGCTGCGACGCCGTCAAAGCCCGCTAAAGCCGGCGACACTTCTCCGGTTCCGACTGGGATTCCGTTAGTCGGACGCGTGGTGGTGACGGAGCCGACAAAATCACACGGATCGAAGGCTGGCACGTCTGCGCATCGGTCCACGGACTCTGGGTCGGCAGCTGCGGCATCATCGTCCAAACCTCAGAAGGGCCGACAGGACGTCGGATCCGAGGGCAAGGTCAAGACCTCCTCGTCGGCGCCAAAGGCCACTGTAAGTGACGCGTCCCCCATCGCCTCTTCACTACAGAGAATCAGGGAGATGGCCTCTGCTACGCCGGCTCCGATGCCATCGCCACAGAAGCCGATGGACATTCCGGTGAAGCCTGCGGGTAAACTTCTCTTCCTTCTGCCGCCAAAGGAGACGCCAAAGGCCTTTTCAACGAAATCGACGCCAAAGAAGTCGGATTCTTCAACGGCAGGGGCACTTTCAAGTCGGGTACTCGACTCTGAAGAGGATTCTGAGCGTTTTATCGACGCAGACACGGGCAAATTGACCCTTTACAAGAGGAGGATCACTTCACAGCCAGTGGACTCCTATGTCATCCCCCTAAAGAAAAAAAGGCTTCCTCAAGACGCTTCAGGCCTCATGGAACCTATCCAGCCTCCTCCAAGAAGGAGCCCAACTCCTTCCCCAGAACACTCTGAGGGTGAGGGATATGTTGAAGATGACCAATACACTTTCCCCATCAATGAACCAGATGCACAGCCGGATTCATATGATGACATTGGTGACCAAGGCACCCAAGATGTGGGGCAAGACCCACAGCCTTTCACTGCACGTGCGTCCCCAACAGAAGATTCTGCAGGTTTTCATGCACTCATTGAAAGGGCAGCTGCTAATCATGATGTGGACATGCATGCTGACCCAGTAGAAGAAGACTTTCTATTTGACACTTTTTCAGTCTCTGAACGGACAGTAAAGACACTGCCTATGCTCAAAGGGGTCCTCAAACATGCTGCGGACATCTTTAAGGAACCTACCAGGGCGAGAGTGGTCAATCCACGTATCGAAAAGAAGTACAGACCAGCACCTGCAGACCCTGCATACATTCGGGGACAGTTGCCGCTTGACTCCCTGGTGGTCGCAAATGCCCGCAAAAGGGCCAACTCCCAAACAACGGGTGAAGCTCCTCCCCCGGATAAGGAGTCCAAGGTGCTAGAGGCAGGAGGCAAAAGGGTAGCTGCACAGGCTGCCAATTTTTGGCGTATTGCAAATACACAGGCACTCTTGGCACGTTATGATAGGGCGCATTACGACACCCTAGAGCGGGTTTTAGAACACCTGCCTTCGCAGTTTCAAGAGGGCACCAAACTGCTTATAGAAGAGGGAAAACTGATCTCCAACGCAGCCATAAAGTGTGCACTTGATGCCGCAGACACAGCAGCTAGGGCCATTAACACTAGCGTCATGCTGAGACGACAGGCGTGGCTCCGCATATCGGGGTTTAAACCTGACATTCAGACAACCATACTTAATCAGCCAGTCAATCCTGATAGACTGTTTGGTCCAGATGTGGACACCACCCTAGAAAAAATTAAGAAAGACACCGAAACTGCTAAGTCTATGGGGGCCCTACAATCACAACAGTTTCGTGGCAACAATTTTCGTCGCTCAGGTGCACTTGGAGTCACCAGAGGACAGATGGGTCAACAGTCACAATTCTCTAGAGGTGGAGCACAATCCTCGTACCCCAAACAGAACAAGGGGGTTACCGAGGAAACAGCACCAGAGGACGTGGCAGAGGGAACAACAACTCCCGCTCCTCTGCCCCAAGCAAACAGTGACTCTCTGTCACTGCCCCCCGACCACTTAACACCTGTCGGGGGGAGACTACAGCAGTTCCTGCCCGTCTGGAGAAACATCACCACAGACAGGTGGGTGCGACAACTTGTCCAGTACGGTTATTGTCTGAAGTTAAAATCCACTCCACCCAACATCCCACCAAGGCAACGGCCTATGTCCGCAGAGCACTTGCACTTATTGCAGCAGGAAGTAGTGGTGATGCTGCAAAAAGGCGCAATCGAGCTCGTGCCAGTAGAGGAGGAAGGCACAGGGGTATATTCCCTGTACTTCCTTATTCCGAAGAAGGACGGATCTCTCAGGCCCATTCTAGATCTACGTCCCCTCAACCTGTATATACTGTCAGAACATTTCCATATGCTCACACTGCAACAGATTCTTCCCTTGTTAAACCAAGGGGACTTCTTAGCAACCTTAGACCTCAAGGATGCTTATTTCCACATACCACTACACCCGTCCCACAGAAAATACCTCAGATTCACTATCCAAGGCAGGCATTATCAGTTCAAGGTCCTACCCTTCGGAGTGACCACAGCCCCAAGAGTGTTTACCAAGTGTCTGGCGACAGTAGCAGCGCACCTCAGGAGGCAGAACATCCATGTCTACCCCTACCTGGACGACTGGCTCGTTCAAGCCAAGTCAGAACAACAGTGCGCCGCGGACATGTCGACTACCATTCACCTCCTTCACGATCTAGGTTTCTCGTTGAACTACCCAAAGTCGCATCTTCAGCCGGCACATGTCCGGCAGTTTCTAGGTGCGACGATCAATACCCTGACGGCCATGGCTCAACCAAACCAAGTCAGGATAAACAGCATGCAGTCTCTGATCAAGAAGTTCAGACCACAACACTCACTTCCAGCGAGAGTGTTCATGCAGTTGATAGGCATGATGGCCTCCTGCATCTTCATAGTCCCTCACGCACGGTTGCATATGCGCCCGCTCCAGGAGTGCTTAGCAAATCAGTGGACACAGGCTCATGGACAATTAACAGACCTAGTGTTGGTTACCAGTCGGGCATACGACTCTGCATTGGTGGACTCCACACAACCTTTGCAAGGGCCGACTGTTCCAGGAGCCAGTGCCACAGATTACCCTGACGACGGACGCATCTCTCCAGGGATGGGGAGCTCATCTGCTCACTTACACAGTGCAGGGACTATGGACGACGCAGCAACAGAAGATGCACATCAACTATCTAGAACTGATGGCAATCTTCATGGCGCTCAAGTCCTTCATTGTACATCTGTGCAACAAGGTAGTGTTAGTCCGGACGGACAACATGACCGCGATGTACTACATTCAAAAACAGGGAGGCACCCACTCGCCACAGCTGTCTCATCTGGCTCAGAGCATGTGGCGGTGGGCCATTCAGAGGAACATCTTCCTCATGGCAGAACACCTCCCGGGCAAGCACAATCAGATGGCGGATCTGCTCAGCAGATACAGCCATCAAATGCACGAGTGGGAGTTACACCCATCTGTACTCCACCCGTACTTCCAGCAGTGGGGTCATCCGGAGATAGACCTGTTTGCAACAAAAGAAAACGCAAAATGCCAACACTTTGCCGCCAGGTTCCCTCACCCACAGTCGCAGGGGAATGCGATATGGATGAACTGGTCAGGCAAATTTGCGTACGCTTTTCCGCCAGCCCCTCTGATACCGCTGGTGGCAAGAAAGCTAAGGCAGCACTCGCTGACTCTCATCCTAGTTGCTCCAACGTGGGCGCGCCAAGCATGGTACACCACGTTCCTCGAACTCTCAGTGGTGCCGCATCAAAGACTGCGCCTCACGCCCAGACTTTTAACGCAGAACCATGGAGACATTCAGCATCCAGATCCGCAACAGCTCAACCTGGCGATCTGGCTCCTGAAGTCCTAGAGTTTGGATACCTCCACCTACCTCCAGAATGCATGGACATCATCAAGGAGGCAAGGAATCCTACTACCAGAGCATGCTATGCTGCAAAATGGAAGCGTTTTGTCATTTACTGTACAGCCAATGACATCAACCCGCTAGATGCATCTATCCCTAACATCATTTGCTATCTGCTACATCTTTACAAGTGCAATCTAGCGTTCACTTCTATTCGGATACATCTATCCGCCATCGCAGCTTATCTTCAGAATAGGCAGCATCTCTCTGTCTTCAGGGTGCCTGCCATTAAAGCTTTCCTTGAAGGTCTGAAACGAGTCATTCCCCCAAGAACACCGCCAGCTCCGGTGTGGAACCTCAATGTGGTCCTCACCAGACTGATGGGACCACCCTTTGAGCCACTGCACTCATGTGAACTCCAGTTTCTAACGTGGAAAGTAGCTTTCCTCATTGCTATTACGTCACTGAGGCGTGTTAGTGAGCTACAAGCGCTCACAATCCAAGAGCCATTCATTCAGATTCATCCAAATAGGGTAGTGCTACGTACTAACCCCAAATTCCTTCCGAAGGTGGTGTCACTGTTTCATCTCAACCAAACTATTGACTTACCGGCATTCTTCCAAAACCCACAAACGGTAGCGGAAAGAATGCTCCATACGTTAGATGTACGGAGGGCGTTGATGTACTACATAGACAGAACACAACACTTTAGGAAAAAAAACAACTTTTTGTTGCCTTCTCTCCACAGCACAAAGGCAACCCTATTTCCAAAGCAGGAATAGCCAGGTGGATCGTTAAGTGCATCCAAATCTGTTATCAAAAAGCCAAGCGCACTTTAACAATACCCCCAAGGGCGCACTCCACACGCAAATTGGGGGCATCCATGGCTTTCCTGGGGAACATTCCTTTAGAAGACATTTGCAGAGCAGCCACGTGGGTTACCCCACATACCTTTACGAAACACTACTGTGTTGATGTGCATTCCAAGCAGCAAGCTGCTGTAGGACAGGCTGTTCTCAAGACACTTTTTCAGGTTTCTGCAGCTGGCACGGGCAACCGCCGCTGATGGAGAGACTGCTATGTATTCTATGCTAAGATATGAATTTAGCAGCCCACATGCCTCGAACTGAATATGCTACTTACCAGTATGCATCTGTTCTTGGCATGTAGGGCTGCTAACATTCATATCGCCCACCCTCCTCCCCGGTGCCTGTCGCAGCTGCAGATATACTATTGTATTCAATCATTAGCATGAGCATCCTTTACACTTTTCACTCCATCTTCTGCCACAATGGCGAAAAACAATCTGGGGATGGAGCCGATGCCCATGCGCACTGTAGTCCAGGGGAGGAGCCACCTAGCTCGGGATACTTCGAAGACTCTTCCAGGACAACAATGTGCGATCATCCGGACCCAACACTAGGCGGCGATCTAATGCTAAGATATGAATGTTAGCAGCCCTACATGCCAAGAACAGATGCATACTGGTAAGTAGCATATTCATTTCAGGACTGGACAGGTGATCTTGGGGAAGCCAGTGGTCTGGACACTTCGCCCGACACTGGTTTTGTCTCCCCTCTTACTGTGGCTACCGAGGTGGGGGCTGCCTATAGTGTGGTGCTGACGTGAGCTGCCAAGGCCTTGGGCCTTGAGCTCCCCGTCGCGGCCCTGTGGACTAACCTCCTCACAGAGGTCCTTAAACCGCAGACATGCTCGGCTGAGCCTCTGCTGCCTTTTAATGAGGCCTTGTCAGACGTTCTTCTGGGCACTTGGTCCAAGCCCGCTACAGGTCTACCTGTAGATAGGAGCGTGGCCAGGCGCCACCGCCCGGCTCCGGGCGACCCTTGTGTGAGAAGTTGGCCTGATATATGATGCTCACTAGTTCTAGTGATCACCTTGTATCAGTCCAAACAACCCTTATGGTGATTGGTTGTAAGTCAACCTTATAGACCAGCTATCCTAATGGTAGCATGGACAAAGCAGTCTTAGGCTAAACTCTTTTGGCATGTGAAGCCAGCTGTTTTACCACAATATAACCCCTTGAATACCAGATGAAAGGACACCACACAGGTTGTTATGAAAATAAACAGTATATTTATTAATAACAACACCTCTGAACTCTTTGAGGTCAGAGGGCTAAGCACATGACAATCTCTTACGAAAAATACTACAAGTTGCCCAAAATTACAATGGTGCCCTAGGGGCACGACAAACCATATACTAAGTAAGTGGAATGTGAGAGTCGATAAAAGGAATGGAGCTGTCCAGAGGCTGTAGGATCGCTGGGACCACGCTACACTGACTTCAGGTAAGTAATAGGAGGCCCACGGAACGCGTGGGCAGAGTTTTAACTCACACGCGAGATGCGTAACAACGTCTATGGACAGTACAGTTCAAGTAAAAGGTGAGTACGGACAATCCTGACTAGTTATGACAAAAACGACTGTGGAACTGGACACTAGGACAGTTCGACTACCCTCGAGCACCGAAATGCTCTTGTTACCTCACCCACGGGCTGCGGGTCCATAGGTGCCAAAGTGTGTCGGGTTCTCGCGTTGAAGTCAATGGAGCCTGAAAGAAAAGATGCTGCAGGCGACCAGGAGGAAGATGTCCGGTGCGATCCAAGGGTGGATCGGTGAAGAAGAGGACCTGAAAGCAGAGGGGACAGTGTTCAAAGTCACTAACCAGTGACCGGTGTGGAACCAGGAAGGAACCAGGTGCTGTCGTTGCGATCAAGTGAAGCGTGGACGCTTGACTCTGCAGCCACGTGGACCATGAGGTGTCTTCGACGACCAGGATGGAGGCACGAGCTGTCGCACGCAGGCTCTCGCTGTCGGCGGTGTCGGATCCGGAATTGGAGTCAACAGGAATAGGCAAAGGCATCCCACGCGGTGAGTGGAAAAGACGTCTGGTGCGGACTAAGAAGGGAGCAAGGGCCAGTCTGGAGCAACCAGACCAGCAGCAAAGATGCAAAGGTTCGTCGTCTAGGAGGCCACTAGCCAGCCGGCAAGTGACCAGACAACGCGTCGAGCAGCAAACAAGCAGAAGGGCCCCAGACAGATCCGAGCCGTGAGTCCGGGATATTCAGGCTATGATTCTGATCTTTCGGCCTCTATCCTGGATTTCTGTCAGGTTGACCCTCCGGCATCTGGGCCTCATGGCCTCCTGCTGCTGGTGACACATGTTAGATGGCATATGCGGGCTCTGCAGTGGGACCTGAAGTTCCAGTGGGCACAGCATCAGGGCAACTTGTCAGATCATGTCCAGATCTCAGAGAACACTGCTCAACAATTGTAGTGGTTGCTTACAAATCGAGATTGGGTCAGTGGGAGATCCCTCTCCCTTCCCCAACCAGAGCACACAGTGGTGACGGACGCGTCCCTCCTGGGATGGGGGAGGCGGAGATCAGAGGCCTCTGGTCTCCAGCGGAGTCCCGGCTCCATATCAATCTTTTGGAGCTGCGGGTGATCCGACTTGCACTGAAGGTATTCCTTCCCTCTGTCCGGGGAAGTGTGGTGCAGGTGTTCTCGGACAACACCACCGCCATGTGGTATTGCAACAAACAGGGCGGGTGGGGTCCTGGACACTGTCAGGAGGCTCTGCGCCTCTGGGCATGGCTGGAACATCAAGGCATTACCTTGGTGGCTTTACACCTGGCGGTACTCTGAACACCAGGGCGGACAAACTCAGCCGCTGGTGCTTGATGGCTCACGAATGGCGTCTGAACTCGGACGTGACGCAAGGTCTCTTTCAGCAGTGGGGAGAGCAGGGGCTGGCCGTTTCTTCCTCCAGCAGGGCACGGGGACGGGCGGCTTAGCTTGCAGCCTTTGCCCACGGAAGAGCTGCTCTCTTCCCTATGACGCCCTACGGAGGCTAGTGTAACTTATTTTTGGGCTATTTCCTCGGCCTCTGGCATTTTGCAAATGGGCAACCCAGTCGCGCTACCACTTGTTGGAGGTTCTCCACCAGGAGTCTGGTGGAGGGGAGCCGCTTCTTCCATTTGAAGTTTTGCTCCACAACTCTTTTGGGGGCCTGGGAGCGTCCTGCTACGGGGAATCCAGTGCCTCAGCCATTCCTACGACGCCACCATCCTGTCCCGCACGATCCAGTCTGTCTTTTTTCCCCACCCATCTGCCCAGGGCCCTGTCCTGCAGACTGCTTTTCCTTCCTTGCCTTCATTGTTGCTCCCTCCGTCATGGGAGGCCCGGTGGTTGGACTCCTGGGGGCGTAACATTTTCGCTTCTAGCAGCGCTGCTCTGTGCGCGCTCAACGTGCTTTGTGTGTTGGCCAGGGCTACCTCCAGCCTATGAGATTCCGCAGTGTCCCGTCTATCTCGCGCCTTCCACGAAGGTGTCCGCGCTGATCTGTGGCTCAATGTGCTGGAGGGTCAGTTAGCTACATTTATTCTCCGTTCGTCCTTGGATGTCTCTAATTCTCTCGCCCGCGCTATGGCGATTTCTGTGGCCCTCCGCCGCCATGCTTAGTTGCGGGATAGCGTTTTTCCGCGGAATATTCGGGAGCGTCTTGTTGACCTGCCCTTTGATGGGATTCTTTTATTTAACACCCACGTGGACTCTGCTATTCGACGACTCCTTGCGGGGCTCCGTCCTCCTCCCCCTCCGTGAGCTTCAGCTTGTCGGTCCTCGGGTGTCTTATGGGAGGCGTTTATCTCACCTTTCTCTTTGGGTCTAGTGTTTCGATTGGCCCGGTTGTGTGCTGTGTGTGGCTTGGAATGCCTCTGGGTCCTTCAGTTGGCCCCTCTATACTTTTGGCTGCTGGTAAAGCTCTTCAGCTTTTGTGGTGTGTGTTTTTTGGCTGTTAATTAAGCCGTATAGGTCCTCAGGTTGGATCATCCGTGTGTTTTGCTTTGGCTTATTGATAAGCCACCTGTGGTGATATCTATAGGTCTTTTATGTTCTTGACCTCTGCTGCAGGTTTCCCTAAGAGGTGTTCCCCTGTTCTGTGTTGGGGGCGTGTCATACCCTAGGTGGGGTACTTGCTGGCTATTGTATAGCTCTGTCCTAAGCTGGGCAGGTGTGCATACCTTCTCAGGTTCCTCGCGTTTCCTGGGGTCACTGTATACCGCTTGGTGCGGTCCTTTTCTTTCTTCCGCCTATGCGCCGCTTGCGCTGCTCCAGGTTCTGTCCTGCTCAGTATCAGAGGGTGTTTCTATCCTTCGTCTACAGGGCTTGCCAGTCGTATATTTTGCCCATTGTTCCAGCGGGATAGCTGCTTCTGTGCGTTTTGCCTTCCCTCTTCAGCCTCTGGATCGCCAGACTTTTGTCATGCAATCTCCGGCATCGTGTGGAAGTGTTTCCACCTTATTATCCGATGTTTCTGCCTGGTCCTCCGCCTTGTGTTCCAGGGGGGCTAGGATATTTCTGGTGCTCTCCTGTGTTCGGGTTGACGGCTTTAGGTCCGTACTACATATTCTCGCTTCTCGTGGGTCGCTGTTCTGGGCACACTACTTCGTAGTATTTCCCAGCTGCCTGCTGCGCACGCCTGGTCGTTATGATCCACCTCAGTGGGCCTCGGCGTGTACCTGGGTGCTCCTGTCCCTTGCTCTGTTGAAGCTTCGCGTGACTGTCTTCCTTCTCACGTATGCGCTTGTCGGCCATTAGGCCGTTACTGCCTTGTCCCCTACCTAGGGGCTGATGCCCGTTAAGCTGTCCCCTTCGCTGGGTGTGTTCTCCTGAGACGGGTTCTGCCTCCGTTTGCACCTCTTCTGCATGGATTTTGTGGTGGTTCCTTTTTTCCTTTGATACTCTTGGTGCCGTCTGTCCCTCCGGGTCTTCTGGCGGATGCCCTTTGCCCCTCGGGTAGGCTTGTGGTATCCTGGCCTTCACTTCTCCTTGTTCTTGCTTACTTCTCCTTGGTAGGGACTGGGCCGTCCTTCATGTCCCAATGACACATCCCCTGTTGGGGCCCTGTGTTTTTCCAAGCTCGTGAGTTTTCTCTCGCAGACCCTCCTCCACTCTGGGTATGGCTAGGGTATCTATTTTATGTTAAGGAATCTGCGGCTAGTAGTCTCTATCAGATGTACAAATTACTTACCTTTGTTAACGATGTATCTGGTAGAGACGATTCTAGCCGCAGATTTCTTGACGACCAGCCCTTCCTCCCCGTTCTGCGAGGACCTTCAGCTTGGTCTTCTGCACTCGCTTCCCTTCAAGTGGTTTGGTTGTCTGCGAGTGCCCTCTTTCACTTCCTCCCTTGCGGGATGCTTCGTTCTGTTTATTTGTTCCACTCCTTCCTTTCTGGTAATTGGACGGTAGGTTCATGTGTACTTCCGCATCCCTACACTCTGGTTATTCCAGTGTGGGGCCTACTCATAATCTTCTCCCTTTTTATTGCTTGGGGTTTCTGACTCCTCTGCAGTACTCTGAGTTGGGGTCTCCTGGCGGTGCCTCAGCCCGTAGCTCTTTATAGGGGATACGACCCTCCTTGATGGTGTTGTCTTGGGGTAATTTGTCGTTACTTATCTGTGCCGGACTTGTTGCCCTTCACGGTTATAGATTGTGGTGCAGGCTTTCTGTTGTCTGCTATAACATTTTTTGCATGTTCTGCCTCCAGGGAGGATATCGCCTTTGCTTTGCCAGGTTGCTTCTCAGAGCGGTGCCCTGCTCCTTCCTTCCTTTCCATGACTTTCAGTACCACAGTGCCTGGCACTTTGCCAAATGGTGCTGTTCCTCACCATTCGCTTCGTCCCTTTATATTTGCCTGATTTTTTTCGCACACTGTTCCCATATTCTCAGTTTTTTGTTTGTGATGGCTTTGCGTTGTGGCGCCAAAAAGTTCTCTGAAGAAAACTGACGTCAGTGCGCCGGGGTGGGGCTTATGTTTTTTTATTTATTTGAAGAGTTTTATATAGCGCTAGCTAGACCTGGAGGTATCGGAGCACTTTACATGAGGAATCGTAGCATTACAAGTTACAAATTACATCCGTTACCAGAGCATATTAAAACATAGGCAAAACAACAATGTTACAGTAATTTGTCGAAGGGAGGGGGAGGAAGGAGACAGGACGGGGAGAACAATGCCAATGCCCTGCTGAGTAGGTGACGGCCGAGGTGGTGAGCCAGGGCAGATCTCCTCTATAGCTGTCTAGCAGCTCCACTGGGCATTGGCCATGTAGCTCAGGTCTCAGCGGTCAGGGAAAACTAGGATACATTGTTTACGGCTGCATCAACGAGACGGGGAGAACAGTGCCCGATGTCCGGCTGGGTAGGTGACAGCCGAGGTGGTGAGCCAGGGCGGATCGCCTCTATAGCAGTCTAGCAGCTCCACTGGGCATCAGCCATGTTGCTCAGGTCTCGGCGGTCAGGGAAAAACAAGGTTACAATCGTTACCGTTGCATAGTCAAACACAGAAGAAACAAGTTGTAGGAGAGTAGGGTCTGCTATCCTATGGTCACCCCCTTTTTTTGCTTTTTGCTTCACTGGTTTTCGACTTAATGTGTCTGTGGGCCTGCCAATCGGACCCACAGCCCTGCTGTTCTCTCTCTAAATTCACACCATGTACTTTAGGTACATCACCAATTGGGATTGGGTCACCTTATGAGCCCCTGTACAATGTACTATAGGTACCCACGAAATAGGTGCACCCAAGGCCTACCAGGGGCTGCAGCATATCTTTTGCCTCCCCTGGCTGGCCATCCAAACTGACACAACTAGCTGATCACTCAGCTGGGGCAAGGTCGTGTAATCACCCCTTGCTTAGATATAGTATTCCTATGTCTAAACCTACATCTAGACACATATGCACCTATAAGTCACTCCTATGCCAGGCCTTAACAATCCTGAAGGCAGAGTGCTTGGTTTTATGTGAGATGGTGCTCTAGCATGAGCTGAGCCTGTCTGCAGCTTTCGGAACCATGTCCTTATAGCTGTTCTAGGATAATGCCATACCATATACTCTTAAGTGCATTATGAACCTCGCGGTTAAATGCCATCTTTGGTTTGGCTTTATCAAAACATGTCGTGTAAGGTGTCGTACGCTTTGGAATACTACCCCCTCGCCAATTCTGGTGACGGGGGTAGCATTCCACCCTTCTATAGGGAGAAGACATGTTACTTCCATTAATCCCGGTTAAAGTTAACCAGAGCCTTCGCATCACAAAATGGATGCTGCTGCCACAGACACAAGTCTGGCCTCCTGCTGCTGGACGAAACTCCGGCAGGGGAAGCCTGGACAATAGGTTTCCTGTCACAGGGAGGTGCTAGCACCACCCCAGACAGGAGATAGTGGATTGGGGCAGGGAGGGCTGAATGAAACTAGACACTGCCTGGGGCACACAAGGTGTCCCATGCATAGGCCAGTTCAAACCGGTGCTGGGGCACTCCAGCCCCAGCTCTGGCGCGAAACTGGACAAAAGGAAAGGGGGGTAACTACCCCCTTCCTGGGTCCCACCCATAGGAGGGGCCTAGCAGGTAATCCAGCCCCTTGACTTGGAATAAAGGTAGGAGCTGTGTCCCATGACTTTAGATAATCCTGACTGAAACTCTGGACCCTTCGACATCCTACTCGACGTAGAAGACTGAAGAATCTCCCTTGTGGTCAAGGAGTGACCACCCTGTGCAAGCAGGCACCATCAAGCCCTCAAAGGTTTGCTTTGTTGTTGCTCCCGCCGGAGCTCGAACGACAGAGACCGACAAGAACCGGACTTCCAGACATCCAACAACCCGATCCACAGCCACAGCAAAGCTGAGACCCGTGGAGGCGACGAGAGACGTGGGACCCGCCATCTTGGAAAGCCAACAAAGTGCTTTCTGTGCAGCTCCTGAGGCACCCTCGAAGCTGTGCATTGGGGATTGAGAAGCAACAAACCCGAGCATCCTTTGCACCGAAGATCACCTCTCCACACTCACCGAGTGCTGCGTGGGGCCCTTTTGCATTTTCCTGCTCGACGCGCCTGTCCGGTCACTTGCCCGTTGGCTAGTGGCCTCTGTGACGACAAACCTCCGAATTTTCAACGCTGGTCTGGTTGCTCCAGACTGGCCCTTGCTCCCCTGAAAAGGAGCAGCCCATCAGACCTTGCTGGTCTGATCCAGAAGCCATCTTCAATTCCTGCGTGGGTTGCATTTGCCAAGGCCTGTTGACTCCGAATCGAGATCCGACACGGCCGACAGCCTTCGTGGGACAGTCCGTGTCCAGCATCTGGTCGTCGTCGACACCTCCTGGTCCACGTGGCAGCGGAGACAAGCTTCACAACATCACCTGATCGCAACCCGACATCGCCTGGTTCCTTCCTGGTCACTAGCTAGTGACCCAGACTCTGTCCCCTCTGCTTTCAGGTACTCTACATCTTCGATCCCCCCTTGGATCCAACCGGACTCTTCTCTCCTGGTCGCCTGCAGCATCTTTTCTCCAAGGCTCCATAGAACTCCACGACGAAACCCGACACACTTTGACACCTATGCACCTGCTTCCTGTGGGTGAGGTAACGCGAGTACTGCGGTGCTCCTGTAGAGATTTACATCCCTAGTGTCCTAGTTTTAAGTGGTTAAGTTCTAGTCCAGTCGGAAGACTTCGAAATCTGCAACTTTCTAACTTTACGTACCCATTGACTTCTATTGGTGCACGCGTTTGCATTTAGACACTGCACCCGCATCCTGTGGGCCTCCCACGTCCTAACTGTTAGTCCAGTGTAGCCCCAGCGATTCCCAAGGCCCTAGGCCTTACCATTGTTCGTGACGTGGTTCTTATACCACTATTTTAGTATATGGTTTTACGGGCCACCAGGGCCTATCCATATTTGTGCAACTTTTATATGTTATATTAAGTTCTTTGTTATTCGCTTGTGCTCATAAAGAGTTAAGTGTTACAAAAACACGGGTATGACCCAAATAGTCACTGGGACCTGGGTGAGTATACGGTGTGTACAAATGGGTCCCAGAACATAGGATATCAAAAACAATTTACAAACACATTAGTGAAAAAACATAAACCTGAACTTCTTACACAATTGTCATTTAATTACAGTGTTTAAATGTATTAAATCATGTTAGACTCATAAGATGCAATCAATTATTTGAACAGCATTAGTGCCCCGGAAAGGGGGGGAGGGAGAGTGATGGTGTTGGAAGGAGTGCAGAATGGTAGGAATTGTGACATAACATTGGTCAAATCGACCTCAGTAAACAACACAATAAATCGATATTAGAAAAACATTATGGACCAATGGTTCAAAAAACTATTACATGTATGTCATACTTCCTAAATATTTCACTCAATGATACATAGGGAAGGAAGGTGACAGGGGGGCAGACTGTCGACGTTTCGACCCACGAGTAATTGCAGGTGATTTCTGGAACCTTGCTAGGGGGTCTTCATCAGGACGGAATGGAGAGATGGGGCAGATTACATAAATACAAAATTAAATAATGTAAACGTGGTCTTCAAAAGATCCAAATTACTCTAAACAAGGCAACAGGTTGAGAGGGTGGTTACCATAAGGTGATCAGAGTTCTGGTCATGGTACAGAGTTTTCATGATCGGCGAGGAGCATCGCTAAGGTTATTTTCTGCGGGGGAACAAGCGAACGTGTATTAGTATGGCATCCTGATAGGATGTATGGAAACGTGAGCTTTCAATGGGTAGTAGCAGACTTACAAAATTACTGGTAGTCAATAAGTATTCCACAGCAGTGGAGACAGAACTTTATTCGGTCTGTGTGCAAGAATTCACTGTGGGAAATAAGCAAACAGGACCGCAAGAGGTTAGAAAATGTGGAAATTAGCTCAAGTCGACAAATAGTGTAGAGAGAGGAGCCAACACTCACATGGATTAAGTTATCAGTGAGACATGGCAGACCCAGCCGCCAGATCGGGAATCTGCAAGAAAGAAAGGCATACGATGTAGTACTAATGCCCAATAGATGCAGTATCTGCGAGTTGGCGGTATACTCGAAATCAAGGAAATAAAGTACCTGTTTGATTAACAAGCCAAGGCGTGTCTTGTTGGTCCCGTCGAACCGAAAATCTAAAGAACAAAAGAAGCCCAAGGGGCGAAGCCACCGTTGGGAAAGGGCCTTCAATTGACCGTAAAGGTGTTTAGACCAATATCACATTTGGTGGACGCTCAAAAAGCATACCTGGTATCGAAGAGCAACCCTCCGACGTGGTGTTCTTGCGGGTAGCCAGCTAAGTGCTCGGCCCCGGTATCTAGGCAACCCAGGATCATGTGACCCGGAAGCCGTAATCGGTACAAAAGACGGACTGCCATCTTACAGGGTTGCCAATTGGTTGCAGTCGACAGGTGACTCACGGGATGAGCAAAATGCTCATTGATTGGGTGCCAGTTCCCAAGTGATAGACAACAACAATGGGTGTGTTCTGTATATCGTCAGTAGACAATTACATGAGATCGGCAAAAAGAGTAAATGTAATCTGGACACATAGTAGGTCAGGTTACTGTGGGGGTATAGAACCTAGAGCAATAATAATAAATAAGACCATGAACATACACGAACCGGCGTACCTATCAAGCATGATGGTAAAGGCAGGTCCTTTAATACGTATTACAACACATATGCGTATGTTGGAGTACAAATTCAAATACATCACTAAGGAAAAAAGGGGAGAGAGATGAAAACGTCATTGTTCACATTAACACTGGCCATATCATAGCGATGATGTGTGGTTCTACATATAAAAAGATATGTGGATTAACAAAAGTGAGTCCAAAATGGTCTCAATGTCAGTGTGAGTTAGCTCAAAGTAGCTAATTGTGCAAAAGTACTGTCGTTCTCATTCAGGCCCTCTTGTACAGAGTTGAAAAAGAACATCCATTTAGACTCTCGGATGTTAAGTATGTTCCCAATGTTACCGCCCCTAGGACCCAAAGTAACTTTTTCTAGGATGAGCCATTTGAAACTCTCTGAGTGTTTAGCTGTTTTAAAATGATTGACCAGTGGTGCTCCTGGTACTTGACATCTAATGTGGCTGGAGTGCTGCAAAATCCTGGTCTTTGCCTTCTGTTGAGTTTGACCTATGTAGATCAAGTCACACTGACGCACAATCGCGTAAATTACATTGCTGGTGTTGCAATTGGTGTGCGATTTTAATGGTATTTGATGTTTGTACTGAAATTCCTTTCTTTGGATAGCATTAGGACAGGCTTTGCAGTGGCCACATCTGTGATGACCTGTGATTGGAGGGAGATTCCACAGGGACAGAACCGTGTTAGTCTCAGGTGGCTGCAAAAAAGATCTCACAACATGGTCCCTGATACTCTTGGCCTTCTTGAATGCATGAAGCGGGGGTGTGGTTTGTCCCATATCGTCAGAAATCAAATTCCAATGTCTATTGATAATTTTCTTGACTCTGTTGCTTTCTGTAGAAAAAGTGGTTACACACACAATTCTCTCATCTTGTTTGTTTGATCTTTGTTTTGGTTGGAGTAGCCACTCTCTGGGGTTGTACCAAGCGCGTTTTTTCGCCCTCTTTACCAATCTGCGCGGATATCCACTCTGTATGAGTCGATTTGACAGATCCTCCGATTGTTCCACATAATGTTGCTTTTCAGTGCAGTTCCTGCGAAGTCGCAGGAACTGACCAAATGGTAAATTGTCCCCGAGGGATCCCTATTACAGCAATGTGGGCCTTTGGGTCCGTTATATAGATGTCATTCTTGTAATATGGAATGGTGACCAAACACAACTATCCTCTTTCCAAACTTGGATGGATGAACAATCTACTGGTATCAAATTCACTTTCCACTCAGACACCAAACAAGTGGATTTCCTTGACCTCACAATCTATGATAACGGCGGCTCTTTACAAACCACACTATACCGGAAGGCGACAGAACGCAACTCGCTATTACACTATAACAGCCACCACCTGAGAGTCCTCAGGGACAGTTTACCATTTGGTCAGTTCCTGTGACTTCGTAGGAACTGCACTGAAAAGCAACATTATATGGAACCATCGGAGGATCTGTCAAATCGACTCATACAGAGAGGATATTCACGCAGATTGGTAAAGAGGGCGAACAAACGCGCTTGGTACAACCCCAGAGAGTGGCTACTCTAACCAAAACAAAGATCAAACAAACAAGATGAGAGAATTGTGTGTAACCACTTTTTCTACAGAAAGCAACAGAGTCAAGAAAATTATCAATAAACATTGGTATTTGATTTCTGACGATATGGGACAAACCACACCCCTACTTCATGCATTCAAGAAGGTCAAGAGTATCAGGGACCATGTTGTGAGATCTTTTTTGCAGCAACCTGAGACTAACACGGTTCTGTCCCTGTGGAATCTCCTTCCAATCACAGGTCATCACAGATGTGGCCACTGCAAAACCTGTCCTATTGCTATCCAAACAAAGGAATTTCAGTACAAACATTATAAAATACCATTAAAATCGCACACCAATTGTAACACCAGCAATGTAATTTACGCGATTGTGTGTCAGTGTGACTTGATCTACATAGGTCAAACTCAACAGAAGGCAAAGACCAGGATTTTGCAGCACTCCAGCCGCATTAGATGTCAAGTACCAGGAGCACCACTGGTCGATCATTTTAAAACAGCTAAACACTCAGAGTTTCAAATGGCTCATCCTAGAAAAAGTTACTTTGGGTCCTAGGGGGCGGGAACATTGGGAACATACTTAACATCCGAGAGTCTAAATGGATGTTCTTTTTCAGCTCTGTACAAGAGGGCCTGAATGAGAACAACAGTACTTTTGCACAATTAGCTACTTTGAGCTAACTCACACTGACATTGAGTCCATTTTGGACTCACTTTTGTTAATCCACATATCTTGTTATATGTAGAACCACACATCATCGCTATGATATGGCCAGTGTTAACGTGAACAATGACGTTTTCATCTCCTCCCCTTTTTTCCTTAGTGATGTATTTGAATTTGTACTCCAACATACGCATATGTGTTGTAATACGTATTAAAGGACCTGCCTTTACCATCATGCTTGATAGGTACGCCGGTTCGTGTATTTTTATGGTCTTATTTATTATTGTTGCTCTAGGTTCTATACCCCCACAGTAACCTGACCTACTATGTGTCCAGATTAGATTCACTCTTTTTGCCGATCTCATGTAATTGTCTACTGACGATATACAGAACACACCCATTGTTGTTGTCTATCACTTGGCAACTGGTACCCAATCAATGAGCATTTTGCTCATCCCGTGAGTCACCTGTCGACTGCAACCAATTGGCAACCCTGTGAGATGGCAGTCCGTCTTTTGTACCGATTACGGCTTCCGGGTCACATGATCCCGGGTTGCCTAGATACCGGGGCCGAGCACTTGGCCGGCTACCCGCACGAACACCACGTCAGAGGATTGCTCTTCGATACCAGGTATGCTTTCTGAGCGTCCACCAAATGTGATATTGGTCTAAACACCTTTACGGTCAATTAAAGGCCCTTTCCTAACGGTGGCTTCGCCCCTTGGGCTTCTTTTGTTCTTTAGATTCCCGATCGGTTCGACAGGACCAACAAGACACGCCTTGGCTTGTTAATCAAGCAGGTACTTTATTCCCTTGATTTCGAGTGTACCGCCAACTCGTAGATACGTCATCTATTGGACATTAGTACTACATCGTATGCCTTTCTTTCTTGCAGATTCCCGATCTGGCGGCGGGGTCTGCCATGTCTCACTGATAACTTAATCCATGTGAGTGTTGGCTCCTCTCTCTACACTATTTATCGACTTGAGCTAATTTTCACATTTTCTAACCTCTTGCGGTCCTGTTTGCTTATTTCCCACAGTGAATTCTTGCACACGGACTGAATAAAGTTCTGTCTCCACTGCTGTGGAATACTTATTGACTACCAGTAATTTTGTAAGTCTGCTACTACCCATTGAAAGCTCACGTTTCCATACATCCTATCAGGATGCCATACTAATACACGTTCGCTTGTTCCCCCGCAGAAAATAACCTTAGCGATGCTCCTCGCCTATCATGAAAACTCTGTACCATGACCAGAACTCTGATCACCTTATGGTAACCACCCTCTCAACCTGTTGCCTTGTTTAGAGTAATTTGGATCTTTTGAAGACCACGTTTACATTATTTAATTTTGTATTTAGGTAATCTGCCCCATCTCTCCATTCCGTCCTGATGGAGACCCCCTAGCAAGGCTCCAGTAATCACCTGCAATTACTCGTGGGTCGAAACGTCGACAGTCTCCCCCCTGTCACCTTCCTTCCCTATGTATCATTGAGTGAAATATTTAGGAAGTATGACATACATGTAATAGTCTTTTGAACCATTGGTCCATAATGTTTTTCTAAAACCGATTTATTGTGTTGTTTACTGAGGTCGATTTGTCCAATGTTATGTCACAATTCCTACCATTCTGCACTCCTTCCAACACCATCACTCTCCCTCCCCTCCCCTTTTCCGGGGCACTAATGCTGTTCAAATAATTGATTGCATCTTGTGAGTCTGACATGATTTAATACATTTACACATTGTAATTAAATGACAATTGTGTAAGAAGTTCAGGTTTATGGTTTTTCACTAATGTGTTTGTAAATTGTTTTTGATTCCCTATGTTCTGGGACCCTTTTGTACACACCATAAAGAGTTAAGGGGATTTATTTAGAAATAAATACATATATATTTTGAATATATAACCTGTGTGGTGTCCTTTCATTTGGTGTTAAAAGGTTTGCATATGGTAAAACAGCTGGCTTCACATGCCCTCTTGAGTTTAGCCTAAGACTGCTTTTGTCCATGCTACCACTAGGATAGCTGGTCTATAAGGTTGACTTTACAACCATCACCATAAGGGTTGTTTGGACTGGTGCAAGGTGCTCACTAGAATAGTGAACATCCTATACCAGGCCAACTTCTCACACAAGTTCCCAATAGAGGGAGGGAGTGTGTGTGGGTGGGGGGCGGTAGTAACGGGGGGCTACGAAGCAGCACAGTTCTGGCAGATTAGCAATGGTAGAGAAATACCTTGTGGGGGGCCCAGGAAGTAAGAGTAAATGGGCCCATAGCTCAGATGGGGTCACATAGTCATTAAGTCTAGTGTCAAGATTAAGCATTAGGTCATCTCGGCAATTGGGGGGTACCATGCAGCTTCACGTTTCATGCCTCTGTCTGTGGTATCTGTAGTCCAGAGCGAACGATCCATGCGATTGGGAGGTGTTTAGCAGGCTTCTCCACTATCGGGTCAGAAGTGCGTGGATGCTGAGTGTACAGTCACAAATGATGTGGAATGTCAGATTTCCACTAGGCAGGCGCCATCATATATGCAGGGAGATCAGAGTCAAAGAAGATGCTCGTTATTGTACCCAGATAACAAATGGGCAGCTGGCAAGTAAAGAGTTAAGGATCTGGTACGAGTGAGGTAAAGCATTCACTCCCCTAGACTGGTATTAAGCAAGCGCTACTAGCGCAGTTGCCATTTTAGGGTAAGGCAGTGTTCAGTGGTTGATCGCCCCGCCAATCATATTGGGCTATTGCAGGTATGAAATAAAAGGATACCTTGAATAGAAAATTGAGTCATTGAGAGGCCCTCTTTTTAGGGGAGCAGTCGCTTGGGAAGGCACCTCTTAACAAGCCGTAAAGGCGATGCCTGGTCGGGAGCTCCCGGCCGGAGCTCCTCACCAGTTGGCCATCTTGGGAAGTCCTTTCCAGTCAAATTGGCAATACCTGTTGGCTTTGTTTTCTTTGCAAACTCCATCACTAGAACCATCAGTACACATCAAAGGATGTGTTTGCTTTTCATGATGAGCCTTTATCCCTTCCTTGATGTGGAGGAGGTTTTGTTATTGATTGAGAGGTGGGGTCTCCATGTCTGTAGTAACTTTGGAAGATTGGGGCTGGTCAATTAGAAAGGGTTAATCAAGATGTTGTTTTCAGTCTCCCTTTAAAGGCAAGCAAGGAAGGCTGGTGTTGAGCTTCGGACGCTATCTTGAGTCCTTTCAGAGGTGAGCTAGTACTTGGGAGGAGGCGTTAGACTGGGTATGAGGATCTCATTAAGAATAGACTGGGTTCCCAGTTCAAAGTCTGAGTATTAGATAAAAACTCTAGCCTCCAAGCCCACCTCTCTCCTCATTTTACTCCGGGCAGCCGAAGAAGCAGCAGGAGGAGGGAACCCACGGGACCACAGGAGTTCAATCCCAGCTCGCGCATCACGCCTCGACAATCATCTTATCTCGGAACGATCCTCATCATTTTTAGCTTGTCTGTAGATGTGATTTCAAGACCAGGGTGCAGCAGCCTTAGAAGTTGTTACTGTGTCCTTTGACGTAGATTTCGGCACCGAAGGTATTGTTTTCAGAATCGTAGGCTGTTTTGAGGGCTTGAGCGCATTGGAATCAGGCCTTGTAGGTTTCGGTACCGAAGATATTGGCTTCGGAGTAGAAGCTGGTCTCGACGGCCTTGAGGCGTCAGCCGCTGGCTTCATAGTTTTGTCTTTAGAATTCGACGGTTTCGGAGCCGGGACTTCTTTCGGTTTCGATGCCGAGGGAGCTGGTGGGATCGGCACGTGCGGCTTGCTCGGTAAGGAGCTACCGGAAGGCTTGAGTATTTTATTCGGAGCCGGGCTCGATGGCGACTGGGCCCCGGAGGAGGAGTGTTGACCTTTACCTTCGATTTGGGTGCTGGGTATGGGGCAGTGGCAGTAGTACTCATGCGCTGACCCGATGGTATGGAGTCATCGGAGTCGTCTTCCTCGGATACGATTTGGAGATCAGCTGAATCTTTTTCCTTGGACGAGCGGAACTTCTTTGTCGAAGATATCTACCGGTTCTGGAGCCGATCTCTGCATGTAGTGTCGACGGGCACGCCGATCTCGAATGGTCTTCTTGGAGCGAAAGGATGCACAGGCTGTACAGCTGGATTCATCGTGTTCTGGCGATAAGCACAGGTGCGACCTCGATGATGTCGCGGACGTCAGGGCGGAGTCACGTGGTGCCGCCCCCCGGCGCGCAGAGATGTTGAGACCAAAAATTCTGGATCCAGTCTCACGCCTGGGGATAATTCCACGTTAAGGAATCTGCGGCTAGAATCGTCTCTACCAGATACTTCATTACCGAAGGTACGTAACTTGTACTTCTCGCTCAGGTGGCCTTCAGACGATGATCTGCCTGTCGGCTGCACAGCTTTCCTTGACCTTCTCCCCTGCTTGGCAAATTTCAGCGCAGACTTCGTGTCTGTGAAAAAGTGAGATTTGCCCTCAAATTGTACCTGCAGCTTTGCCGGGTATAGAAGAGTGTATTTAGTCACTTATTGTTGGAGCAGTTTCTTGACTGGAACTAATTTTCAGGCAGCTGCCTGGACCAATTGAGTAAAGTCCGGATAGAAGGATATTGTATTGCCTTGGTATTGGATGGAGCCAATTTGGCGTGCTTGCCTCAGAACTGTGTTGCGGTCCCAGTAGTTTAAGAGTCGAGCCAGGACTGGACGCAGCTGTGCCCCATCAGTGGTTTGGGGCCGAGAGAACGGTGGGCTCGCTCGACCAGGAACATGCTTGAACGTTCATTGCCAAAAAGATCGCACAGCATGGTTTCCACTAACTTTTCTATGTTGGGTATGTTGCTCATTTCTGGTATCATGTTATTCTAACATTATTACGTCTGGATATGGACTCCAACCCCTAATTTCTGATGGATACATCTCCCTGTGGATTCCTCCCCTTTTGAATTACCCCAGCGCCAGCATTCCACAGAAATTCTTTTTTTACCTCCTTCACGTTGACAAGGACATCATAATAGCACAGCTCTGCTCCCGGCTCCGTAAGATGTCACCGGAGCCATAAGAAGACTTTGTCGGTGTGCTGACATCAGTTCCCTTTTTTCTGCGCTGACGATTCGTAACTGTTTTTTCTAGGACTCTCCATTTTACATGGGATAACATTGTTTCTATCTATACTTCTTTTTGCAGTGATAATAGCTCCTTCAAAAAAAGTCAGGTTTCAAGCCCTGCAGGGAGTGTGGGGGTCATATGTCCATCACAGATCCCCAGGATGAATGTCTAGGGTATCTTTTTTCGGTCCACGACGTTGAAGGGTTTTCGAAGGTGTCTGGAGATGAACCCAAAGTCGCTGAAGGATCCTGAGGCGAAACCCTTCATGGTGCAGCCAAACAAAGATGAGGTCAAAGTCGTCGACCTTGCATACTTCGAAGTTGAGGAAGCAGAAGAAAAAGAGAAGACATGGGTCTGGGCGTTGGTCTCCAATGGGCTGGACTTCGAGGCCAGCCTCCCTCGTGAAGCTGCATCATGAGAAGGGTGTCCTCTCGCAGTCGCCTACTCCTCCGCAGAAGACTCCGGCCCACTCTCCAGTT
This sequence comes from Lissotriton helveticus, assembly GCF_964261635.1. Classification (NCBI taxonomy): domain Eukaryota; kingdom Metazoa; phylum Chordata; class Amphibia; order Caudata; family Salamandridae; genus Lissotriton; species Lissotriton helveticus. Next base: position 420,294,387 of record NC_136070.1, read on the forward strand.
TCGGTGGATTCGCCGGCGCCCAGAGATTTTCCGGCACGCAGATAGTCTTTTCTAAATCCTGAGACTTCACATGTACCGGCTCCGGTGTCTCCGGCGCCGCATCCTCACCCCCCCTGTAAGGCCTTGAATGGATCCAGATCCTTATCCTCCGTTTCAAATACCAGGAACGGATCCTTCGCATTTCCTTAATGCGATGTTTGGCATGGCATCTTACCCTACCTGTGCGTCATCTGGCCCATGGGTCCACTTGCCTTTAATTTGGGTATCCCCCAGCAGTATGCCCAGGTGCCTTTTGTGCCTTTCATGCCGACGGCTCCTGTTTCCTGCGCCAAGGTTTTCGAATCAGATACCTCAATCTCAGGCGCGGTCTGGTGTTGGGCAGACGTCTTCCTGGATTTGAGCAGCGCCGTTGCCCACTTCAGAAGGTCTTCCTTCGCCGCCGCCGTTGTCACCGGCGCTGCGGCTGGTACCGCCGATCCCGAAGCAGTGTTCCAGGAGGAAAGCGCAAAGACTGCTGGAGGAAGAGTAGTACCAGCAAGAACATGAGGAAGGGGAGATCCTCAACTATGTGGACGACTTTGAGGATCTACAGCAGACCAGTGGCCTGGATACTTCCCCGGAGTGGGATCTTTCTTCTCTGAAGGACTTGCCTTCACAGGACGTTGCCACTTAACACACAGCCATCAGGAAGGCGGCTGATCTGTTGTACCTTAAGTTACCCTCAGCTGAGGTGGGGTCAAATTTATTGACTGAAGTGTTGCATTCTCCCTCCTCTTCTGTTGAACCTCTGCTGCCTTTTAACGAGGCGTTGACTGAGCCGAATATGGAGGTGTGGCAGAAGCCCTTGTCTGCCCCTGCAGTCTTTAGGACAGTGGCAAGACGCTATATGCCTGCTCCTGGTGATCCAGCTTCCTCTCCTCTTCACCAGAAAGCTTGGTAGTTCAGGCTTCTTGTTCCAAGCAGTCAACTGGGTCTTCCCTACCACACCGGGGGATAGAGACTCAAAAAAACTTGAACAGTCTGCCAAAAAGGTGTTCTCAGCAAGTATGGCTCTAAAGTCAACAAACGCCACTGATTTGCTAGGAAGGTGCATTCATACACTAATGACACTGTCAAGCAAGTAGCTCCTAAGTTGCCTGAAGAGAACGGTGTTCATTTTTTGGAAGCGTTAACAGACACACAAGCGGCAGCCCGTCAGGTCATTCAGTTTGGTCTGGACACGGCTGACTCGGTCGCAAGGGTAATGGGCTCCTCTGTGGCTGGCAGGAGACCTGCTTGGCTTAGGTCTTCAGGTTTCTTTTTGGATATACATGCTACGTTGCTCGATCTACCCTTTGATGGATCCAGATTGTTTGGAGGCGGATTCTGAGCTGCAGCGTTTCAAGGACAGTAGGGCTACTGCAAGATCCTTGGGCCTGCAGTCCCAGCCCAGGGGCCATGGATACAAAAGGTACTGAGGCTTTGGGAAGGCGGCTTCCTTTTGAGGCCGTCAACAGCCACAGCAGCAGCAACAGCAGAACCCTCTGTGCAGGTCGTACAGAGAACCACCGGTACCACGGGAAAGCAGCTCCAGATCCCCCATCTTGGAACATGCTGGTCCTGTAGGGGGCCAGGTGTCCCATTTTCTCCAAGATTGGAAATCGGTTACTTCAGACCGTTGGGTTTTGAATCTTGTGGAAAATGGGTACAGCCTGCATTTTCAAGAGTTTCCACCCCCTTACCCTCCTCGCATGGACTGGTGTTCAGATGATCATTTTCTGCGTTTGCAACAGGCAGTTCTTGCCTTGTTGCAGAAAGATGTGATAGAGGTGATTACTGAGCAGGAAAGTGGTCAGGGATGTTACTCCCATTATTTCCTGATCCCCAAGAAGGATGGTCGGTTGAGACCAATCCTAGACCTCAGGTGTGAGAAAGTGTCCTCTTTCTGCATAGTTGCCCCTACTTTTTGCTCTACTGCTGATGTACTTTGACTGAATGTACCCTAGGCTCCTGCCAATCAGGTACCCAGGGCCTATGTTCTTTCCCTAAAACTGCATTGAAGACTAAACCCAATTGTCAGTCTCTGGCCACAGGTCAGCCCCTGGTAAATGGTACCACAGGTACCTAGGGGACTGTGACCAGGGAAGACCTTTAAGGGCTGCAGCACTTATTGTGCTACCCTTAGAGGCCCTGTACCTTTACACTCATACACTGCCTCTGCAGGCTGCATGTTTTGGTGCTAAGGACCATCCCTCTGAGAATGGTTAAGACCTCTCAGATGTGGAAGAAGATGGAGGGGATGAGACCATCCGACCCACACAGGTGGACCAGGTACTACTGAGGACATTGAGAACATCCTCAATGAGGAGGACAACCTGCTAGCAAGGTTGACCTAAAGATTTAGAGAGAGAGAGATTTAGAGAGAGAGAGATTTAGAGAGAGAGAGAGAGATTTAGAGAGAGAGAGAGAGATTGAGAGAGAGAGATTGAGAGAGAGAGATTGAGAGAGAGAGATTGAGAGAGAGAGATTGAGAGAGAGAGATTGAGAGAGAGAGATTGAGAGAGAGAGAGATTGAGAGAGAGATTGAGAGAGAGATTGAGAGAGAGATTGAGAGAGAGATTGAGAGAGAGATTGAGAGAGAGATTGAGAGAGAGATTGAGAGAGAGATTGAGAGAGAGAGAGATTGAGAGAGAGAGAGATTGAGAGAGATTGAGAGAGAGAGATTGAGAGAGAAAGATTGAGAGAGAGAGATTGAGAGAGAGAGATTGAGAGAGAGAGATTGAGAGAGAGAGATTGAGAGAGAGAGATTGAGAGAGAGAGATTGAGAGAGAGAGATTGAGAGAGAGAGATTGAGAGAGAGAGATTGAGAGAGAGAGATTGAGAGAGAGAGAGATTGAGAGAGATTGAGAGAGAGAGAGAGAGATTGAGAGAGATTGAGAGAGATTGAGAGAGATTGAGAGAGATTGAGAGAGATTGAGAGAGATTGAGAGAGATTGAGAGAGATTGAGAGAGATTGAGAGAGATTGAGAGAGATTTAGAGATATTTAGAGATATTTAGAGATATTTAGAGATATTTAGAGATATTTAGAGAGATTTAGAGAGATTTAGAGAGATTTAGAGAGATTTAGAGATATTTAGAGATATTTAGAGATATTTAGAGATATTTAGAGATATTTAGAGATATTTAGAGATATTTAGAGAGAGATTTAGAGAGAGATTTAGAGAGAGAGATTTAGAGAGAGAGATTTAGAGAGAGAGATTTAGAGAGAGAGATTTAGAGAGAGAGATTTAGAGAGAGAGAGATTGAGAGAGAGAGATTGAGAGAGAGAGATTGAGAGAGAGAGATTGAGAGAGAGAGATTGAGAGAGAGAGATTGAGAGAGAGAGATTGAGAGAGAGAGATTGAGAGAGAGAGATTGAGAGAGAGAGATTGAGAGAGAGAGATTGAGAGAGGGAGAGAGATTGAGAGAGGGAGAGAGATTGAGAGAGGGAGAGAGATTGAGAGAGATTGAGAGAGATTGAGAGATTGAGAGATTGAGAGAGATTGAGAGATTGAGAGAGATTGAGAGATTGAGAGAGATTGAGAGATTGAGAGATTTAGAGAGATTTAGAGAGAGAGATTTAGAGAGATTTAGAGAGAGAGATTTAGAGAGATTTAGAGAGAGAGATTTAGAGAGATTTAGAGAGATTTAGAGAGAGATTTAGAGAGAGATTTAGAGAGAGATTTAGAGAGATTTAGAGAGATTTAGAGAGATTTAGAGAGATTTAGAGAGATTTAGAGAGATTTAGAGAGAGATTTAGAGAGATTTAGAGAGAGATTTAGAGAGAGATTTAGAGAGATTTAGAGAGGAAGATTTAGAGAGGAAGATTTAGAGAGGAAGATTTAGAGAGGAAGATTTAGAGAGGGAGATTTAGAGAGGGAGATTTAGAGAGGGAGATTTAGAGAGGGAGATTTAGAGAGGGAGATTTAGAGAGGGAGATTTAGAGAGGGAGATTTAGAGAGAGAGATATTTAGAGAGAGATATTTAGAGAGAGAGATATTTAGAGAGAGAGATATTTAGAGAGAGAGATATTTAGAGAGAGAGATATTTAGAGAGAGAGATATTTAGAGAGAGAGATAGATAGATATAGATGGGCCACGCACCCATCAATGGTGGCAGCAATTTACTTAATAAGGATAAAGAGCAATCTTATGATCCTAAAATCCCCAAAGGGGTTGTCCCTAAATATAAAGAGTGATGTCACAAAATGGTTCATAGGTTTTGAGACAGCCTGTGAAATGAGAAAAGTGAAAAAGTCACACTGGGGGCACTCCTTTGGGAACTGTTCTCTGGTAACTGCAGGGACAGACTCCTGACCCTTACAGGTCTTATGGCCCCATGAAGAGAACTCTGAGGAATAGTGTTCGATTCAGGGGGGGCTCACAAAACCCCAAAACAATCCATAATTTACTTTGTTGACTACTCTGTTAAGACACCAGATGGTTGGTTTACAGGACACAGTGTGCATGATTTCAATGGACTTAACATTTTGTTTATGAAAGAACATATTTTAAGTAATTGCACTAATAAAAAGTTACATCAGCATTTGGTAAACCTAGGTCTAATTTCTCCCCAAGAATTAGAAAAGAAGACAGACCAATGGGTTAAGGCAAGGGTGACAACAATAACCACTGGGGGGTGACCAAAAGAAAGGGGTTACAAAACCTTCCCAGGGGAAACGTGTTGAGAATACCCAAGATAAAAAGCCTGAGTCTTCAAAAGGGCCCCAAAAATCTTCACAGGGGGGTTGGTACCAAAACTCTTCTCAGTCCAATAATAGGTACAGGGGAAAGAACGTTGATTGTGCAAAGGCCTGGTGTAACAACTGTAAATAGTTGGGACACTTACCTGGAGATGCTACTTGTCCTAACAAGAAGTCCTCCTACAGCTACTCCCGGTGTAGCCAGTTTCCAGATGGGATCAGCAGTGTGCCAAGAGCAAATCGGGTTGCACACTGAAGCATTTCTAGTCACAGAAGGGGAAGTTGAGTTTGCCACTTTAGCTGTGAGGCCACCCAACTTAAAGAAATATTTGAATTACCCTTGGTTTAATGGGACTAGAATAGAAGCACTGAGGGATACAGGTGCCAGTGTCACTATGGTGAGAGATACACTGGTTTCCCCAGTGCAATACCTGATTGGGAAAACTTACCTTGTCACCAATGCTGACAGTATTACCACTAACCATGCAATACTATGGTGACCTTAGACTGGAAGGGTTACTGGCCTGAAACAGGTAGTGGTCTCTCCAAAGCTTTCAGCTGCATGTCTGCTTGGTAATGACCTGGAAACCTCAGCAGGGGCTAAGGTAGAATTAATAACCCATTCAGCAATGCGGACATCCCTGAAATTGTGTGTGAGAAAACAAGAGCCCAGAGCCGAAAGCAGGGTGAAAAAAGCGTTGGAGCCTGAAACTATGGCCCAACATTCCAAGAGGAAAGGTAAGAAGACTGAGAAACCAGCTTCTGTACAGCAGAAGGATCAGGACCCCTCTCCTCAGAGAGAGGACTTGGACACCCCAGAGGGAACTGAGCCCATGGAGCTTGACCCGTACCAGGTTGAAACCTTGGGCCCAGGGGGACCCTCTAGGGAAGAGCTGTGCCTTGGACAGCAGAACTGTCCAACTCTTGAAAGGCTGAGGCAGCAAGCTGCTACCCATGAAAAGGGAGATGTCAGTGGTAACAACAGTTTATTGGGAGGAGGGACTACTGAACGCTGAGGCCAGAGACGCCTAACCTGGAGCCACTAGGAGAATGGTAGTGCCTCAGAAGTACAGGGAGTTCCTACTAACTTTAGCTCATGACATCCCTCTAGCTAGACACCTGGGCCAAACCATAACCTGGGAAAGGCTAATTAGCCACTTTTACTGGCCCCAGATGTCTCAGAAGGTAAAGGAGTTTGTCAGCTCCTGTGTCATCTGTCAAGCCAGAGGCAAAACAGGTGGACACCCAAAGGCCCCCTTGATTCCACTACCAGTTGTTTGTGTTCCAGTTGAAAGTGTAGGTGTGGACATAGTGGGTCCACTTGAACCTCCCACAGCATCAGGAACCAAATGTATTCTAGTGATAGTGGATCATGCCTCTAGGTATCCTGAGGCAATTCCCCTTAGGAGTAGTACATCTCCTGCAGTAGCCAAGGCCTTCATTGGTGTCTTCACCAGGGTAGGGATTCCTAAGGAGGTGGTTTCAGACAGAGGGTCAAACTTCATGTCTGCTTACCTAAAACATATGTGGAAAGAGTGTCGAGTGCAGTGCAAGTATACTACACCCTATCACCCACAAACCAATGGTCTTGTTGCGGGGTTCACCAAGTCATTGAAAGGCATGATTATGGGGCTCCCTGAAAAGCTCAAAAGGAGATGGGATGTCCTATTACCATGCTTGCTTTTCGCCTACAGAGAGGTGCCTCAGAAGGGAGTAGGGTTTTCCCCTTTTGAACTTCTGTTTGGGCATCCTTTGGGGGGACCACTCTGTCTTGTGAAAGAGGGTTGGGAGAAGCTATGACATAGTGATCATGGGACCCACGGCTCACAGCTGCCCTGAGATAAAAAAAATAAAGTGATGTTTGGAATATGGGAATTAACCTCTGCCACTGATAATTGATCAGGCTGCAACCCATCCATTGTTTTTTTGCCCGACATGGCATTTCACACAGGATCCAGATGCATGCAAATCAGCCTTGGTCCTGCTCCAATAGGAATAGTCCAGCCCTAACTGCGAGACTAGGTTACTTCTGACTGGAGAATAAACAAACTGCATATAGTTTTCGACCTTGTTGAACCTAATCAGTGAAGTATTGCTTAATTCCTCCTTTGGTCATACCTGTCACACTTAAGAAAGATGGGAACATTAACGCATAAGTACATGGACAGGGTGGAACAGAATTCCTTACCATGTTGAAGACGTGAGTCCTAATACTAACAATGTATAATATTTTTCTAATGAGATTGTAAAGCAGCACAGGATTGTATACTGTTTTATTCTTGGGTGTATGGAATATGGTATGTATGTTGAAGCTTGCCTTTTTCCAACATGCTAGAATGTTATCCTAAAGCTTTCTCATAGTTTATATTCCCTAGATATAGGGCCCAAACTGGTGCTTGTTACATATGTGTTAAACTAAATGTTTTTCTTGGTGGCCTATGGGGACTTAAGCTCTGCATGTCCCTACTGCATAGTGCTGAAGTTTCTCAGATAATGGTTTTCAGCCCTGTCAAAATGCGATGATTGGCAGAGTGGTCTGAATCAAAAGTTGACTTTATTTTAAACAGGGTGCAGGTGGTGTGTTCATGCCACATGCAATTATGTTATTATTATTATTATTTGAAGGTTTTATATAGCGCTAGCTCCACCCGAGGGTATCAGAGCGCTTTACATCAGTAATGGAAATAAACAAGAAAAACAATCATAGAACTGAACAAAACAGATTATACAGGAGATCAGACAAAATAAAAAGGTAACAGTTTGGGGTACATGGTGGAAAAAATACATATGGGATAAACAGGAACCCCATTGAAAGAACCAAAGTGTTGTTATAAATAGAAATGTTACAGTATGCCAAGGGGGATTCAGTGGGCATAGAAGGATGTGTGGGGGGTATAATGAGGGGGGGTGAGGGGGGTGTCAAGAGGGGCTAGGTGAGTGTGGGGGGTTGGTGGAGTTGCTTAAGGAGGGGGGAGGGAAAGTAGTTCGAAAGGGGAAGAAATACTTTATTGAAGATGAATGATCAGTATACTTTTATTATCAATGTTACTCACAATAGTGATTTTAAGGCATTTGTTCAGTGTTTCATCCTTGTCCTCCACGTATCACATTTTACCCACATTAACAATCCCATATGAATATAGGTTGGGCCATTTTATGGAACTTAATAATTTTCAAGTAGTGTATGATGCCACCTGTTTGATAATGTAAAAAAAAAAAACAAGACCAAATAAACTATCTAGTCAGATATATAATAACTGCAAAAAGTAGTGGTTCTAATCTACCCAAAACATACATGATTCGTTTGAGTTCAGTTAAACGAACCTCAACCAGATGAAAGCATGTGCTATCAATTCTACATAAGGGTATTTTTGTGCACACTAAAAGAAACAAAGGCCAATAGAAACCAGATTCATTGTTTGACTGCTTTAAGATGGGAGGCACTAGTGTGGTGTTAATTTAATGTTGGTGAGTGTTGATGTAAAGTAAACAGTTGCAATTCTTTTTCTTATTTACATTATTTTCTTTTTGGTAGTGATGCTATACGGGAGAAAATGAAGAAAAATTACATGTCAAATCCAAGTTACAATTATGAGCTTGTAAACCGAGCCTCCTTGGCTTGCGGTCCAATGGTTAAGTGGGCCATTGCACAGGTAATTTACTTTTTCGATATGTTACGGTCTTCTAATTGATCAGTGTTATAAACATATTTGACTCTTAAATTGTCTAAAGATATTTTCATTAAAAGGAAGGGAGAAAAAAGTAAAATACTTGAGCAGGTTCTGCATGGTCACTCTTCTCCTTACCAACTACTTGTGAACTGCCTTCTCTTTAGGTAGGACTGAAAAAGCATCTACAAAAAGAAGGCATTACTTCACAATTTTTAAGAGAACAGTTGTGTGAGCATCCTTCATTCCTCATCTGCTTGTTATTAAAACATCCTCTGGCAAATACCTCTGCTCCATAGCCCATACCCTAACAGAAAAATACTGTATTTTTTCATCTTTGTACAGTCTCTTGTTCATGGAAACTGCATTTTCATATATTCTCTACTCCAGTTGGCCAAATGAAGCTGAAACGTGGTATTCCTATTCCACCCGTGCTGTTGAGAAGGAGGTTCAAGCTGTGGGTTTGACGCTGTAAACAGTTCTGTGCCATGATACTAGATAAGGTCTGGATCTTTGATATGAACCCATTTCTTTTGGTAGACTCTTTATGCGTGGTGAAACTGTCTCCCGTTCTAGAGGTGAAGCATCTGACAGATTGAGTAAACTCAGCAAATCTCCAGTGTGCAAACTTTTATATTTTCATTGAAATTTAACATTTGTAATAGTTGGCCAGCACCATCTAAACTCTGCCCCGAGGGTGATCATTAAAGTGCTAATCAACATGAACCTTGAGTTATTTTTCCATTATCCATGTATAAACCATGAGTGTTGGTACTTCTTGCTGGACTTGAAGATCTGGCACTTGAGGAACCATTAGAAAAACAGTACTGTGAAAGAAACTGGAGTTCTTAGACAAATATTTTGAACGGGTAAAATGTGCACATTAGAATCAACCTGCATTACTGAAGAGTACGATGAAGACAAGGAAGTAAATGAACATGATTAATTCTTTCAGTCTCGTGGTCCTCACCTTGTGACTATTCCTCAGGCATCAGACTGGATCCGAAAACTTTAATGCAGCATTTCTATGCTCCAGGAGGTGGCGTTGTGTGGATCCACGTCAATGTCTATCTGCTCTGGAAGTGAAGTGCGGAGCAGCATATAAGCGCCACCCCTGCGCACTGCTATGGATCTGGAGATACGCCTTGGTCTTTTCTAGGCTTTTTCAGCAACATTTTGCCAGTGCGCAAGGAAAAATGCCACCCCTAAGACACCCCTAATTTCAAGCCATGTATGGACTGCCACAAACATATGTCTGAGACAGACCCTCATGAAGTATGTCTATAATGCTTGGGGGTGGAGCACAATTCCAGAACCGATAATATCACCCAGATGAATTTGAAGGCCATACAGAACCGCAAGGTGACGCTGTATGTTTGCAAACATCAGAAGAGTCCTCACCATGACCTGTCAAAGTTGAAAGGAAGATCCTGTTCTCACTCCCAAGGTTGTTCCCACAGCAGATCATTGCAGTTAAAGTCTTTGGGTAAGCTTAAGAAAAAGCATTAAAAAAAATCAAACCAGAAATTAGCCCTTTTTCACCACTCTTGGGCTTCAAAGTGGGAGCTACAAGATGCCAGTGACCCCTGGTTACTTCTCTCGACACTGGCCTTGTTTCTTCTCCTGGCCCTGCCTCCGAAAAAAAGCAATTCCTTCACTGTTATGTGGAAGGTGGCAGATTTAATTGACTCACTGTAGGAAAGTGGATTTCTGTTGCAGTAACCCTCCCCACACACACACACACACACACACACACACACACACACTCACTTTGTGCCAGAATTCTGTGCCCTGTGTGCCCTGGGTCCCTGCCAATCAGGTTCCCAGGGCCTCTGTTCTTTCCCAAAACTGTACCTTTGTACCCCCAATTGGCACCTTACTGGCCACATACAAGTCCACTGGAAAAGGTACCATGGGTACCAAGGGCATTGTGACCAGGGAAGGCCTCTAAGGGCTGCAGCACATATTGTGCCACCCTTAGAGGTCCTGTACCTTAACACACACACTGCCATTGCAGGCTGCGTGTTTTGGTGCGGAGAAAAGTGAAGTCGACATAGCACACATCTCTGTGTGCCATGCCTGCCATCTACTGTGTGGGGCCTTGGTAAGTCACCCCTCTAGCAGTGTGCACTAGCCCTAAGCTGAGGGTACAGTGGCATGAGCCCTGTACCCCTACATTGTCTAATTCCATTCTTAGACATTGTAAGTGAAGTAAAGCCATAAAGAGTATATGGTCCGGGAGTTTGTCATTACTAACTCCACACCACCATAATGGCTTGACTGAATTCTGGGAAGTTTGGTAGCAAACTTCACAGTATAATAAACCCACACTGATGCCAGTGTGGGATTTATTATACCATGCACTCAGAGGGCATCTTTGAGAAAAACGACCAGCCCTGGTGGGCTCCCTGACTGGTAAACACTAGCCTACAACCACAAGACATTTTCCTGGACCCCTAGGGTGGGAGCCTTCGCTCCCTGGGACCAGAAACTGGCACACCTCCCGAGGTCAGGAAGAGCCATCTGTGGCAGGGGAGCTTCAAAGGCCTTGACACATTTGTAGCGTGAACCCCAGCCTCTCCTGTTATCAGGAGTTAGGCCCCTTTCCTGTCTCACCCCCTTTTTGGCGGGAGTATAGGCGGAAAAAATTTGAACTGGCCAGAAGGTGTGCCTACCTCTGCCAACCCCACCCCTTAGGTGGGGAAGGCGAGGTGAAGCTTACTCTTCAGTGACCGTTATTTTGCAGATGGCAGGCACTCACTCTCCAATCAGGGTTAGGGATTGTGACCACTCCCCATGTGGGGTGAGGACACCAAGGGTGTAGTTGGCTACTGACCTTGAAACCCCTATACTGCCCCCTAAATTCCTTATTTAGAGGGCAGCCCTAAACGAAGAAGGCAGATTACCGCACACATACGAACAAGAAGGACGAAAGAAGATGCACAGCAGAGGAGACCGTAGAGAAGAACTGACTTGGCCCCAGCTGTACCGGCCCGTCTGCAGTTACCAGAGATTCTGCGCCAAAAGTTGCCTGGTCCTGCAGCCAGTGACCCCCTGAACCCCTGGTGTGAGAAAGTGCCATCTTTCTTGCATGGTATACCCCCACTTTTTGGTCAATTGCTGATGTACTTTGGCAGAGTGTGCCCTGGGCTACTGCCAATCAGGTGCCCAGGGCCTGTGTTCCTTCCCTAAAACTATATTGAAACCAAAACCCAATTGGCATCCCTGGCAACATGTCAGCCCCTGGTAAATGGTACCCTAGGTACCCAGGGCACTGTGAAAAGAGAAGGCCCCTAAGGGCAGCAGCACTTATTGTGCCACCCTTAGAGGCCCTGCACCCTGACACACACACACTGCCTTTGCAGGCTGAGTGCCTTGGTACAGAACAAACCACAGAGTCGACATGGCACACATCCCTGTGTGCAATGCCGACAACACACTACCCTGGCATACCTAAGTCACCCCTCTAGCTGGGTGCCCTATGCCAGTGGTGTGGGTACAAGGGCATGAGCCCTGTACCCCTACAGTACCCAGGTCCATTCCTGGGCACTGTAGGTGTAGTGCTGCCATTAAGAGTATATGGTGCTGGGAGGTCATCATCACAAACTCCACAGCACCATGATGGCTACATTGAAGACTGAGAAGTTTGAGCACATAAAAACCCACACTGATGCCAGTGTGGGATTTAATGTAAAATGCACAACAGAGTGTAACTTCGAGTTGCCCCCTGAGACTAACCCACAACCAGCATCCTGACTGAGAGGCTGCTTCGGGTGCCACCCAGCAGACACGTTGCTCAACCCCTGGGTAGAGAGCCAGCCGCTCTCGTGGGCCTGCAAATATGCACATCCTGGGGCGAGGTGCTAGACCTCCTCCCCCAGGATGGGCAGGGGAAGCTTCAAAGGCAAGCCGCCTTTGTGAGCTTCTCCAGGCCACTAGCTGTACTCAGCAACTGGTTCCCACTGGTGCTGACCCCCACTCTGGTGGGAAGACAGGCGGGAAAACCAAAGTGAGGAAAGGGGGTGTGCCAGCCTCTTCCAACACCAACCCTCAGGTGGGGGAGGCGAGGTGAAGCACAACTCCGGGCTCTCGTCATCTTGAGAATGGGGAGCCCTACCAAATCAGAGACCGGCTCCTGCCCCCTCCCACTGGAGAGTGGCAGGATAGGGGGATGTACTCGCCCCAGGTAAGGGACCCATTGGTCCCTGACCTTCCCCTACCTGGAACGCCCCTACATTTAGTATTTAGGGGCACCCTGAACCTTCCTTCCTCAGATCCTGATTCTGAAACTACAAAGACGACCTGCCGTGCAGCTTCTAACAAGAGGAAGACACCAACTGACTTGACCCCAGCCCTACCGGCCTATTGACCCTCGAACCTGCTCATGCTAAATCACGGCGTCTCCTATGGTCAGCAACCTCAAAAACCCCAGAGGACCTGACTGCCTTGCTCATCCTAAGACTAGGACTCCGACGAGCAGTAGTTCTACTCAAACAGCAACAACCCCTGGTGCAAGCCAGGAACCACAAATCCAGCACACTCTGCAGCCGCCAAGCCTGGCGTGTGCCTGAGTGAACAAAGACCACGAGGATGTCCCCCTGGCGACTGTGATCACGAGTCCAGCACCCAAGGACCCTCCTCGACGCTCCTGAAAACGCCTGTAGCCTCACAACCAGGGATCCCTCCAACCGCGACCAGCAGAGGGTAAGATTTCCCAACACCAAAAGACACTCCGGCGCCCCTCGGCCCCCTGTACCCAATTCCTGGGTGTCTACCCAACCTACAGCTTTACAGCTTACCTCTCGAAGTGGTGGTCGTATCTGAAGAATCTCCTTCACGAGCCTGCAGGCTTTGTTCTTCTTGCAGCTTTCCTATTGAAATTCGTTGGACGCCCGACGGCCCAAAAGCACCCTGCACCCCGAGTGCTACTGAAAGCGCAGTATCTGTTCTATTCTACTTCCCCACTTGCCCTGTGTAAGTGACCAGGGGCTCCGCTCCCACAGCTGCTTGGCCTGCCTGCTAGCAGCCACCAACGAAAGGCCCCCTACCTGCCATAGGCGAACATTGGGCCTACTCTCTCTGCACCCAGCTGCCCCTGTGCCACTGAGGGTGTAACAACTGTACCTACCTGACCCTGGGATACCCCCGAGTCTACCCCAGAACCTTAACTCTGCCAGTCGAATACTTACCCGAAAACCGATAACTTGCATTTTCTTCATAGGGTAACATTGGCTGGTTTTCACGTGTCGACTTTAAACTTTGAAATATTCATAAAAAATCATCCGATCGACTAAAACGAAATTACTCACCTGTTATCAGGAGCGATCCCAGTGCTGGATCTTTGTGCCCAGCACTGACCCTAAAAAGTAATTACAACTGTGAATTTCCGATAACCGGATTTTCCTCCACAGGATAACATTGCCTGGTTTTTACCAGAAATTCTTCCAAGTGTCGATTTTTGAAACATACAAATATTCCTTAAAAATCGCCTGTTTAACAAAAACTATTTGTCAACTGTTTACAGGAGATGCACCAGGGCTGAATCCAGGATCCAGCCCTGAGTAAGAAAAACCTACGTAAAGTAATTGATAATGCACTCATTTAAAACTTCCCATTGAGCTCAATGTTATTATTGTGTTAAGATTGTGTTGCATATTGCAACAACTGTATCTATTGCATTGAAAAGTCTATTGCTAATTGAAAGTATTCAACTGTAGTAACTCATTCTGATAAAGTATTTTTATACCTACTTGTAGTTCAAAAATAAAAAAACAATATCTTTTTATATACAAAACAATTGGCCTAGAGTTCAGTTCTTGAGTGTGTCAGGCTATTTGCTGACTGAGTGTGTACAACAAATGCTTTACACTGTCCTCTGATACTGCCTTACTGCTCGACCAAGCTCCCACTTTAGAGAGTAAGGTTATATCCGAAAGAGACACGTTACTGATAGAATCCTTACCTTAGAATATCCCCAGGCGTCAGACTGGATATGGAAAGTTTTCTGCTTAGCAGTACCTCTGCACGCCAGTAGGTGGCGTCCTGCGGCTCTGCATCCGTCACTGGCATCGTAGACGCCAAGAGGACATCACAGAGAGTACTTAGGCGCCACCCATGCGCACTGACGTCAGTTATTTCTTTTCCGCGCCGATCCAGATTGTGCACGTACCTCGGTCATTTTTTTACCACCTTTTTGAGACTTTTGTCTCCTTCTCTTATCTCCTGGTACACGTAGGGATGCTCGGCTTTAAGTCTTGTGGGTCGTGCCACCGTAATGTCGGTGGTGGACCCCCATGATGTCTGCCTCTACTGCCTGGAGCATGACCATGACTCCCGGGATTGTCGGGACTGCCGTGCCATGGCCCCGAAGGCTGTACGGGAGAGGCTCTGGAAGTTGCTGGAGGTCCGGCACTCTGACCGCCGCTCCGGGTCTAGGGGCGGTTCGTGGGACTGCTCGCGGGACCCGAGCTGTCGCTCCTCGGGCTCTAAGTCTTCACCTTCAGATTCCGGTAAGCGACTCCATAAGAAGTCGTCGAAGCGCATTAGTTCTCTGACGTCCCCTCCCGAAGGTGGACGTGGGGGACAGGGGCTCCGCCCCTGTGGCTACTCCGGAGCCTGGGAGTCCCGTAGCCTACCCGCTATACCCGGGTCCGTCGGCCACTCCCGAACAGTTGCAAGAGTTTCTTGCTGCCATGGACCACCTGTTTAGGCCACGGGCTCCCGCCGGCGCGCCTGTGGGCACCGCGATCCCATGTCCAGAGTTGGCCCGGCGGCACCGCCTCTGGCGCCAGCCCCGGAGCCACTAGATTCAGCACCCTCGGCTCCGGTCCAGGCGCCTCAAGGTGCAGTTCTGCTGGCTGCGGCCCCGGCGCCGCCCTTGGCTCTGGCCTCAGCCCCGCAACTGGCACCGCACTGGGTGCCGTTTATCCCGCCCCTGTCCCGGACCATTTTGTTCCAGCCTGAGATCCGCATTGGGATGCGTCTCTGGTTCGGCCCTGCCCGTCACCGTTTGCCCCCTCTCTAAGTCCGGCCTTGCCGCCGCGGCCGGCTCCTTCTACTCCTATGCCGGATGAGGATTGGGATGGCTCAGAGGACCCCCTTGTGCGGCAGTGTGACTCCGAGCAGAATTGGGTGGATGAGCTTCATGATGCGGGTGAACTTGATGTGTCTACTGACCCGGGGTTTGCCTCACCTCCGCCTACTATAGAGGAAGGTGCTTCTTACACTATGGTGCTACATCGAGCAGCGGAGGCTCTCCATCTCGACCTCCCTACGGTGGCCCTTAAGACCAACCTCCTTACGGAGGTGCTCCAGACGGCGTCTACGTCGTCGGTGCGCTGCTCCCTTTCAATGAGGCCCTTACTGAAGTCCTCTTGGGTACTTGGCTGCGGCCGAACTTGGGAGCACCAGTGGATAAGATCGTGGCTAGGCATCATCGCCCGCCGCCTGGTGATCACTCCTTCTTGGCCACTCACCCCACGCCTGAGAGCCTGGTCATTCAGGCCTCAACATCGCAGAGTGCCTTTCCCTCGGCTCCGCCGGATAAGGACTCGAAGAGGCTGGACCAATATGGCAATAGGTTGTACTCCTCAGCCAGTTTGGGATTGAGGTCGGTTAGTACCGCCCGCTTATTGGGCTGTTACTCCCATGCAGTGTGGGATTCGGTGTCGGAGGTCCTGCCTCAGTGCTCTGAGGAGGTCCAGGCTGTCCTTTCCCAAGCGATTGCGGAGGGCAAGGATGCAGTGAAGTTTGTCATCAGGTGTGGTCTGGACACCGCTGATTTGTTGGTCAGGGCGATTTCCACGACAGTGGCGTTGCGGCGCCATGCTTGGTTGTGGTCTACCGGGTCGTAGCCCGATGTCCAGAGCTTGCTCATAGACATGCCCTTTGACGGCTCCCACATCTTTGACAAGTCTGACAATGCCCTGGAGCGCTTTAATGACTCGCGGGCCACGGGCAAGACTTTGGGTCTTTCCACGAAGAGCCCTGCCACGTCTGGGTTTCGTTCCTTTCATGGCCAGGGTAAGAGTACCCAAGCACGCTCTTCCACTAAGCCTGTGCAGACCCAGCCCCAGCGTGGCCGCGAAAGTGGCTTCTGCAGGGGCGGGTCTGGTAACCAGTGAGCAGGTCAGTCCACCTCCACCCCCGTTGCTTCCGCATCAGCCTTCCTAATCCGAGCTTCAGGAAGCACTCCACGCCAGTGGGTGGCAGGGTCCACCACCACCTCCACCACTGGCGCGACATTACATCGGACAAGTGGGTGCTGCAGATAATCTGCCAAGGTTACTCGCTCCCCTTTCTGTCCTCCCCTCCAGCCATGCTACCTCAGTACCACCGCATGTCGGGGGATCATTTGGCTCTTCTCCGACAGGAAGTCACGGCCCTCTTGGCCAAGGGGGTCACCGAGCGCGTTCCCGGTCTGGTTGTTATTCCCACTACTTCCTGGCCCCAAAGGAGGACAAGGGGGGCTGCGCCTCATCTTGGACCTCCGGGACGTAAATCACTTCCTTCCGAAGGAGAAGTTCAAGATGCTAACTCTGGCCCAGGTCCTGGCTGCCCTGGACCCTGGAGGCTGGATGGTGGCGTTAAACTTGCAGGACGCCTATTTTCACATTCCCGTCCTGTAGGCCCACTGTTCTACCTGCGGATCACAGTAGGCAAGGAGCATTTTCAGTTTGCCGTGCTCACCTTCGGCCTTAACAGTGCACCTCGGGTGTTCACAAAGGTGATGGCGGTGGTCGCACCCCATCTGCGCAGGTCAGGTGTCAGTCTTCCCCTACCTCGATGACTGGCTGTTGAAGGCAGGCTCACCCCAGGCAGTCATCACCCAAGGCAGTCATCACCCACCTCCAGACTACGGCCGACCTCTTGCATTTGCTGGGGTTCTCCATCAACGTGCTGAAGTCGCACCTCTGTCCCTCTCAGAAGCTCCCTTTCATCGGAGCAGTTCTGGATTCAACACTGTTTCGGGTTTATCCTCCCAAGCAGCGATTCCGGGATATTCAGCCTATGTTTCCACTCTTTCAGCCTCTATCCCGGGTTTGTCAGGATGACCCTCCGGCTTCTGGCCCTGATGGCCTTCTGCTTCCTGCTGGTGACACATGCAAGGTGGCATATGCGGGCTCTGCAGTGTGACCTGAAGTTCCAGTGGGCACAGCATCAGGACAACCTGTCAGATCATGTCCAGATCTCGGAGGGCGCTGCACGACAGTTGCAGTAGTGGCTCACGAATCGCAATTGGGTCAGTGGCAGATCCCTCTCCCTTCCCCAACCGGAGCACACAGTGGTGACGGATGCGTCCCTCCTGGGATGGGGAGACCACTTGGGAGAGGTGGAGATCAGAGGCCTCTGGTCTCCGGCGGAGTCCTCGCTCCGTATCAACCTTCTGGAGCTGCGGGCGATCCAGCTTGCACTCCAGGCATTTCTTCCCTCTGTCTGGGGAAGTGTGGTGCAGGTGTTCACGACAACACCACCACCATGTGGTATTGCAACAAGGTGGGCGGGGTGGGGTCCTGGACCCTATGTCAGTAGGCTCTGCGTCTCTGGACATGGCTGGAACGTCAAGGCATTACCTTGGTGGTTCAACACCTGGCAGGTTCTCTGAACGACGGGGCGGACAAACTCAGTTGCCGGTGCTTGATGGATCACGAGTGGCGTCTGCACTCAGACGGGCGCAAGGTCTCTTTCAGCAGTGGGGAGAGCCTTGGTTAGATCTATTGGCCACCGAGGCGAATGTGCAATGTCATCAGTTCTGCGCGTTGGAGTTTCCAAGGCGGCACTCGCTCGGAGACGCTTTTCGACGCGAGTTGAGCTCCAGTCTATTGTACTCCTTTCCGCCTATACCACTTCTGCCCAGAGTGCTGAAGATCAGGCGTGACCGGGTCCAAGTCATTCTTGTGGCTCTGGACTGGGCTTGAAGAGTTTGGTATCCCGAGCTACTCAGTATGAGCATCGATTCCCCGATCTGTCTGTCTCTTCGGGAGGATCTTATGTCGCAGCAGCGGGGGTCAGTCCTCCACTCTAACCTGTCCAGCCTCCACCTCAATGCTTGGAGATTGAGCGGCGACAGTGACACCTTTCGATCTTTCTGCCGAAGTCTATGATGTCATTCTGGCAGTCAGGCGTCCCTCCACCAAAACGATGTACCCCTGTAGGTGGAACAGATTTGTGGTATGGTGCACAGCAAAGACTGTGGATCCCCTTTCTGCCCCTCTTTCTGAGGTTCTTCTGTGCCTTCTCTCCGTGGCCCAGCAGGGCTCTGCTATAGGCACTATCAAAGGTTATCTTTCGGCCATTTCTGTCTTTCTATGGCTTGCAGATCAGCCTTATCTTCTCAAGTCCCCGGTTGTTCACCGTTTCCTTAAAGGCATTATGCACACATTTCCACCTGAGCCCTTTATAATGCCTCAGTGGGACTTGAACCTTGTCTTGACTTTTCTGATGTGCGCTCCCTTCGAGCCCCTTCATAACTGTCCCTTGCATCTTCTCACTCTAAAGAGGGCTTTCCTGTTTGCTTTCACCTCTGCCAGTTATTGAACTCCAGGCTCTTTCTTCCAAACCTCCTTTCCTTTCTCTTCATCCGGACAAGGTGGTTTTAAGGACCTCAACAACAACATAACGATAAGGTGGGACCCGAGGGAATATTTATAGACCGAGCTCTGTGTATAACCCCAATGTAGGAAGGTAGATCCCTGACTATGGTTGCCCCCAACTTTTTGCCTGGTGTTTTGCTGGTTTTCTGACTTAGTTGACCTGGGGCCCTGCTATTCAGGACCCCAGGCCTACTGCTCTCTCTGTAAAATGGATTCCATGTACCTTAGGTACATATCTAATCGGATACTGAGTCACCTTATCAGTCCCTGTACAGTGTACCTTAGGTACCCAGGGCATAGGTGGACCCAGGGCCTACCAGGGGCTGCAGCATGTATTATGCCACCCCTGGCTGGCCATCCAAATCTGACACAACTGGCTGCATGACAGCTGGGGCAAGGTGGTGTAATTACCCTTTGCTTTAGATATAGTATACCTATATCTAACCCTAAAATGGCCCCTTATATTCCTATCAGTCACTCCTATGGCAGGCCTTAACAATCCTGAAGGCAGAGTGCTTGGAATAATGTGAGATGGTGCTCTGGCATGAGCTGAGCCCGTTTGCAGCTTGCGGAACCAAGTCCTAATAGCTGTTCCATGATAACGCGTACCATATACTCTTAAGTGCATTATAATCCTCGCGGTTATATGCCAACTCTGGTATCGCTTTATCAAAACATGTCGAGTAAGGTGTCATACGAATTGGAATACTAACCCCTCGCCAATTCTGGCGACGGGGTTAGCATTCCACCCTTCTAGAGGGACACGACATGTTGGTAACCTGTAACCCCGGTTAAAGTCAGACATAGCCTCAGCTCCACAAGATGGATGCTGCCACCGAGACAAAAGTCTGCCCTCCTGCTGCTGGGAGTCCTCCCAGCGCGGGAGGCAAGGACAAAGGGTTTCCTGTCAGGGGCGGTGCCAGCACCGTCCCAGACAGGATTTTGTGTATCCTAGGTAGGCAGGGCTTTAGAGGAAGGTGACTGCAAGTGGCACCCCGGTGCTCACTATGCATAGGCCGGCTTGAACCAGTTCCAGGGGCACACCAGCCCCTGAGCTGGGGAAAAGCCCGGCATGGGAGAGGGGTGTAACCACCTCCCTTCCTAGTCCCACCCATAGGGCAGGACTTAGTCGCGTGCCAGCCCCCTTTTGCAGGATAAAGGTAGGAGCAGGCCCCCTTCCAAATTAGATCATCTTTGAATCCTGAAACTACTTTCCACGAACTGAACTCAAGACTCTTCTCAAGATTTCTCCCTTGTGACTAAGGAGTAGTCACCCTGCAGCAGCAGGCACCAACTAAGTATCTTGCGGTTTGCTGCCAGCCTCTCCTTCGGATCAAGACTGCCAGCTCGACGAGACCCGGACTCCCTGCCCTCTCTGACCTCAACCTACCTCTACAGCAAAGCTGAGAAGCGTGGGTGCGACGAGACCAGAGGACCCGGCGACCATCAGAACCAGCACGACACTGACCTAGCACGACCACCGAGGGACCCTCGAGTGGGTGCACTGGGGTAAGAGAAGCCCCAACCCCAAGCAGCACGAGCACCGAAGTCCAGCCCCCCAGCATCCTCCAGATCTGCGTGGGGCCCTTTTGCTTCTGCGCTGCTTGCCACGTTGTCCGGTCACTTGCCCGTTGGCTAGTGACCCTCCAGACGACGTCCTACGTTTGTTTCACCACTGGTCTAGCTCCTCTAGACTGGCCCTTGTCTCCTCTTGAAGGGGAACTTCCTCGGACCCTCCTGGTCCACTCCAGACGCCATTTTGTGCCTCCACGTGGGCTTGCCTTAGCCAAGGCTTGTTGCCTCCTCCAACGGATCCAGCATCGCCAGCAGCAGACATCCGACGTGGGACAGCTCGCAGACCTCCAGCCTGGTCGACATCAGCGCCCTGGTCCGTGCAGCAGCAGAATCCAGTGTCACCTCTTCACCTGGCTGAGTGACCTCGTCCGGTGCCACCTTGGTGCCCACCTAATCACTGGCTAGTGATTCAGAACTTGGTCCCCGCTGCTTACAGGTACTCTTCTTCAACTGATCCAGTCCCTGGATCAGCCCGGAACATCTTCACTGGTCGCCTGCCAGCAACTTTTACTTCAGGCTCCTGGTTCGTCAACGAGGGTTTCCGACGACACTTGAACCCTATGCAGCCGCAGCCCCTGGGCTAGGTAAACCGAGTACCACGGTGCTCCAGCGTAGAACAACTCTCTAAGTGTCTAGATCCACTTTCGTTTTTGACCTACCTAGTCGGGTTCGCCCGAGAACATTAACTTTTGCTTTTACTAGTATCCATAGACTTTGTCCCGCATTACGCGTGAGAGTTCCCACTCTGCACACGACGTCCCTAGGCCTCCTACTTCTAATCTAAAGGTTCAGTAGTACAGTCCTAGCGATCCCAAAGCCTATGAGAGTAGTACTTACCTGCTAGTAATTTCGCATTCCACTTCTGTAATATATGGTTTTCCGTGCCCCTCGGGCATTTGTGTAAATTGTGCGACTTTCAGTATTTCTTTAAGAGTTTTGTTGTGTGCTTAGCACCCTGTTCTCATAAAGAGTCCAGGGTTGTTGTGTTATAAATAAATATACTTTATTTTCATAACAACTTGTGTGGTGTCCTTTCACTTGGTGTTCAAGGGGTAAATGTGATGGTAAAACAGCTGGCTTAACACGCCCTCTAGAGTTTAGCCTTAGACTGCTCTTGTCCATGCTACTAGGATAGCTGGTCTATCAGGTTGACTTACAACCAATCATCAATAAGGGTTGTTTGGAATGATACATAGTGATCACTAGAATAGTGAGCACTGCATATCAGGCCAACTTCTCACACCTGCTAGCCAGCAGCCACCCACCGGAGGCCCTCTGCTCCTCATTGGGTAACATTGAGCCTAACTGCCTCTGCACCCGGCCGCCCCTGTGCCGCTGAGGGTGAACCAACTGTACCTACCTGACCCTGGGAAACCCCGGACTATGCCCAGAACCCTAACTTCACCAGTCGAGTACTCACCTGGAAACCGGTAACTCACTTACCTGCCATTGGATAACATTGACTGGTTTAACACGAAAAATCTTCTAAGTGTGAAGTTTTGGAAACTTAAAATATATCCCATAAAATCAACCGAATTCCGAAGTACTCACCTGTGATCAGAAGAGAAGACAGTACTGAATCTTGTAGCCCAGTACTGAACCGCAAAAGTAATCCTAGCCGGGTTTACTAGTAACTTGAATTTTCTCCATAGGAATCCATTGTGTCCTTTTTCTGTGAAATGTTTTCTTCTAAGTGTCTACTTTTGAAAACTTGAAATATTCTTTAAAAATCATACCAAATACTGAAACGTAATTACTTACCTGTTTTAAGTTGAGACCCCAGTGCTGGACCTAGGAGCCCAGTACTGGATTACAAAAGTAACGAGATCGTACTTTAACTGCAACTTGAATTTTCTCCCATTGGATAACATTGCCAGATTTTCATTGAAAAGTTTCTTAGCGTGAACTTTTAAAATAGCTTTATATTCCTTAAAAATCGCTGCAATAACTAAAACGTTTTTACTAAACTGTTTTCAGCTTACACCCCAGGACTGAATCTAGGATCCAGTTCTGGAACTACCAAAGTAATCTACAAAGTAATCAACTGTATTTATATAGAAAAACCCATTGAGTTCAATGCTAAAGTGTGTCTAGAATTGTGTTGCCTACTGCAACCCCTGTACCTATTGTTTTTTTCAGAGTTTATTGCCTTTCTGCAAAGTACTCCTCTGAGACCTCTCATATTGAGAACAGTATATTTTGATTCCTGTTAGTCCTAAAAATAAAACAACTATATCTTTGATATAAAAACAATTGGCCTGGAGTTCAGTTCTTGAGTGTGTGAAACCTTCTGCTGATTGTGTACAACAAATGCTTTACACTGTCCTCTGGTACTGCCTTACTGCTTGACCAAGCTACCACTTTGGAGAATAAGGTCAGCCCTGACGTTAACCTCTGTTATACCTCTGGGGTTTTTGGTCTCTATACACACTGTACCTTACCGTGGTCCAGAATATATAGAGCCACTTTCTCACACCCTCTGTAAGGAAATGCCTCTTTCTGTATAGTCGCTCAAGTTTGTCAACCTGATTCTGCTGGTTTTTTGAGTCCGAGTGCACGGTTTCCTGTTAACCAGACCTCCAGGCCAGAGCCCTAACTCTAAAATGTATGTTGAATTGGCTGTACCCAATAGGAAATGGATAACTTAGCTGCAAGTCCCTAGTATATGGAACCCTGGTACCCAGGGCATGTGAGTTAGAGGGGTTCCCCAGGTCTTGCAACACGGGTTGTGCCACCCTGGAGGTCCCCCAAGCAAAATGAGTCTGTCTGCCACTGCAGACTTGGAAAACAGTCATTTACTGCTAGCCCAACTTTGCCGTTGGAAACTTCGACAAATCCACTGTGAGAAGTTGGCCTGATATGCAGTGCTCACTATTCTAGTGATCACTATGTATCAGTCCAGACAACCCTTATTGATGATTGGTTGTAAGTCAACCTTAGAGACCAGCTATCCTAGTAGCATGGATACGAGCAGTCTAAGGCTAAAACTCTAGAGGGCGTGTTAAGCCAGCTGTTTTACCATCACATATACCCCTTGAACACCAAGTGAAAGGACACCACACAAGTTGTTATGAAAATAAATGTATATTTATTTCTAACAAGACTACCCTGGCTCTTTATGAGACAGGGAGCTAAGCACACAACAAAACTCTTACGAAAATACTGAAAGTCGCACAATTTACACAAATGCCCGAGGGGCATGAAAAACCATATACACAAGAAGTGGAATGCGAAATTACTAGCAGGTAAGTACTATTCTCATAGGCTTTAGAATCGCTAGGACTGGACTACTGAACCTTTAGATTACAAGCAGGAGGCCTAGGGACGTCGTGTGCAGAGTGGGAACTCTCACGCGTAAGGCGGGAAAAAGTCTATGGAGGCTAGTAAAGACAAAGTTACTGTTCTCGGGCGAACCCGACTAGGTGGGTCGAAAACAAGAGTGGATCCGAACACTTAGGGTGTTGGACTATGCTGGAGCACCGGAGTACTCAGTTTACCTAGCCCAGGGGCTGCGGCTGCATAGGGTTCAAGTTGCGTCGGAAACCCTCGTTGACGAACAAGGAGCCTGAAGAAAGAAGTTGCTGGCAGGCGGCCAGTGAAGAAGTTCGTGGTGATCCAAGCCTGGATCAGGGAAGAAGACCTGTAAGCAGAGGGGACCAAGTTCTGAATCACTAGCCAGTGATTTAGGTGGGCACCAGGGTGGCACCGGACGAAGTCACCTCGACAGGTGAGTGGGCGCTGCTGGGCTCTGCAGTCTCTCGGACCAGGAGGCGTTGTCGGCGACCAGGATGGAGGTGCGAGCTGTCCCACGAAGGTGTCTGCTGTCGACGTCGCTGGACCCAGGATTGGGGCAACAAGTCTTGGCAAATGCAAGCCCACGCGGTGGACTTAAAATGGCGTCTGGTGTGGACCAGGAAGGTCCAGGGTGCTCCTCTGTTGGAGGGGAGCAAGGGCTAGTCTGGAGCAACCAGACCAGCGGTGTTTGTCGTCGTGAAGCGTCGTAAAAGGGCCACTAGCCAACGGGCAAGTGACCGGGACAACGCGGTGAGCTGCAAAGAGCAGAAGGGCCCCACGCAGATCTCGTGGATGCAGGGGGGCTGAACTTCGGTGCTGGAGCTGCTCAGGGTCGGGGCTTCTCTTACCCCAAAGCACTCAGTCGAGGGTCACTCGGTCGTCGTGCTGGACAGGCGTCGTGCAGTCTTGATGATGGCCGGTCCCTCGAGGTCTCGTCGCACCCACGGTTCTCAGCTGGGCTGAAGATGTAGGTTGAGGTCAGAGGTGCCAGGGAAGCCGGTTCTCGTCGAGCTGGGCAGTCTTGATCCGGAGGAGAGACTTACAGCAGACCGCGATGCTTGGTTGGTGCCTGCTGCTGCAGGGTGACTACTCCTTAGTCACAAGGGAGAAATCTTAGGAAGAGTCTTGAGTTCCTCTCGTAGAAAGTCGGTTCAGGATTCAAAGATTGATCTAATTTGGAAGGGGGCCTGCTCCTACCTTTATCCTGCAAAAGGGGGCTGGCACGCGACTAAGTCCTGCCCTATGGGTGGGACTAGGAGGGGGGTGGTTACACCCCTCTCCTTTGGCGGGCTTTTCCCCAGCTCAGGGGCTGGTGTGCCCCTGGAACTGGTTCAAGCCGGCCTATGCATAGTGAGCACCGGGGTGCCACTTGCAGTCACCTTCCTCTAAAGCCCTGCCTACCTAGGATACACAAAATCCTGTCTGGGACGGTCCTGGCACCGCCCCTGACAGGAAACCCTTTGTCCTTGCCTCCTGCGCTGGGAGGACTCCCAGCAACAGGAGGGCAGACTTGTGTCTCGGTGGCAGCATCCATCTTGTGGAGCTGAGGCTATGTCTGACTTTAACCGGGGTTACATGTTACCAACATGTCGTGTCCCTCTAGAAGGGTGGAATGCTAACCCCGTCGCCAGAATTGGCGAGGGGTTAGTATTCCAATTCGTATGACACCTTACTCGACATGTTTTGATAAAGCGATACCAGAGTTGGCATATAACCGCGAGGATTATAATGCACTTAAGAGTATATGGTACGCGTTATCATGGAACAGCTATTAGGACTTGGTTCCGCAAGCTGCAAACGGGCTCAGCTCATGCCAGAGCACCATCTCACATTATTCCAAGCACTCTGCCTTCAGGATTGTTAAGGCCTGCCATAGGAGTGACTGATAGGAATATATGTGTCCATTTTAGGGTTAGATATAGGAATACTATATCTAAAGCAAAGGGTGTGTACACCACCTTGCCCCAGCTGTCAAGCAGCCAGTTGTGTCTGATTTAGTTAGTCAACCCAGGGGTGGCATAATACATGCTGCAGCCCCTGGGAGACTTCTGGGTACACCTC
The DNA here is from genome assembly GCF_964261635.1 of Lissotriton helveticus. Taxonomy (NCBI): domain Eukaryota; kingdom Metazoa; phylum Chordata; class Amphibia; order Caudata; family Salamandridae; genus Lissotriton; species Lissotriton helveticus. The sequence continues at coordinate 420,320,298 of NC_136070.1, forward strand.
TGCCCTGGTTACAGGGACACAAGAGAGGTCCCAGTGCCAATTCAGCACCTGGGTACAATTTGGAGTAGAGAGAACAGCTAGGCTGTGGGTCTGATTAGCAGGCCCACAGCCAGGAAAGTCGTAAACCAGTGAAGCAAAAAGCAAAAATCTGGGTGATCATAGGATTGCAGACCCTACTCTCCTACATCCACCACTTCTCTTGTACACCTGTGTATGTCACCTCTCTGGTTGGCCTTCTGAATCCTTAGGCAGGGTGCAACATATCACACGGGCAGGGCTTATACTTTACATGTCCTGTCAGTAAATACATAAAACTGCAGTTTTTACTGTGGAAAGACTTGGTCGCCCAATTGGCGAATGCAGGATTGCATGCTGAACCCTCAGCTCTGTAAACTTCTGGACGGTGCGACCACAGAGGGCACTCTAAGGTATCAAACAAATTGTTACATGAAGCCCAATTTGCATCCCAAGTTGCAATTAATGTAACTTGTTGCAGTGCGCAGCTTTAGAAATGCTGCAAATTTGTTGTCTTTAAAACTTCTGTGCCATCCCATGCATACATGGAGTCTGTTCATGAGACAGCTGTCTACCCTCCTGGAGAGATGTTTCAACAACTCTAAGGAAGGAGAACAATGAGGGATTGCAGCGCAGAGAGGTGCTACCTCCCTCATACAGGAACCCGCTTGGGTGTTAGCTCCAAAAGACATCTTCAAAGGAGATTCTGCCTTTGAGGGGCAGATGTGGAACACTACATGGAAGGGCTGCCCCAGTGTTTAAATAGACAGGGTGACATGGGGTAATTACCCTGAGGTAGCCACACCCCAGGGTTGGGCTAGTGAGGTCTGATCAGTGAGCGAGGGCGTCTCCATCTTGAGAGTGGACAGAATGGTGCATCCTGGAATAGCCAAATGCTGCACTCCTCAGGAAGTAGTCACCAGGTGGGAGGGAACCTAGTAGCACCTTTCCAAGCATAAAAGGGGCATCCCTGGCACGCAGAGCTCAAATCTTGACCTGCTTGGAAGAAGTACTGAAGGAGGACTGCCCTGCTGCACCGAGGGACCTTTGAAGAGAGGCTGTACTGCCCAAGACTCAAACTGATGCACTTGGTGGCTAGCAAAGAGAGGAACTGTTCCTGTTGTGTCCTTGTTGAGGGGAAGCTGTCTCTAGAGACCAGTCAAGCCAAGAGACTTCAAGGGCCGCCAACTGGCCGGCTTTACACAGCATAGGGACCCAACCGCTGAAGAAGCCTACTGGAGCAAGTTGGTAGCCCAGAGCCTTTAAGCGTTATTTCTGCTGCCATGTAGCACCAAGGACCAAAAGCCAACACACAGTTGCACCGAGTTTGCTGAGCCCGGGAGAGCTATGGGAGAGTTGCTGGGTCCCTCCGAAGGAGAGTTATCAACCCAGAAAGGATTGGCCTGTGACCACGACACCGGGCGATTAGTAGTCCAGTAGCGTCTGTACTTCGGCCAGATTGGAGAAGACATTGTGGGATGTGGACCCTGCAGGAGGACCCCCGTAGGAAGCTGGCTCTGTATATGAAATTACCACTAGCTGGTAGTACCTTGCACAGAATACAGGGGTTCCTCAAAAGTGTACAGGGCACAATGTAAAACCCAAAGTGCTCTATTAGTTGTAGTGTGGGCGAGCAGCCTTAGGCCTAACAAAGGGGATTGTAGGACATTTATTGTACAACATTGATCAATAACGGACACACGACTCAATAAGGAGATCCACGCCAATTTTTGAAAAATATGACCAAAGTCTTCGTATTAAGGCGAGTACTGTTTTTTTTTAATGAAAAATATTTTTCACTTTGAAAAATCAACATATTTAAACTTTTCAACACACTCCAATGTTTTCCTATAGGAAAAACAATATTGCTGATAAACAGGTAAGTATTCCACTTACAATCCCAGTCTTTTGAGCCAAACTTCAGCAAGAGACAGGGGGTTAGGTAAGTACCAAATCTACACCACCAGTGGCACCGGGGGCGACTGAGTGCAGAGGTTCAAATCGGAGTTCTACCTAATGCTTTCCAATGGAGACGGGGGGTGCCTGGAGCCACACTGTATTCAGGTAAGTAGGTTGGTTGCAGGGGCCAAGCTTTCTGGATTAGGTTACGCACGGGGGCCACAAAGCAGCACCAACCATACACCACTAGCGGCACAGGGACGGCCGGGTGCAGGGTACATATAAGATATCTGGCACCCAATGCTTTTCAATAGGGATTCTTTTTTCGACAGAGTCTGCAGGTGTGGCACCTGAGGTTGCAGAAAGGAGACCAACAACAGCAGAGGTAAGCTGGGATGTTGAGCGTCATAGGGGCACCGTCGATTCAGCTCACCAAGGCCCAGGGGCTTCGGGTGCAGGGGTGCCTTTCGACTGTAGTTTTCTTACAGGAGCCGGTCGCGGTCTAGGGGAGCCTCTGGATTACCACTGCAGGCACCGCTGTGGAGGGTAGAAGAGGTCAGCCAATGCTGGTCTCGAGGTCAGGATCGACAGGGAGACTTCACTGCCCAGTAAGCCACTCAGACTCGGGGCGGCTGGTGCAGAGTGGTCAGGAGACTCGGATCTGCCTGGATTTGGAGTCCCTGAGTAGGTCTCTTCAGGACAGGTCCACTGTTCATGGGAGATTAGTCTTTTTCGAAGGCAGCAATACTCCCAGGGGATTCAGAGGTTGCTAGCTGCAAAACAGGTCGCAGGTTCACAGAAGCTGGAGACAGGCTGGTAGGGCTGGGGCTAAGGCAGTCATAATCTTCAGTCTTCTCTGCAGGGGCATCTTCTTTCTTCTTAGGTCGTCGCAGATCTAGTATCTAGGTGTGGGGGAGCCACCTAAATACTAGATTTAGGAGATGTTTTAGGGGAGTAGTAGATGGGGCCAATGGGCACCTTACCTGGGGTGACTACACCCTCTATTATGCCACCCTCCTTTCAGAGTGGGTCATAGACCTAGCCCTGATTGGAAGGGTCTCCCCATATTCAAGATGGCAGGAACTGAAAGTTTTGCTTCACCTCACTTCTCCCACATGAGGGGTGAGGTTGGCAGAGGTGGGCACACCTCCTATTCTTTTGAATCTATCCCGTCTGTTTTTCCGCCCACAGTGTGGGTGTAAACCAGGAGCTGCCATCTGCTGCTAGCAGGAGAGGCGGGGGGTTGCATTACAAAGGTGGCAGGCCTTTGAAGCTTCCCTCTTCGAGCTCTGGCCCACCTGGTGGAGGACGTATGACACCTCTGCCCAGGATGTGCATTGTTTCTAGTCCCAGAGAGGAGGAGCTCTCTACCCAAGGGGCCAGAAACATGTCTCGTGGTGGTTGGCTGCTTACATCTGGTCAGAGGCCACGCCAGGCTTGATATGTTTTCAGGGGGCACCTCTGAGGTGCCCTCTGGGTACATGGTACAATAAATCACACATTGGCAACAGTGGTGATGTATTGTAAGGAGTTATCTGAAAGAAACAGGTTAGTATTAGATTCCTTACCTTAGAATATCCCCAGGCGTCAGTCTGGATCCGGAAACCTTTGCGTAGCAGTACCCCTGCGCGTCGGTAGGCATCGTCTGCAGGCGTCCCCTGCGGCTCCGCGTCCGTCGTTGGCGTATATAGATGCCGCCTCCGCGAGCTGACGTCAGTTCTTCTTTTTTCCGCGCCAGTTAGCGCAGATCCGAGAAGTGCAGTACTCCCGTCTTTTGACCAAAGTTTTGTGAATCCTTGATTCTTCCTACGGTGCCGGTAGGATGCCCGGTTTTAAGAACTGTGACGGCTGTGACCGCACGATGTCGGTCACGGATCATCACCGACTCTGCCTCCGGTGCCTGGGCCCCGACCACGCCGTGGACGACTGTGTCGACTGCCGGGCCCTGGCGAGTAAAGCTAGGTGGGAGCGGTCCCGCAAGCTACTCGAGCTGCGGTTGTCGGCCCCTCGTCGAGAGCGGTCCCGGTCCGGCCAGAGGTCGAGGGAGCGGTCGAGGGAGCGGTCGCGGAGCCGCCACGAGCGCTCCGGAAGTCGTCGCCATTCCTCTGGTTCCTCAGGTAGGAAACACAAGAAGTCGGGGCGTCGTCATCGTACCCCCGACTCCCCCCCGACGCTCGCGCGATGCGGCCGGGGGTTCGTGTGGCCCCACCCCCGCGGCTCTGCGTGAGTCGCCGGCGCGGCCTGCTCCATACCCTACGGTCCCTGGGCAAGGCGCGACGCCCGGGGAGATAGACGAGTTCCTCATGGCCATGAGGGCACTGTCTCCTCCGACGGGGCCTACGGCGCCTTCGGGCCCTGTGCTCCCGTCCGGGGGCCCTAGCGGTTCGGGTGCTCCTGCCTCGACGCCGTCGGGTGCTCCGGCCCCGGCGACGCCGACGGCTCCGACCCCAGCGCCGCAGGGACCCTCAGGGTCGACGCCGGCTGGTCTACCGGCCTCTCCGGCGCCGATTCCATCGGGGTTGCCCCCGACGCCGCCCCCGCGCGGCGCCGGTGCCCCGGCGCCGGCTCCGGGTGGTGCCGCCCCCATACCCTCTCCGACTCCGGACGCGGAGTCGGACCGGCGTCGCCCGACGCCGAGTCCGACGCCGATGGGGCCTGTGGACCCCGGGGAGCCGGTCTACATTGTTGATTCCGAATATGGTGAAGATGTAGATTACGGAGAGGGTTGGGAGGGGTCTGAGGACCCTCTGTCACGTAAGTGTCAGTACAATGTGGACTGGACAGGTGATTTGGGTGACGCCAGTGGTCTGGACGACTCTCCTAACCCTGGCTTTGTCTCGCCTCCTACCGTGGCTTCGGAGGAGGGGGCTGCTTATTCAGTGGTGTTGATGAGGGCGGCCAAGGCCTTACACCTTGAGCTCCCCGTCGCGGCCGTGAGGCCTAACATCCTCACTGAGGTCTTCAAACCGCAGTCATGCCCACAGGAGCCACTGCTGCCGTTCAACGAAGCCTTGTCTGACGTTCTTTTGGGCACGTGGTCCAGGCCCGCTTCAGGTTCGCCTGTTGATAGGAACGTGGCCAGACGACACCGTCCGTGTCCGGATGACCCCAAGTTCCTGTCCACCCATCCCACCCCTGAGAGTCTGGTGATCCAGGCCTCGACTTCCCAGACCGCATTCCCGTCGGCCCCGCCCGACCGGGAATCCAAGAGGTACGACCAGTATGGGGAAAAGGTCTTCTCGTCCCTGAGTTTGGGACTGCGGTCTTGCAACACCGCATGCCTCTTTGGCCGCTACTCCCACTCTCTGTGGGATACGGTCGCGGACCTGCTGCCAGAATGCCCGCAGGAGGTACGGGCAAAACTCGGCAAGGCTATGCTTGAAGGCCAAGACGCAGCAAAATACTCCCATCAGGTGTGGTCTTGATACGACTGCCTCGCTGGACAGAGCGATGTCCACGACGGTGGCGATTCGTCGCCACGCCTGGCTGAGGTCCGCCAACTTTTCGGCAGATGTCCAGAATGCCTTTATGGACATGCCGTTCGATGGCAGTCGCCTGTTTGGCGACAAAGCGGACCACGCGCTGGAGCGCTTCAAGGACTCCAGGGTCACGGCCAAGTCCTTGGGTCTCTCGACCCAGCGCCAGCAAACGGGTTAGTTTCGCTCCTTTCGTGGCCACGGAAGGGGCGGTCCCACACGTGCTGCCAGCCACGCGCCGCAACACATTTCTCAACGCGGTGGCGGCCGTGGAGTCCGCCGTGGAGGCGGTCGGGGAGTCCGCCGTGGAGGCGGTCGGGGACAACGGCGAGGTCAGACCACACCTCCCCCCGCAGCATCGGCCTCCAAATCCTCCTAGTCCGTGCTTTCAGGCCCATGTGTCGCCAGTGGGTGGCAGGGTTCGCCATCACCACTCCCGCTGGCGCGCAATCACATCGGACAGGTGGGTGCTGCAGCTCGTCCGAAGGGGCTACTCCCTCCCCTTCGAGACCTCTCCTCCAGCCATGCCACCGCAGAACCACCGTGTGTCGGGGGACCACTTGACACTTCTGCAGGGGGAAGTTATGGCCCTCTTGGCCAAGGGGGCCATCGAGCGCGTTCCTGGGCCAGAAGTAGGGTGTGGTTGCTATTCCCACTACTTTCTGGTGCCCAAGAAGGACAAAGGGGGCCTACGTCCTATCTTGGATCTACGGAACGTCAACGGCTTCCTCCGGAAGGAGAAGTTCAAGATGTTGACTTTGGCTCAGGTCTTGGCTGCTCTAGACCCGCTAGACTGGATGGTAGCGTTGGACTTGCAGGATGCGTATTTTCACATCCCCGTCCTGCCGGCCCACCGGCGTTACCTACGGTTCACGGTAGGCCACGAGCACTTTCAGTTTATCGTGCTCCCATTCGGCCTTACCAGCGCCACACGGGTGTTCACGAAAGTGATGGCGGTGGTCGCAGCTCATCTGCGCCGGTTAGGGGTTTCAGTCTTCCCCTACCTCGACGACTGGTTGTTGAAGGCGGGCTCGCCCCAGACAGTCGTCCACCACCTTCAGATGACGGCAGACCTCCTGCACGAGCTGGGGTTTTCCATCAATGTGCCGAAATCACACCTGTGTCCCTCTCAAAAGCTCCTTTTCATCGGAGCGGTTCTCGACTCGGCGCAGTTTCGGGTTTATCCTCCGGAACGGCGAGTCCGGGATATACAGGCCTTGATTCCCATCTTTCAGCCGTTATCCCGGGTTTCGGTCAGGTTGACGCTGCGGCTGATGGCTTCCTGCATCCTTCTGGTGCATCACGCCCGGTGGCGGATGCGGGCTCTGCAGTGGGACCTGAAGTTTCAGTAGGCCCAGCATCAGGGCAACTTGTCCGACCATGTCTTGATCTCGGAGGGCACTGCGAGACAACTGCAGTGGTGGCTTACGGACCGCGATTGGGTCAGAGGCAGATCCCTCTCCCTTCCCCAACCGGAGCACGTAGTTGTGACGGACGCGTCCCTCCAGGGCTGGGGAGGCCACTTGGGAGAGGTGGAGATCAGAGGCATCTGGTCTCCGGCGGAGTCCCGGCTCCATATCAACATGTTGGAGCTGCGGGCGATTCGCCTAGCACTGAAGGCATTCCTCCCATTTGTCAACGGGAGTGTAGTGCAGGTGTTCACGGACAACACCACCGCCATGTGGTACTGCAACAAGCAGGGCGGAGTGGGGTCGTGGACCCTTTGCCAGGAGGCTCTACGTCTCTGGCAATGGCTGGAACGTCAGGGCGTGACTCTGACGGTTCAACACCTGGCAGGTTCTCTGAACGCCAGGGCGGACGAACTCAGCCGTCGGTGCTCGGTGGATCACGAATGGCGTCTGAACTCTGACGTGGCGAAAGGCCTCTTTCTGCAATGGGGAGAGCCTTGGTTAGATCTATTCGCCACAGAAGAGAACGCGCAATGTCATCAGTTCTGCGCGTTGGAGTTTCCAAGACGACACTCGCACGGCGACGCCTTTTGGCGCGAGTGGAGTTGCGGTCTGTTGTACGCCTTTCCGCCTATACCACTTCTGCCCAGAGTGCTGAAGAAGATCAGGCGCGACCGGGCCCAAGTTATCCTTGTGGCTCCGGACTGGGCTCGAAGGTACTGGTATCCCGAGCTACTCAGCATGTCAGTCGGTCCCTCGATCCGCCTGCCCCTTCGGGAGGACCTTCTGTCGCAGCAACAGGGGACGGTCCTCCACCCGAACCTGTCCAGTCTCCACCTCCATGCGTGGAGATTGAGCGGCGACAGTTGAGGCCATTTGACTTGCCTCCTGAAGTTTGTGATGTGATTCTAGCAGCCAGGCGTCCCTCCACAAAGTCGGTATACGCCTGCCGGTGGAACAGATTTGTGGCATGGTGCACAGCAAAGGCTGTGGATCCCCTTTCTGCCCCTCTCTCCGAGGTTCTCCTCTTTCTTCTCTCTCTTGCCCAGCAGGGCTCTGCTCTGGGCACTATCAAGGGCTACCTTTCTGCCCTTTCGGCCTTTCTAAGGCTACCTGATCAACCTTCTTTGTTCAAGTCCCCTATTGTAATGAGATTCTTGAAGGGCATTGTAGGAAGGTAGATCCCTGACTATGGTTGCCCCCAACTTTTTGCCTGGTGTTTTGCTGGTTTTCTGACTTAGTTGACCTGGGGCCCTGCTATTCAGGACCCCAGGCCTACTGCTCTCTCTGTAAAATGGATTCCATGTACCTTAGGTACATATCTAATTGGATACTGAGTCACCTTATCAGTCCCTGTACAGTGTACCTTAGGTACCCAGGGCATAGGTGTACCCAGGGCCTACCAGGGGCTGCAGCATGTATTATGCCACCCCTGGCTGGCCATCCAAATCTGACACAACTGGCTGCACGACAGCTGGGGCAAGGTGGTGTAATCACCCTTTGCTTTAGATATAGTATACCTATATCTAACCCTAAAATGGACACACAGATCTCCTATCAGTCACTCCTATGGCAGGCCTTGACAATCCTGAAGGCAGAGTGCTTGGAATCGTGTGAGATAGTGCTCTGGCATGAGCTGAGCCTGTCTGCGGCTTTCGGGATCCATCCCTTAGCCGTTTCCATGATATCGCATACCATATACTCTTAAGTGCATTATAATCCTCGCGGTTATATGCCAACTCTGGTATCGCTTTATCAAAACATGTCGAGTAAGGTGTCATACGAATTGGAATACTAACCCATCGCCAATTCTGGCGACGGGGTTAGCATTCCACCCTTCTAGAGGGACACGACATGTATGTAACCTGTAACCCCGCTAAAGTCAGACATAGCCTCAGCTCCACAAGATGGATGCTGCCACCGAGACACAAGTCTGCCCTCCTGCTGCTGGGAGTCCTCCCAGCACAGGAGGCAAGGACAAAGGGTTTCCTGCCAGGGGCGGTGCCAGCACCGTTCCAGACAGGGTTTTGTGTATTCTAGCTATGCAGGGCTTTAGAGGAAGGTGACTGCAAGTGGCACCCCGGTGCTCACTATGCATAGGCCGGCTGAAACCAGTTCCAGGGGCACTCCAGCCCCTGGCCTGGGGAAAGCCCGCCAAAGGAGAGGGGTGTAACCACCCCCCTCCTAGTCCCACCCATAGGGCAGGACTTAGTCGCGTGCCAGCCCCTTTTTGCAGGATAAAGGTAGGAACTGGCCCCCTTCCAAATCAGATCATCTTTGAATCCTGAAACTACTTTCTGCAAGAAGGAACTCAAGACTCTTCTCAAGATTTCTCCCTTGTGACTAAGGAGTAGTCACCCTGCAGCAGCAGGCACCAACCAAGCATCGCGGTTTGTTGCCAGTCTCTCCTTTGGATCAAGACTGCTCCAGCACGACGAGAACCGGCTTCCCTGGCACCTCTGACCTCAACCTACATCATCAGCCCAGCTGTGATCCGTGGGTGTGACGAGACCTCGAGGGACCGGCCATCTTCAGAACTGCACGACGCTTGTCCAGCACGACTCCCGAGTGACCCTCGACTGAGTGCTTTGGGGTAAGAGAAGCCCCGACCCTGAGCAGCTCCAGCACCGAAGTTCAGCCCCCCTGCATCCACGAGATCTGCGTGGGGCCCTTCTGCTCTTTGCTGCCAACCGCGTTGTCCAGGTCGCTTGCCCGTTGGCTAGTGGCCCTCTCACGACGCTCCACGACGACAACTACTGCTGGTCTGGTTGCTCCAGACTAGCCCTTGCTCCCCTCCAACAGAGGAGCACCCTGGACCCTCCTGGTCCACTCAAGATGCCATTTTAGGTCCACCGCGTGGGCCTTGCATTTGCCAAGACTTGTTGCCCCAATCCTGGGTCCAGCGACGTCGACAGCAAGAACCTTCGTGGGACAGCTCGCACCTCCATCCTGGTCGCCGACAACGCCTCCTGGTCCGAGAGACTGCAGAGCCCAGCAGCGCCCACTCACCTGACTGCGGTGACTTCGCCCGGTGCCATCCTGGTGCCCACTTAATCACTGGCTAGTGATTCAGAACTTGGTCCCCTCTGCTTTCAGGTCTTCTTCTTCCCTGATCCAGGCTTGGATCTCTTCGAACTTTTTCTTCACTGGCCGCCTGCCAGCAACTTCTTCTTCAGGCTCCTGGTCCGTCAACAAGGGTTTCCGACGCAACTTGAACCCTATGCAGCCGCAGCCCCTGGGCTAGGTAAACTGAGTACTCCGGTGCTCCAGCATAGTCCAACACTCTAAGTGTTCGGATCCACTCCCGTTTTCGTCCCAGCTAGTCGGGTTCGCCCGAGAACAGTGACTTTGTAAATTCTAGCTTCCATAGACTTTGTCCCGCATCCCGCGTGAGAGTGCGCACACTGCACCCGAGTTCCCTAGGCCTCCTGCTGGTAATCTAAAGGTTCAGTAGTCCAGTCCTAGCGATCCCAAAGCCTCTGAGAATAGTTACTTACCTGCTAGTAATTCGCATTCCACTTTCATAGTATATGGTTTTTCGTGCCCCTCGGGCATTTGTGTAAATTGTGCAACTTGAAGTATTTTTATAAGAGTTTTGTTGTGTGCTTAGCTCCCTGTCTCATAAAGAGCCAGGGTAGTCTTGTTATAAATAAATATCTGTTTATTTTCATAACAACTTGTGTGGTGTCCTTTCACTTGGTGTTCAAGGGGTAATGTGATGGTAAAACAGCTGGCTTAACACGCCCTCTAGAGTCTTAGCCTTAGACTGCTCGTATCCATGCTACTAGGATAGCTGGTCTATAAGGTTGACTTACAACCAATCATCAATAAGGGTTGTTTGGACTGATACATAGTGATCACTAGAATAGTGAGCACTGCATATCAGGCCAACTTCTCACATTGGTGGCAGCGGTGGGATTTGAGCTTGCTGTTGTTTTACCACACATATCCTAAGAATATCAATTGAAAGATCACATAAGTACTAAGGTACATATAACTTAGCTTAGAATACTCTGACTTCTACTGAACCAGCTGTTGTAGCTCCTAGGGCCTAGCACACCCTAAACTACAACTCTAGCAAGGGATCAGTAGGTAAACATATAGTGTAGGTAAGTGCACCACTTACACCTCACTAGAAAAGCATGTCTACCCATGGAGAGTCTACTGAGACTCCCCTTGTGGTTATTGACCCTCCACAGGTCAAATCAAGATATGCAGCTCTCAGTTTCCAGGAGATGAGACAAGTGTGTATCTCCAGGAAACTGAAACAGGGGTCTAACCCCACCATTCCCTTTCTGATAGGTCTCTTAGAGACATATGATGCCAGAAAGATTTCTCAGTTAGATGGGAATATGCCAGCCTTAGAGGGTACCACTGGGGATCCAGACCTCCTTGACACTGAAAATGCAGTTGAGGAGGAGGATCTAGAGGAACTCTCTGAGGGTGAGGCAAACAAGGGTCCTGAGTTAGTCAGCAGACTCACTAGGGCCAACTTAGACCTACTTGAGGAAGGATCTGGGGGACCCCCAGTACTGACCCTGATGAGGCCTAACCTTGGAGTTAGGAGAGATAGATCTCTTTCTAGGGACTCCATTAGATCTCTGCACTCTAATGCCTCTTCTCAGGGGAGAAGGAACTCTCCCCAGAGGAGATTGACTTCCCCTCAGAGAAGAGAGCATGAAGCAAGGATGAGACTAGCTAAACTGAGGATTGAAAGGGAAGAACTTGCCCTGGCCAAAGAGAAGCTTGCCTTTGCTAGAGAGCAGCATATGAGTGGGTTAGCTCCCACTGGTGGCAGCAATCTCCCAAGAGAAAAAGAGAAGGGTTTAGATACTAAACACCTGACAAAGATAGTGCCCCCCTTTAAACAAGGGGATGACATCCAGAAATGGATGGCTGCTTTGGAGAGGGCCTGCACTGTGCAGTGCATTCCCCAGAGTCAGTGGGCAGCTATACTGTGGCTCTCCTTTGATGGCAAAGGTAGAGATAAGCTCCTCACTACTAGAGTTGAGGATGCTAACAATTACCAAGTCCTGAAAAATGCACTGGTTGATGGGTTTGGCTTAACCACTGAGCAGTACAGGTTGCTGTTCAGGGATACCCAGAAAACTCAGTCTCAGGATTGGGCTGACTTTGTTGATTGTGCCACTAAGGCTTTGGAAGGCTGGCTACTGGGTAGCAAGGTTACTGACTTCACAGGATTGTATAATCTTATTATGAGAGAGCAAGTCTTAAATAATTGTCAGAACCAGTTATTACACCAGCACCTGGTAGACTCTGATCTGACCTCTCCACAAGAATTGGGTAAGAGGGCGGACAAATGGGTCAGAACCAGGATTAGGCCTAAGAACCAAGGTGGTGACCAGAAAAAGGAATCAACCAAGCCTCAAGAGAAGGGTGGGAATAAATCTGCAGATCAAACCACATCAGGGCCCCAAAAATCCTCTGAGGGGGGTGGGTCCCAGAATCCTTCCAATGCCCAGAAGAAACCTTATTGTTATTCCTGTAAACAGGTGGGTCATTTGAAAACTGACAGCAGTTGCCCAAAGAACAACAATAAGGAGAACATACCCCCAAGTAACATTCCCAAACCTCCTGTTACTACTAGTAGTAATCCCCCAGGTGGTGGGAGTGCCCCCAAGAATGTGGGTGCATTTACTTTGGGAGTTCCTGGGGACTCTGGCCTAACCATGTCCCCAAACTTAGATACTCTTGTCTGTGAGACTGGCATGGGGTTTGCCAACTTCACAACTTGTCCCAACACTTTGGGCAAGTACAGACAGGAGCCCCTCATCAATGGTATAAAAGTTGAGGCCTATAGAGATACAGGGGCTAGCATCACTATGGTGACTGAGAGTCTAGTCCCCTCAAGGCAACTTTTACCTGGTGCCACATACCAGGTGACCAATATTGATGGAATACAGAGAGATCATCCCATGGCAGTGGTCAATCTCAGCTGGGGAGGTGTCACTGGCCACAAGAGAGTGGCAGTGTCACCAAACTTGCCTGTAGATTGCCTACTGGGGAATGATTTAGAGCTCTCAGCCTGGGCTGAAGTAGAGCAAGAAACCCATTCTAAAATGGTAAACTTCCATGGTAAGGTTAGTGGGGCAGTGATAGCCACAGCCCCAGTCCAAGATGTCCTCCCTGAACAGGTCAGGAGGGCTGTGCCAGTCACAGCCCAATCCCAGACAACTTCTTTCCCAGAACAGGTTGTCAAGGCTGTGATGGTCACAGCCCACACCCAAACTGAGCCCCCTCCTGAAAAGGTTGGGAGAGTTGTGATGGCCACAGCTCAAACTCTGACAGATGATAGTGTTGTGAAGCCTGAAACTATGTATCACTCCACTCAGACAGAGTATTGAGGAGGAAGAGAAATCTCCCTCTCACCAGACTCTAGGAAAGGATCAGCCTCCTCAGGGAACTGATCTGACCCCTTGTGAAGGAACTGCCCCAGAGGTAGTCAGGCCTAGCCTGGCAGAGCCCCTGATGTCAGTGGACCCTTCCAAGGTAGGACCCAGTCTGGAGCAGGTAACCTGCCCCTCTCTACCCTGCCTCAGTCAGCCCAGGGCTGTAGAGGTCAGGGAGGCCAGTGTTGGACCCCACAGGGCCCCCTGTCCAAAAGAATCCCCCAATCAGCAGATTAAGGGCACTGAAGCTAGCAGTCCTAGCCAAGTGAAAATAAAACAAACTCCTGAGGGATCCCCCTTAAATTCAGTTAGGGACCTCCCCCAGATGGACACTGTTGGGCACAGCCAGACCTGGGACCTAAGGGCCCCAAACCTGACCTGTCCCTCCAGTAAGCCAAACAGAGGGACCCAACCTCCAGCTGTAGGTAGCCGGAGGTTGACCCTGAGAGCCCAAAACAACTCAGTCTTGGAAAGAAAGGCCTCTATGGTAGAAAATGATTGGAGGAAGCTGAGCCCAAAATTAGTGGAGCCTCACTTCAGTACTCCATTTCAGCACCAGCCTTTTCCTTTGCCAAAACACACCACAGGTACAGATTCCCTATGGTGGAGACCCTCAGATACCCTTAGGGTGAGGGATTGCTTAGTGGACCATGAGATAGGGGGTAACCATGCCAGTGCTGGTACTTCCTTATATGGCCACTCAGGCAATATAGGCTTACCTGGCAAGGATAGCCTTATCTCCTTTCGTTTGGGGGGGGTTATGTAGGAAGGTAGATCCCTGACTATGGTTGCCCCCAACTTTTTGCCTGGTGTTTTGCTGGTTTTCTGACTTAGTTGACCTGGGGCCCTGCTATTCAGGACCCCAGGCCTACTGCTCTCTCTGTAAAATGGATTCCATGTACCTTAGGTACATATCTAATTGGATACTGAGTCACCTTATCAGTCCCTGTACAGTTTACCTTAGGTACCCAGGGCATAGGTGTACCCAGGGCCTACCAGGGGCTGCAGCATGTATTATGCCACCCCTGGCTGGCCATCCAAATCTGACACAACTGGCTGCACGACAGCTGGGGCAAGGTGGTGTAATCACCCTTTGCTTTAGATATAGTATACCTATATCTAACCCTAAAATGGACACACAGATCTCCTATCAGTCACTCCTATGGCAGGCCTTGACAATCCTGAAGGCAGAGTGCTTGGAATCGTGTGAGATAGTGCTCTGGCATGAGCTGAGCCTGTCTGCGGCTTTCGGGATCCATCCCTTAGCCGTTTCCATGATATCGCATACCATATACTCTTAAGTGCATTATAATCCTCGCGGTTATATGCCAACTCTGGTATCGCTTTATCAAAACATGTCGAGTAAGGTGTCATACGAATTGGAATACTAACCCCTCGCCAATTCTGGCGACGGGGTTAGCATTCCACCCTTCTAGAGGGACACGACATGTATGTAACCTGTAACCCCGGTTAAAGTCAGACATAGCCTCAGCTCCACAAGATGGATGCTGCCACCGAGACACAAGTCTGCCCTCCTGCTGCTGGGAGTCCTCCCAGCACAGGAGGCAAGGACAAAGGGTTTCCTGCCAGGGGCGGTGCCAGCACCGTCCCAGACAGGGTTTTGTGTATTCTAGGTAGGCAGAGCTTTAGAGGAAGGTGACTGCAAGTGGCACCCCGGTGCTCACTGTGCATAGGCCGGCTGAAACCAGTTCCAGGGGCACTCCAGCCCCTGGCCTGGGGAAAGCCCACCAAAGGAGAGGGGTGTAACCACCCCCCTCCTAGTCCCACCCATAGGGCAGGACTTAGTCGCGTGCCGGCCCCTTTTTGCAGGATAAAGGTAGGAACTGGCCCCCTTCCAAATCAGATCATCTTTGAATCCTGAAACTACTTTCTGCAAGAAGGAACTCAAGACTCTTCTCAAGATTTCTCCCTTGTGACTAAGGAGTAGTCACCCTGCAGCAGCAGGCACCAACCAAGCATCGCGGTTTGTTGCCAGTCTCTCCTTCGGATCAAGACTGCTCCAGCACGACGAGAACCGGCTTCCCTGGCACCTCTGACCTCAACCTACATCATCAGCCCAGCTGTGATCCGTGGGTGTGACGAGACCTCGAGGGACCGGCCATCTTCAGAACTGCACGACGCTTGTCCAGCACGACTCCCGAGTGACCCTCGACTGAGTGCTTTGGGGTAAGAGAAGCCCCGACCCTGAGCAGCTCCAGCACCGAAGTTCAGCCCCCCTGCATCCACGAGATCTGCGTGGGGCCCTTCTGCTCTTTGCTGCCAACCGCGTTGTCCAGGTCGCTTGCCCGTTGGCTAGTGGCCCTCTCACGACGCTCCACGACGACAACTACTGCTGGTCTGGTTGCTCCAGACTAGCCCTTGCTCCCCTCCAACAGAGGAGCACCCTGGACCCTCCTGGTCCACTCAAGACGCCATTTTAGGTCCACCGCGTGGGCCTTGCATTTGCCAAGACTTGTTGCCCCAATCCTGGGTCCAGCGACGTCGACAGCAAGAACCTTCGTGGGACAGCTCGCACCTCCATCCTGGTCGCCGACAACGCCTCCTGGTCCGAGAGACTGCAGAGCCCAGCAGCGCCCACTCACCTGACTGCGGTGACTTCGCCCGGTGCCATCCTCGTGCCCCCTTAATCACTGGCTAGTGATTCAGAACTTGGTCCCCTCTGCTTTCAGGTCTTCTTCTTCCCTGATCCAGGCTTGGATCTCTTCGAACTTTTTCTTCACTGGCCGCCTGCCAGCAACTTCTTCTTCAGGCTCCTGGTCCGTCAACGAGGGTTTCCGACGCAACTTGAACCCTATGCAGCCGCAGCCCCTGGGCTAGGTAAACGGAGTACTCCGGTGCTCCAGCATAGTCCAACACTCTAAGTGTTCGGATCCACTCCCGTTTTCGTCCCAGCTAGTCGGGTTCGCCCGAGAACAGTGACTTTGTAAATTCTAGCTTCCATAGACTTTGTCCCGCATCCCGCGTGAGAGTGCACACTCTGCACCAGAGTTCCCTAGGCCTCCTGCTGGTAATCTAAAGGTTCAGTAGTCCAGTCCTAGCGATCCCAAAGCCTCTGAGAATAGTTACTTACCTGCTAGTAATTCGCATTCCACTTTCATAGTATATGGTTTTTCGTGCCCCTCGGGCATTTGTGTAAATTGTGCAACTTGAAGTATTTTTATAAGAGTTTTGTTGTGTGCTTAGCTCCCTGTCTCATAAAGAGCCAGGGTAGGCTTGTTATAAATAAATATCTGTTTATTTTCATAACAACTTGTGTGGTGTCCTTTCACTTGGTGTTCAAGGGGTAATGTGATGGTAAAACAGCTGGCTTAACACGCCCTCTAGAGTCTTAGCCTTAGACTGCTCGTATCCATGCTACTAGGATAGCTGGTCTATAAGGTTGACTTACAACCAATCATCAATAAGGGTTGTTTGGACTGATACATAGTGATCACTAGAATAGTGAGCACTGCATATCAGGCCAACTTCTCACAGGCATCACGCACATGTATCCACCTGTTCCGTTCGTGATGCCTCAGTGGGACTTGAACCTGGTTCTGACCTTCTTGATGTGCGCTCCTTTTGAGCCACTTCATTCCTGTCCTCTCCGTCTCCTGACTTTAAAGACGGCCTTCCTGGTTGCCATCACCTCTGCCAGGAGAGTGAGTGAGCTCCAGGCTCTTTCTGTCAAACCTCCTTTCATGTCCATTCATCCAGACAAGGTGGTTCTGAGAACTAGACCTTCTTTCCTGCCCAAAGTAGTTTCTGCTTTTCACATCGGGCAGTCCATCACCTTACCCTCCTTCTTCCCGCCTCCGCATCCTTCAAAGGATGAAGAGCGGCTCCATCGTCTGGACCCAAAACGTGCGCTTTCATTTTATATGGATCGCACACGCCAGTTCCGGGTGGATGACCAACTGTTTGTTGGCTACGTGGGTGCGAAGAAGGGAAGGGCGGTGCATAAACGAACCATCTCTCGGTGGGTCGTCCTGTGCATCAAAGCGTGTTACTCTTTAGCTCGGAAGGAGCCTCCTGTTGGGCTGCGAGCCCATTCCACTCGGGCCACGGCGGCTACCACTGCCCTGGGCCGGGGAGTCCCCTTGCAGGACATTTGTCAGGCAGCTACGTGGGCCTCGCTGCACACGTTTGCAAGGCACTACTGCCTGGACAGTCAAGTCCGGAGGGATGGCTTCTTTGGCCGTTCTGTCCTCCAGGACTTTCTGGTGTAGGCTGTATTGGTTCGCAGACCCACCTCCGGGGTTGGGATTGCTGGGGTATCTATTCTAAGGTAAGGAATCTAATACTAACCTGTTTCTTTCAGATGAACAAGTTACTTACCTTCGGTAACGATATATCTGTAAGAAACAGTAGTTAGTATTAGATTCCTTACCGCCCATCCTCCCCGTTCTGCGAACTGATACATAGGGTTAAGGTCATCCCCTTCAGGGCCCTAGTTTCGCATGGCACCAGTGTTGGTTCTTACATGGCTCGGCGTGTTCTGGCGCGGAAAAGCTGTGTGCAAAGAACTGACGACAGCGCGCGTAGGCGGCGTCTATATACTCCAGCGACGTCATCACGGCGCACGACGCCAACGACGGACGCGGAGCCGCAGGGGACGCCTGCAGACGACGCCTACCGTCGCGCAGGGGTACTGCTACGCAAAAGTTTCCAGATCCAGAATGACGCCTGCGGATATTCTAAGGTAAGGAATCTAATACTAACTACTGTTTCTTACAGATATATCGTTACCAAAGGTAAGTAACTTGTTCGTCCCTCTCAAAAGCTCCTTTTCATCGGAGCGGTTCTCGACTCAGTGCAGTTTCGGGTTTATCCTCCGGAACGGCGGGTCCGGCATATACAGGCTTTGATTCCCATCTTTCAGCCGTTATCCCGGGTTTCAGTCAGGTTGACGCTGCGGCTGCTGGGACTGATGGCTTCCTGCATCCTTCTGGTGCATCACGCCCGGTGGCGGATGCGGGCTCTGCAGTGGGACCTGAAGTTTCAGTGGGCCCAGCATCAGGGCAATTTGTTCGACCATGTCTTGATCTCGGAGGGCACTGCGAGACAACTGCAGTGATGGCTTGCGGACCGCGATTGGGTGAGAGGCAGATCCCTCTCCCTTCCCCAACCGGAGCACGTGGTTGTGACGGACGCGTCCCTCCAGGGCTGGGGAGGCCACTTGGGAGAGGCGGAGATCAGAGGCATCTGGTCTCCGGCGGAGTCCCGGCTCCATATAAACCTGTTGGAGCTGCGGGCGATCCGTCTAGCACTGAAGGCATTCCTCCCCTTTGTCAACGGGAGTGTAGTGCAGGTGTTCACGGACAACACCACCGCCATGTGGTACTGCAACAAGCAGGGCGGAGTGGGGTCGTGGACCCTTTGCCAGGAGGCTCTGCGTCTCTGGCAATGGCTGGAACGTCAGAGCGTGACTCTGACGGTTCAACACCTGGCAGGTTCTCTGAACGCCAGGGCGGACGAACTCAGCCGTCGGTGCTCGGTGGATCACGAATGGCGTCTGAACTCGGACGTGGCGAAAGGCCTCTTTCTGCAAAGGGGAGAGCCTTGGTTAGATCTATTCGCCACAGAAGAAAACGCGCAATGTCATCAGTTCTGCGCGTTGGAGTTTCCAAGACGGCACTCGCACGGCGACGCCTTTCGTCGCGAGTGGAGTTGCGGTCTATTGTACGCCTTTCCGCCTATACCACTTCTTCCCAGAGTGCTGAAGAAGATCAGGCGCGACCGGGCCCAAGTTATCCTTGTGGCTCCGGACTGGGCTCGAAGGTACTGGTATCCCGAGCTACTCAGCATGTCAGTCGGTCCCTCGATCCGCCTGCCCCTTCTGGAGGACCTTCTGTCGCAGCAGCAGGGGACGGTCCTCCACCCGAACTTGTCCAGTCTCCACCTCCATGCGTGGAGATTGAGCGGCGACAGTTGAGGCCATTTGACTTGCCTCCTGAAGTTTGTGATGTGATTCTGGCAGCCAGGCGTCCCTCCACAAAGTCGGTATACGCCTGCCGGTGGAACAGATTTGTGGCATGGTGCACAGCAAAGGCTGTGGACCCTCTTTCTGCCCCTCTCTCTGAGGTTCTCCTCTTTCTTTTCTCTCTTGCCCAGCAGGGCTCTGCTCTGGGCACTGTCAAGGGCTACCTTTCTGCCCTTTCTGCCTTAATAAGGCTGCCTGATCAACCTTCTTTGTTCAAGTCCCCTGTAGGAGAGTAGGGTCTGCAATCCTATGATCACCCAGATTTTTGCTTTTTGCTGCACTGGTTTACGACTTTCCCTGGCTGTGGGCCTGCTAATCAGACCCACAGCCTAGCTGTTCTCTCTATCCAAATTGTACCCAGGTACTGAATTGGCACTGGGCCCTCTCCAAGTCCCTGTACCCAGGGCTGAGGTGCACCCAGAAGTCTCCCAGGGGCTGAAGCATGTATTGTGCCACCCCTGGATTGACTAACTAAAACTGACACAACTGGCTGCATGACAGCTGGGGCAAGGTGGTGTACTCACCCTTTGCTTTAGATATAGTATACCTATATCTAACCCTAAAATGGACACACAGATCTCCTATCAGTCACTCCTATGGCAGGCCTTAACAATCCTGAAGGCAGAGTGCTTGGAATCGTGTGAGATGGTGCTCTGGCATGAGCTGAGCCCGTCTGCGGCTTTCGGGATCCCTCCCTTAGCCGTTTCCATGATATCGCATACCATATACTCTTAAGTGCATTATAATCCTCGCGGTTATGTGCCAACTCTGGTATCGCTCTATCAAAACATGTCGAGTAAGGTGTCATACGAATTGGAATACTAACCCCTCGCCAATTCTGGCGACGGGGTTAGCATTCCACCCTTCTAGAGGGACACGACATGCATGTAACCTATAACCCGGTTAAAAGTCAGACAGAGCCTTAGCATCCACAAAATGGATGCTGCCACCGAGACACAAGTCTGCCCTCCTGCTGCTGGGAGTCCTCCCAGAGCAGGAGATAAGGACAAAGGGTTTCCTGCCAGGGGCGGTGCCAGCACCGTCCCAGACAGGGTTTTGTGTATTGTAGGTAGGCAGGGCTTTAGAGGAAGGTGACTGCACGTGGCACCCCGGTGCTCACTGTGCATAGGCTGGCTGGAACCAGTTCCAGGGTCACTCCAGACCCTGTGCTGGGGAAAAGCCCGCCAAGGAAGTGGGTGTAACCACCCCCCTCCTAGTCCCACCCATAGGGCAGGACTTGGTCGCGTGCCAGCCCCTTTTTACAGGATAAAGGTAGAGACTGGCCCCCTTCCAAATCAGATCATCTTTGAATCCTGAAACTACTTTCTGCGAAAGGAACTCAAGACTTCTTCCTAAGATTTCTCCCTTGTGACTAAGGAGTAGTCACCCTGCATCCGCAGGCACCATCCAAGAACACTGCGGTCTGCTGCACGTCCTTCCTCCGGATTCCGACTGCCCAGCTCGACGAGACCCGGCTTCCCTGGCACCTCTGACCTCTACCCACCTCTACAGCACAGCTGAGAACCGTGGGTGCGACGAGACCTCGAGGGACCGGCCATCGCCAAGACTGCACGACTTCTGCACAGCAAGCCCACCGAGTAATTTCCTGGTGAGTGCTTTGGGGTCCGAGAAGCCCCCACCCTGAGCAGCTCCAGCACCGAAGTGCAGCCCCCCAGCATCTCCACGATCTGCGTGGGGCCCTTCTGCTTTCCGCTGCTCACCGCGTTGTTTGGCTACTAGCCCGTTGGCTTGTGGCCTTCCTGACGACGCCCGACGACATTTCTGCTGCTGGTCTGGTTGCTCCAGACTGGCCCTTGCTCCCTTCCAGAAGAGGAGCACCCCGGACCCTCCTGGTCCACTCAAGACGCCATTTTGAGTCCACCGCGTGGGCTTGAATTAGCCAAGGCTTGTTGCCCACTCCTGGGTAACTTCGACGCCGACGACTTCATCCTTCGTGGGACAGCTCGCACCTCCATCCTGGTCGCCGACAACGCCTCCTGGTCCGAGAGACTGCAGAGCCCAGCAGTGCCCACTCACCTGACTGCGGTGACTGCGCCCGGTGCCATCCTGGTGCCCACTTAATCACTGGCTAGTGATTCAAGAACTTGGTCCCCTCTGCTTTCAGGTTTTCTTCTTCCTTGATCCAGGCTTGGATCCATCGAACTTTCCTTCACTGGTCGCCTGCCAGCAACTTCTTCCTTCCAGGCTCCTGGTCCGGCAACGAGATCCCCGACGTCTTTTCAGACCTATGCAGCTGCAGCCCCTGGGCTAGGTAACTTCAGCACTCCGGTGTCCCAGCATAGCCTCACTATCCAAGGGTCAGGATCCACTGTCGTTTTCTCCCTACCAGGTCGGGTTCGCCCGTGAACACTAACTTTGTGAATTCTAGCTTCCATAGACTTTGTCCCGCATCCCGCGTGAGAGTGCACACTCTGCACCCGAGTCCCCTAGGCCTCCTAGTAGTAATCTAACGATTCCCTAGTCCAGTCCTAGCGATTCCAAAGCCTATTAGAACTGTTACTTACCTGCTAGTAATTCGCATTCCACTTTTAGCGTATATGGTTTTTCGTGCCCCTCGGGCATTTGTGTAACGTGCTAACTTAAAAGTATTTTCGTAAGAGTTTTGTTGTGTGCTTAGCTCCCTGTCTCATAAAGAGCCAGGGTAGTCTTGTTATAAATAAATACACTGTTTATTTTCATAACAACTTGTGTGGTGTCCTTTCACTGGGTGTTCAAGGGGTAATGTGATGGTAAAACAGCTGGCTTAACACGCCCTCTAGAGTCTTAGCCTTAGACTGCTCGTATCCATGCTACTAGGATAGCTGGTCTATAAGGTTGACTTACAACCAATCATCAATAAGGGTTGTTTGGACTGATATATAGTGATCACTAGAATAGTGAACACTGCACATCAGGCCAACTTCTCACATCCCCTATTGTAACGAGATTCTTGAAGGGCATCACGCACATGTATCCACCTGTTCCGTTTGTGATGCCTCAGTGGGACTTGAACCTGGTTCTGACCTTCTTGATGTGCGCTCCCTTTGAGCCACTTCATTCCTGACCTCTCCGTCTCCTGACTTTAAAGACGGCCTTCCTGGTTGCCATCACCTCTGCCAGGAGAGTGAGTGAGCTCCAGGCTCTTTCTGTCAAACCTCCTTTCATGTCCATTCATCCAGACAAGGTGGTTCTGAGGACTAGACCTTCTTTCCTGCCCAAAGTAGTCTCTGCTTTTCACATCGGGCAGTCCATCACCTTACCCTCCTTCTTCCCGCCTCCGCATCCTTCAAAGGATGAAGAGCGGCTCCATCGTCTGGACCCAAAACGTGCGCTTTCATTTTATATGGATCGCACTCGCCAGTTCCGGGTGGATGACCAACTGTTTGTTGGCTACGTGGGTGCGAAGAAGGGACGGGCGGTGCATAAACGGACCATCTCTCGGTGGGTCGTCCTGTGCATCAAAGCGTGCTACTCTTTGGCTCGGAAGGAGCCTCCTGTTGGGCTGAGGGCCCATTCCACTCGGGCCACGGCGGCTACTACTGCCCTGGGCCGGGGAGTCCCCTTGCAGGACATTTGTCAGGCGGCTACGTGGGCCTCGCTGCACACGTTTGCAAGGCACTACTGCCTGGACAGTCAAGTCCGGAGGGGTGGCTTCTTTGGCCGTTCTGTCCTCCAGGACTTTCTGGTGTAAGCTGTATTGGTTCACAGACCCACCACCGGGGTTGGTATTGCTGGGGTATCTATTCTAAGGTAAGGAATCTAATACTAACCTGTTTCTTTCAGATGAACAAGTTACTTACCTTCGGTAACGATATATCTGTAAGAAACAGTAGTTAGTATTAGATTCCTTACCGCCCCACCCATCCTCCCCGTTCTGCGAACTGATACATAGGGTTAAGGTCATCCCCTTCAGGGCCCTAGTTTCGCATGGCACCAGTGTTGTTTCTTACATGGCTCTGCGTGTTCTGGCGCGGAAAAGCTGTGTGCAAAGAACTGACGTCAGCGCGCGGAGGCGGCGTCTATATACTCCAGCGACGTCATCACGGCGCACGACGCCGACGACTGACGCGGAGCCGCAGGGGACGCCTGCAGACGACGCCTACCGACGCGCAGGGGTACTGCTACGCAAAAGTTTCCGGATCCAGACTGAAGCCTGGGGATATTCTAAGGTAAGGAATCTAATACTAACTACTGTTTCTTACAGATATATCGTTACCGAAGGTAAGTAACTTGTTCGTTTGGTACCAAACATTCCTGTGGTCTGTGAAGCCATCATGGTGCTGTGGAACACAAGTCGTCGAGTTCCCAGCCCGTGTACTCTCTATGGCTTCCCTGGCACTTGCAGTATTATGAAAATGGACCCCAATATTCTAGGGGCATTTCTGCTCATGCAAATATGCCCTCACCTGTGGTATAGTGCACCCTGCCATAGGGCTGTGAGGCCTGCCAGAGGCGTGACTTACCTAGGCTTATAGGCAGTGCCGGTTGGCATGGCAGCCAGGCAGGGTGCCATGTCGACTTTGTTGTTTTCTCCCTCACAGGGGAATCCAAGCTGTAAGGCAGTGGCATGGACCCAGTGAGGGTGGGTCCCTGGGAGCTCTCTTCTGCTCCCAGGCCCTATGTTCCCAGGGTACCATTTACTAGGGACTTACAGGGGGTAGAAGTACTAATTGGGGGTTTGGTTTTAGGGAAGAAGCACTGGCACACAGGACCTGATTGGTAGGAGCCTTGTGCACTACATTTGAAACCACATCAAAACCTGGCAAAAAGTGGGGGCTAACCATACAAAAGAGGCACTTTTTCACAACCCACTTGTAGGAAGCTGGTTCTGTATACTATACCAAAAGGAGGTATGGTGTCCACAGAGTCCAGTGGAACCGCAAAAGTAGGCAGAGGTAAAAGTAGATAGCAGCTTACTCTCTGTCTGTGATAGTGTGGTCGAGCAGTAAGGCTTTATCAGATGGTAGTGTTAAACATTTGTTGTACACACTAAATCAACAAATGATGTCACACACTCGAAGACTGACGCCAAGGACCTCAAGAACTTCTGGCCCATCTCCCTGCTCCCGTTCCCGGCGAAGGTCATCGAAAAGACTGTCAACCAACAACTGACCCGCTACCTCGAGGAGAACAGCATCCTGGACCCGCCCCAGTCTGGGTTACGCAGCAACCACAGTACCGAGACTGCCCTCATCGCCGCCACCGATGACATCAGGACCCTGCTAGACAACGGAGAAACTGCGGCCCTCATCCTCCTGGACCTGTCAGCCGTCTTTGACACCGTCTGCCACTGCACACTACGAACACACCTCCACGACGCCAGGATCCAAGAGAAGTCCCTGGACTGGACCACCTCCTTCCTCTCCAGTAGAACACAGAGCGTCCGCCTCCCCCCTTCCGCTCCAAAGCCAGCTAGATCTGCGGCGTACCCCAGGGCTCATCATTCAGCACAATGCTGTTCAACATCTACATGGCACTGCTCGCCCACGTTGTCCGACTGCATGACCTCAACATCATCTCCTACGCCGACGACACTCAGCTGATCCTCTCCCTCACCAAGGACCCCCACACCGCCAAAACTAACCTCCGCGAAGGAATAAAGGCCACCGTCGCCGTCTGGATGAGGAACAGCCGACTGAAGCTGAGCTCGGACAAGATGGAGGTCCTCATTCTCGGATCCACCCCTTCAGCCTGGAATGACTCCTGGTGGCCGACCTCACTGGGAATGGCTCCCAACACCCACCGACCACGAACGCAACCTGGGGGTCATTTTTGACCCCACCCTCTCCATGACTAAGCAGGTCAACGCTGTCTCTTCCTCCTGCTACAACACCCTTTGCATGCTCCGCAAGATCTACAAAGTGGATCCCCAACGAAACGAGAAGAACGGTCATCCAGGCCCTCGTCAGCAGCAGGTTGGACTATGGAAACGCCCTCTACGCAGGAGCCGCGGCCAAACTCCTGAAACTGCTCCAACGCATACAGAACGCCTGGTCCTCGACATCCCTCGTCGCAGCCATATCACATCCCACCTGAGAGATCTGCACTGGCTCTCCGTCAACAAGAGGATAACATTCAAGCTCCTCACCCATGCACACAAGGCACTCCACAACACCAGACCAGCGTACCTTAACAGCCGACTCAGCTTCTACACCGCCAGCTCCGCTCCACCGACCTCGCCCTCGCCACAGTCCCCCGCTTCCGACGAGCGACCTCAGGTGGAAAGTCATTCTCTCACGTCGCCACCAAGACCTGGAACACCCTCCCCACACACCTACGGCAGACCCAAGACCTGCTGACCTTCAGAAGACTCCTCAAGACCTGGCTTTTCGAGCAGGAGCAGCATCCCCCCCCCCCCCCCCCCCCCCCCCCCAGCGCCTTGAGACCGTCACGGGTAAGTAGTGCGCTTTACAAATGCCATGAGTGATTGATTGGAAGACTGAACTCAGACCAAATTTGTTTGTATACAAATATTTATTTCTAGAACCAAGCCAAGCCTGGCACAGGTAAGTTAAATAAATGCTTTCCAAAATCTTATGCAGTGTTTACAATTGAATACAGGTACAAATGCAGTTTGATTGAAATACAGGTAAGTCAAGGATTCAAAATTACTGTACAGATTACTTTTTAGATTACTTTTTCTACCCAGTGTGATATGCCTAGATATCACACTGGAACATTTCCTAAAGAAAAGGTAAGTAAAATCAGTTTTGCCCAGTTGTAGTTTTTCAGATTTCCATACAAATCAACTCCACACTTTGAACATTTTTCAGAGAAAAACAGTCTCTCTCATATGGAGAGAAATTAAGTTATCAGTCTTTGGGGTTGAGTTTCTGGCGTTAGAACAAGGGTTCCCCCAGGGTCAAGGATGCACTATTGTGTTACCCTCAGCTGCACTAGGGCGGGCGGGTGCAGAGTGCTGAGGCCCAATGTTATCCAATGGTGGATAGGGGGCCTCCGGTTGGTGACTGCTTATGAGCAGGCCACACGTTAGTGGGAGCAAAGCTCCTGGGGTTTAGCTCAGGGCAAAGGGGGATCCGAGTTGGCACCCAAAGTACACCAGCAGTGGCACAGGGGTGGATGGTTTCTGGGTGCTGTTTTGGCAACAGGTGACCTGTTGATTTCAATGGGGATTCTCCGGTTTCAACAAAGACTGCATGCTCGGGGACGTGGATCTTCTGGAGGTGACCCCCGGTTGGAGAGTTAAGGTGGTATGCCTGGGGATGCTGGGACACCGTTGGTTGGGCCTCCCAAGGCCGTGGGGCTTTTTGGTGCAGGGGTGTCTTTAGGCGTTGCGTTTCTCTTACCAGCTCCGGTCGCGGGGAGTCTCCAGAAAGAGGCTGCAGGCTTCACTGTGAGATTCGAAGCAGGTCAGAGATCACTAGATCTCCGGACAGAATCGCCGGGGAGACCTTGTGGTGTTGGGCCACTCTCACTCGGGCCGTGGGCAACCGGTGCAGAGTGGTGCTGACTCGTGGATTTGGCCGGAGCCAGAGTTTGTGGGTGAACAAATCTGGTGTTCACGGGAGACAAAGTATTTTCTGTGGAAGGCAGGGCAGGTCTTCAGGGTTCTTGAGGTTGCTGGCTGCAGGACACACTAGAGTTTCACTTCTGAAGGTTCGAGGTGGGACAGACTGGTAGGGCTGTGTGAGAAAGTGCCATCTTTCTTGCATTGGTATGCCCCCACTTTTTTCTGAACTGCTGATGTGCTTTGACTGAGTGTGCCCTGGGCTCCTGCCATCCAGGTACCCAGGGCCTGTGTTCCTTCCTTAAAAACTGTGTTGAAACAAAACCCAATTGGCATCTCTGGTCACCCATCAGCCCCTAGTAAATGGTACCCTAGGCACCCAGGGCATGGTGACCAGAGAAGACCCCTAAGGGGTGCAGCACTTGTTGTGCCACACTTAGGGGCCCTGTACCTTGTTACCCACTGTGAGAAGTTGGCCTGATATGCAGTGCTCACTATTCTAGTGATCACTATGTATCAGTCCAGACAACCCTTATTGATGATTGGTTGTAAGTCAACCTTATAGACCAGCTATCCTAGTAGCATGGATACGAGCAGTCTACGGCTAAGACTCTAGAGGGCGTGTTAAGCCAGCTGTTTTACCATCACATATACCCTTTGAACACCAAGTGAAAGGACACCACACAAGTTGTTATGAAAATAAATGTATATTTATTTCTAACAAGACTACCCTGGCTCTTTATGAGACAGGGAGCTAAGCACACAACAAAACTCTTACGAAAATACTGAAAGTCGCACAATTTACACAAATGCCCGAGGGGCACGAAAAACCATATACTATACAAGTGGAATGCGAAATTACTAGCAGGTAAGTAATACTTTTCTAGACTGTAGAAACGCTAGGCCTACAATGCTGAACCCTTGGATTAGAAGCAGGAGGCCTAGGGACGCCGTGTGCAGAGTGGGAACTCTCACGCGTAATGCGGGAACAAGTCTATGGATACTAGCAATTGCAAAGTTACTGTTCTCGGGCGAACCCGACTAGGTGGGTCGAAAACAAGAGTGGATCCGAACACTTAGGGTGTTGGACTATGCTGGAGCACCGGAGTACTCAGTTTACCTAGCCCAGGGGCTGCGGCTGCATAGGGTTCAAGTTGCGTCGGAAACCCTCGTTGAAGAACCAGGAGCCTGAAGAAAGAAGTTGCTGGCAGGCGGCCAGTGAAGAAGTTCGTGGTGATCCAAGCCTGGATCAGGGAAGAAGACCTGTAAGCAGAGGGGACCAAGTTCTGAATCACTAGCCAGTGATTTAGGTGGGCACCAGGATGGCACCGGACGAAGTCACCTCGACCAGGTGAGTGGGCGCTGCTGGGCTCTGCAGTCTCTCGGACCAGGAGGCGTTGTCGGCGACCAGGATGGAGGTGCGAGCTGTCCCACGAAGGTATCTGCTGTCGACGTCGCTGGACCCAGGATTGGGGCAACAAGTCTTGGCAAATGCAAGCCCACGCGGTCGACTTAAAATGGCGTCTGGAGTGGACCAGGAGGGTCCAGGGTGCTCCTCTGTTGGAGGGGAGCAAGGGCCAGTCTGGAGCAACCAGACCAGCGGTGTTTGTCGTCGAAGTTCGTCGTCAGAGGGCCACTAGCCAACGGGCAAGTGACCGGGACAACGCGGTGAGCAGCAAAGAGCAGAAGGGCCCCACGCAGATCTCGTGGATGCAGGGGGACTGAACTTCGGTGCTGGAGCTGCTCAGGGTCGGGGCTTCTCTTACCCCAAAGCACTCAGTCGAGGGTCACTCGGTGGTCGTGCTGGACAAGCGTCGTGCAGTCTTTAAAGATGGCCGGTCCCTCGAGGTCTCGTCACACCCACGGATCACAGCTGGGCTGATGATGCAGGTTGAGGTCAGAGGTGCCAGGGAAGCCGGTTCTCGTCGTGCTGGGCAGTCTTGATCCGGAGGAGAGACTTACAGCAGACCACGATGCTTGATAAGTGCCTGCTGCTGCAGGGTGACTACTCCTTAGTCACAAGGGAGAAATCTTGAGAAGAAGTCGAGAGTTCCTTTCGTAGAAAGTAGTTTCAGGATTCAAAGATGATCTAATTTGGAAGGGGGCCTGCTCCTACCTTTATCCTGCAAAAGGGGGCTGGCACGCGACTAAGTCCTGCCCTATGGGTGGGACTAGGAGGGGGGTGGTTACACCCCTCTCCTTTGGCGGGCTTTTCCCCAGCTCAGGGTCTGGTGTGCCCCTGGAACTGGTTCAAGCCGGCCTATGCACAGTGAGCACCGGGGTGCCACTTGTAGTCACCTTCCTCTAAAGCCCTGCCTACCTAGGATACACAAAATCCTGTCTGGGACGGTGCTGGCACCGCCCCTGACAGGAAACCCTTTGTCCTTGCCTCCTGCGCTGGGAGGACTCCCAGCAACAGGAGGGCAGACTTGTGTCTCGGTGGCAGCATCCATTTTGTGGAGCTAAGGCTCTGTCTGACTTTAACCGGGGTTACAGGTTACCAACATGTCGTGTTCCTCTAGAAGGGTGGAATGCTAACCCCGTCGCCAGAATTGGGGAGGGGTTAGTATTCCAATTCGTATGACACCTTACTCGACATGTTTTGATAAAGCGATACCAGAGTTGGCATATAACCGCGAGGATTATAATGCACTTAAGAGTATATGGTATGCGTTATCATGGAAACGGCTACGGGATAGATCCCGAAAGCCGCAGACAGGCTCAGCTCATGCCAGAGCACCATCTCACACGATTCCAAGCACTCTGCCTTCAGGATTGTCAAGGCCTGCCATAGGAGTGACTATCTGAAAGAAACAGGTTAGTATTAGATTCCTTACCTTAGAATATCCCCAGGCGTCAGTCTGGATCCGGAAACTTTTGCGTAGCAGTACCCCTGCGCGTTGGTAGGCGTCGTCTGCAGGCGTCCCCTGCGGCTCCGCGTCGTTGGCGTCGGGCGCCGTGATGACGTCGCTGGAGTATATAGACGCCGCCTCCGCGCGCTGACGTCAGTTCTTCTTTTTTCCGCGCCAGTTAGCGCAGATCCGAAGAGCAGTACTCCGGTCTTTTGACCAAGTTTTTTGTTAACTACTTAATCTTCTACGGTGCCGGTAGGATGCCCGGTTTCAAGAGTTGTGACGGGTGCGACCGCATGATGTCGGTCACCGACCACCATCGACTCTGCCTCCGGTGTCTGGGCGCGGACCACGACGTGGAGTCCTGCGTCGACTGTCGGGCCTTGACTGGTAAAGCTAGGCGGGAGCGGTCCCGCAAGCTTCTCGAGCTCCGAGTGTCGGCCCCGCGTCGAGAGCGGTCCCGGTCCGGTCGGAGGTCGAGGGAGCGGTCGAGGGAACGATCGCGGAGCCGCCATGAGCGCTCCGGGAGTCGCCACCATTCCTCCGGTTCGTCAGGTAAGCATAAAAAGAAGTCGGGGCGTCGCCATCGCACCCCCGACGCCCGCGTGATGCGGCCGGGGGTTCGGGTGGCCCCACCCCCGCGGGCCCGCGTGGGTCGCCGACGCCGTCTGCCCCATACCCGTCGGTCGCGTGAGGAGATCGAGGCCTTCCTCATAGCTATGAGGGCGAGGTCTCCTCCGGCGGGGCCTACGGCGCCTGCGGGCCCGTCGGTCCCGTCTGGGGGCCCGAGCGGTTCGGGTGCTCCTGTCCCGACGCCGCCGGTGGCTCCGGCCCCGGCGCCGCTGGGCCCCTCAGGTTCGTCGCCGGCTGGTCTCCCGGCCTCTCCGGCGTCGGTTCCTTTGGGCCAACCCGTGGTACCGCCTCCGCGCGGTGCAGCGACTCCGCCGTCGGTTCCGGCCGGCGTCGGGTCCCCGACGCCACGCGGCGCCACCCCCATTCCCCCTCTGACTCCTGACGCGGAGTCGGGGATCCGGCGCCGATGGGGCCCATTGACCCCGAGGTCTATATCGTCGATCCTGAATACGGCGATGAGGACGAGTATGGAGAGGGTTGGGAGGGGTCTGAGGACCCTTTATCCCGTGCCTGCCAGTATGATGTGGACTGGGTAGGTGATCTGGGTGATGCCAGTGGTCTGGACGAGTCGCCCAACCCTGGGTTTGTCTCCCCGAGCCCTGTGGCGTCTGAGGCAGGTGCTGCCTATTCGGTGGTCCTGATGAGGGCTGCCAAGGCCCTGAGCCTTGAGCTCCCCGTCGCGAAGGTCAAGCCGAACATTCTGACCGAAGTGTTTAAACCGCAGTCATGCCCCCAGGAGCCTCTGCTGCCGTTTAATGAGGCCCTGACGGATGTCCTTTTGGGCACCTGGTCCAGGCCCGCTTCTGGTGCACCGGTTGACCGGAACGTTGCCAGGCGTCACCGTCCGTGCTCGGACGACCCTGCCTTCCTATCCACCCATCCCTCCCCGGAGAGTCTGGTGATCCAGGCCTCCACTTCACAGTCCGCGTTCCCGTCGGCTCCGCCCGATCGGGAATCAAAGCGGTATGACCAATTTGGTAAAAAGGTCTTTTCCTCTTTGAGCGCTGGACTGCGGTCTTGTAATACCGCGTGCCTCTTGGGCCGCTACACCCACTCCCTGTGGGATACGGTCGAAGAGTGTTTGCCGCAATGCCCCCAGGAAGTGCGGGACAAGCTCACCCGGGCCTTGGTTGAAGGCCGGGATGCGGCGCGGTACTCGATCCGTTGTGGTCTGGACACGACCGACTCACTGGGACGGGCCATGTCCACGACGGTGGCGATTCGTCGCCATGCTTGGCTGAGATCTGCCAACTTCTCGCCAGACGTCCAAAATACACTCATGGACATGCCATTTGATGGCAGTCGCCTGTTTGGTGACAAAGCGGACCACGCGCTGGAGCGCTTCAAGGACTCCAGGGTCACGGCCAAGTCCTTGGGTCTTTCGACCCAGCGCCAGCAGACGGGTTCGTTTCGCCCCTTTCGTGGCCAAGGGAGGGGCGGTCCCACACGTGCTGCCAGCCACGCGCCGCAGAACGCTCCCCAGCGCGGTGGCGGCCGTGGTTTCCGCCGTGGTGGCGGTAGAGGCCAGCGGCGAGGTCAGTCCACGCCTCCCCCCGCTGCTGCATCCAAGCCTTCCTAGTCCGAGCTTTCGGGCTCACGTGACGCCAGTGGGTGGCAGGGTTCGCCATCACAACTCCCGCTGGCGCGCGATAACATCGGACAGGTGGGGGCTGCAGCTCGTTCGAAGGGGCTACGCCCTCCCCTTCGAGTCCACTCCTCCAGCCATGCCACCGCAGAACCACCGTGTGTCGGGGGACCACTTGACACTTCTGCAGGAGGAAGTTACGGCCCTCTTGGCCAAGGGGGCCATCGAGCGCGTTCCTGGGCCAGAAGTAGGGTGTGGTTGCTACTCCCACTACTTTCTGGTACCCAAGAAGGACAAGGGAGGCCTACGTCCTATCTTGGACCTGCGGAACGTCAACGGCTTCCTCCGGAAGGAGAAGTTCAAGATGTTGACTTTGGCTCAGGTCTTGGCTGCTCTAGACCCACAAGACTGGATGGTAGCGTTGGACTTGCAGGATGCGTATTTTCACATCCCCGTCCTGCCGGCCCATCGGCGTTACCTGCGGTTCACGGTAGGCCACAAGCACTTTCAGTTTATCGTGCTCCCATTCGGCCTTACCAGCGCCCCACGGGTGTTCACGAAAGTGATGGCGGTGGTCGCAGCTCATCTGCGCCGGTTAGGGGTTTCAGTCTTCCCCTACCTCGACGACTGGTTGTTGAAGGCGGGCTCGCCCCAGACAGTCGTCCACCACCTTCAGATGACGGCAGACCTCCTGCACGAGCTGGGGTTTTCCATCAATGTGCCGAAATCACACCTGTGTCCCTCTCAAAAGCTCCTTTTCATCGGAGCGGTTCTCGACTCGGCGCAGTTTCGGGTTTATCCCCCGGAACGGCGGGTCCGGGATATTCAGGCTCTGATTCCCATCTTTCAGCCGTTATCCCGGGTTTCGGTCAGGTTGACGCTGCGGCTTCTGGGGCTGATGGCCTCCTGCATCCTACTGGTGCATCACGCCAGGTGGCGGATGCGGGCTCTGCAGTGGGACCTGAAGTTTCAGTGGGCCAAGCATCAGGGCAACCTATCCGACCATGTCCTGATCTCGGAGGGCACTGCGAGACAGTTGCAGTGGTGGCTTACGGACCGCGATTGGGTCAGAGGCAGATCCCTCTCCCTTCCCCAACCGGAGCACGTGGTTGTGACGGACGCGTCCCTCCAGGGCTGGGGTGGCCACTTGGGAGAGGCGGAGATCAGAGGCATCTGGTCTCCGGCGGAGTCCCGGCTCCATATCAACCTGTTGGAGCTGCGGGCGATTCGCCTAGCACTGAAGGCATTCCTCCCCTAGTCAACGGGAGTGTAGTGCAGGTGTTCACGGACAACACCACCGCCATGTGGTACTGCAACAAACAGGGCGGTGTGGGGTCGTGGACCCTTTGCCAGGAGGCTCTGCGTCTCTGGCAATGGCTGGAACGTCAGGGCGTGACTCTGACGGTTCAACACCTGGCAGGTTCTCTGAACGCCAGGGCGGACGAACTCAGCCGTCGGTGCTCGGTGGATCACGAATGGCGTCTGAACTCGGACGTGGCGAGAGGCCTCTTTCAGCAATGGGGAGAGCCTTGGTTAGATCTATTCCCCACAGAAGAGAACGCGCAATGTCATCAGTTCTGCGCGTTGGAGTTTCCAAGACGGCACTCGCTCGGCGACGCCTTTCGGCGCGAGTGGAGTTGCGGTCTGTTGTACGCCTTTCCGCCTATACCACTTCTGCCCAGAGTGCTGAAGAAGATCAGGCGCGACCGGGCCCAAGTTATCCTTGTGGCTCCGGACTGGGCTCGAAGATACTGGTATCCCGAGCTACTCAGCATGACAGTCGGTCCCTCGATCCGTCTGCCCCTTCAGGAGGACCTTCTGTCGCAGCAGCAGGGGACGGTCCTCCACCCGAACCTGTCCAGTCTCCACCTCCATGCGTGGAGATTGAGCGGCGACAGTTGAGGCCATTTGACTTGCCTCCTGAAGTCTGTGATGTCATTCTGGCAGCCAGGCGTCCCTCCACAAAGTCGGTATACGCCTGCCGGTGGAACAGATTTGTGGCATGGTGCACAGCTAAGGCTGTGGATCCCCTTTCTGCCCCTCTGTCTGAGGTTCTCCTCTTCCTCCTTTCCCTTGCCCAGCAGGGCTCTGCTCTGGGCACTATCAAGGGCTACCTTTCTGCCCTTTCCGCCTTCTTGAGGCTACCTGATCAGCCATCTTTATTCAAGTCCCCTATTGTGTTAAGATTCTTGAAGGGCATCACGCACATGTATCCTCCAACTCCGTTCGTGATGCCTCAGTGGGACTTGAACCTGGTTCTGACTTTCCTGATGTGCGCTCCTTTTGAGCCCCTTCATTCCTGTCCTCTCCGTCTTCTCACTTTAAAGACGGTCTTCCTGGTAGCCATCACCTCTGCCAGGAGAGTGAGTGAGATCCAGGCTCTTTCTATTCAACCTCCTTTCTTGTCTGTTCATCCTGATAAGGTGGTTCTTCGGACTAGACCTTCTTTCCTGCCCAAGGTAGTCTCTGCTTTTCACATTGGGCAGTCCATCACCTTGCCTTCCTTCTTCCCGCCTCCGCATCCTTCAAAGGATGAAGAGCGGCTCCATCGTCTGGACCCAAAACGTGCGCTTTCATTTTACATGGATCGCACACGCCAGTTCCGGGTGGATGGCCAACTGTTTGTTGGCTACGTGGGTGAGAAGAAGGGAAGGGCGGTACAGAAGCGGACCATCTCTCGGTGGGTCGTCCTGTGCATCAAAGCATGCTACTCTTTGGCTCGGAAGGAGCCTCCTGTTGGGCTGAGGGCCCATTCCACTCGGGCTACGGCGGCTTCTACTGCCCTGGGCCGGGGAGTCCCCTTGCAGGACATTTGCCAGGCGGCTACGTGGGCCTCGCTGCACACCTTTGCGAGGCACTACTGCCAGGACAGTCAAGTCCGGAGGGACGGCTTCTTTGGCCGTTCGGTCCTCCAGGACTTTCTGGTGTAGGTTGTATTGGTTCGCAGACCCACCTCCGGGGTTGGTATTGCTGGGGTATTTATTCTAAGGTAAGGAATCTAATACTAACCTGTTTCTTTCAGATGAACAAGTTACTTACCTTCGGTAACGATATATCTGTGAGAAACAGTAGTTAGTATTAGATTCCTTACCGCCCCGCCCATCCTCCCCGTTCTGCGAACTGATACCTAGGGTTAAGGACATCCCTTTCAGGGCCCTAGTTTCAAATGGCACCAGTGTTAGTACTCACATGGCTCTGCGTGTTCTGGCGCGGAAAAGCTGTGTGCAAAGAACTGACGTCAGCGCGCGGAGGCGGCGTCTATATACTCCAGCGACGTCATCACGGCGCACGACGCCGACGACGCGGAGCCGCAGGGGACGCCTGCAGACGACGCCTACCGACGCGCAGGGGTACTGCTACGCAAAAGTTTCCGGATCCAGACTGACGCCTGGGGATATTCTAAGGTAAGGAATCTAATACTAACTACTGTTTCTCACAGATATATCGTTACCGAAGGTAAGTAACTTGTTCGATAGGAGATCTGTGTGTCCATTTAGGTTTAGATATAGGTATACTATATCTAAAGCAAAGGGTGAGTACACCACTTTGCCCCAGCTGTCAAGCAGCCAGTTGTGATTGTTTGGTTAGTCAGCCCAGGGGTGGCATAATACATGCTGCAGCCCCTGGGAGACTTCTGGGTGCACCTCAGCCCTGCCAATTCAGTACCTGGGTACAATTTGGAGTAGAGAGAACAGCTAGGCTGTGGGTCTGATTAGCAGGCCCACAGCCAGGAAAGTCGTAAACCAGTGAAGCAAAAAGCAAAAATCTGGGTGATCATAGGATTGCAGACCCTACTCTCCTACACCCACACACTGCCTTTGAAGGGTGAGTGCCTAGGTACATAACTAAACAAAGAGTCGACATGGCGTGTGTCATGCCCACAAACCCACTTCCCTGGCATACAACAGTCACCCCTCTAGCTGGGTGCCCTATGCCAGTGGTGTGGGCACAGGTGCATGAGCCCTGTGCCCCTACAGTACCCAGGGCCATTCCTGAGCACTGTAAGTGCAGTGATGCCATTAAGAGTATATGGTGCTGGGAGGTTGTCATTACGAACTCCACAGCACCATAATGGGTACACTGAAGACTGACAAGTTTGGTACCAAACTTCTCAGCACATTAAACCCACACTGATGCCAGTGTGAGATTTAATGTAAAATGCACCAGAGGCCCTCTTAGAGCTGCCCCCCCTGAAAACCTAACCTACAATCCACGTCTGGCCGAGTGGCTGCAGAGGCTGCCACACAGCAGACATGTTGCTGGACCCCTAGGTAAGAGAGAGCCCCGCTCTCCTGGGCCTGCAACAATGCACATCCTGGGCGAGGTGCTAGGTGTAGGAGAGTAGGGTCTGCTTCCTATGGTCACCCCCACTTTTTGCTTTACTGGTTTTCGACTTAGATGTGGCTGTGGGCCTGCTAATCAGACCCACAGCCCAGATGCGCACTCTCTAAATTCACACCATGTAATCTAGGTACATCCAATTGGGAATTTAGTTCACCTTGTCAGCCCCTGTAGAAGTGTACCCTAGGTGCTCAGGGCATAGGTGTAACCAAGGCCTACCAGGGGCTGCAGCATGTATTATGCCACCCCTGACTGGCCACTCAAACTGACACAACTGGCTGATCACTCAGCTGGGGCAAGGTCGTGTAATCACCCCTTGCTTAGGTATAGTATTCCTATATCTACCCTTAAATATAGACACACAGTAACCTATAAGTCACTCCTATGGCAGGCCTTAACAATCCTGGAGGCAGAGTGCTTGGTTATGTGTGAGATGGTGCTCTAGCATGAGCTGAGCCTGTCTGCAGCTTGCGGAACCATGTCCTTATAGCTGTTCTATGATATCGCCATACCATATACTCTTAAGTGCATTATAATCCTCGCGGTTGAATGCTAACTTTGGTTTGGCTTTATCTAAACATGTTGTGTACGGTGTCATACGCTTTGGAATACTACCCCCTCGCCAATTCTGGCGACGGGGTAGCATTCTACCCTTCTAGAGGGAGAAGACATGTTGTTGCTGACTATCCCGGTTAAAGTTAACCAGAGCCCCAGCGTCACAAAATGGACGCTGCTGCCACAGACACAAGTCTGAGCTCCTGCTGCTGGGAGTCCTTCCAGTCATGGAGGTTTGGACAATAGGTTTCCTGCCTGGAGAGGTGCGAGCACCACCCCAGACAGGATTTTGTGTATTGGGACAGGGAGGGCTGAATAGAATGAGAGACTGCCTGGGGCACACTAGGTGCTCCATGCATAGTCTAGTTCAAACCGGTGCTGGGGCACTCCAGCCCCAGCTCTGGCGCGAAACTGGACAAAGGAAAGGGGGTGTAACCACCCCCCTTCCTGGTCCCACCCATAGGAGGGACCTAGTGAATAAACCAGCCCCCTTTAGTTGTATAAAGGTAGGAGCTGATCCAGTTGACTTTAGATTAATCCTGGAATCGACTTGAGACGAAACTCTGGACCCTTCGACATTCACCTGAGCTGAAGACTGAAGAATCTCACTTGTGGCCAAGGAGTGACCACCCTGGGCAACCAGGCACCATTCAGCAACTAGACAGCTTGCTTTGTCCCCGTTCCCGCCGGAACCCGAGCACAGAGTCTGACAAGACCTCGACTCACGGACCTCTCTGACCCCACTGCACGACTCCAGCACAGCTGAGCCCCGTGGAAGGTGTCGGAACCCGTGGAACCAGGCACAGCTCCTGAGGCATCCTCGAAGCTGTGCACTGGGGACTGAGACACCACGACACCGAGCTCCACCTGCACCGAAGACCAGCCCTCCACACTCCACGAGATCTGCGTGGGGCCCTTCTGCTTGTGTTCTGCTCGACGCGTTGTCCCGGTTGCTGGCCAGTTGGCTAGTAGCCCTCTGACGACAAACCTTGAGAAAATCCATCGCTGGTCTGGTTGCTCCAGACTGGCCCTTGCTTCCCTGAAAAGGTTAAGTACCTCATAACCTCCTGGTCTGCACCAGAAGCTCTTTGTGTATCCTGCGTGGGTTGCCTTTGCTTAGGCTTGTTGGCTCCGATCTTGAAGTCGACCCCTCCATCTGCGAGAACCTTCGTGGGACAGCTCCTCTTCAGCACCTGGTTGTCCTCGACGTCTCCTGGTCCGCGTGGCTGCAACGACAAACTTCACCACAGCACCTGATTGCTCCTCTACAACATCTGGTTCCTTCCTGGTTCCACCCGGTCACTGGCTAGTGACCTAGACTCTGTCCCCCGCTGCTTTCAGGTCTTCTTCAACTCCGATCCTCCCTTTGATCCTCCCGGACATCTTCCTACTGGTCTCCTGCAGCATCTTCTAAATCTTAAATTACTTACCTTCTAAGTTCCCATTGACTTTCCATTGACTCTCGCGTGAGTGTACTGACACTGCACGCGCCGCCTGTGGGACTCCTAACCTAAGGGTCAGATAGTGTAGCCCCAGCGATTCTCTAGGCCCTAGGCCTTTCCTTTTCCCGAGTCGTGGTTCTTATACCACTTACTTAGTATATGGTTTTACGCGCCCCTAGGGCCTAACTGTAAATTGTGCTATTTAAAGTGTTTCTAAGAGTAACTTGTTATGTGCTTTTGCCTCTGATCTCTCAAAGAGTTCAGAGGAGTGTGTTAGTAAATAAATACATATATATTTTATATATATCCTGTGTGGTGTCTTTCATTTGATATTCAAGGGGTTACATATGGTAAAACAGCTGGCTTTACACGCCCTCAAGAGTCTTTTAGCCTAAGACTGTTCTGTCCACGCTACCACTAGGATAGCTAGTCTATAAGGTTGACTTACAACCATCACCATAAGGGTTGTTTGGACTGGTGCAAGGTGCTCATTAGAATAGTGTACATCATATACCAGGCCTACTTCTCACACTAGGTCGCCTCCCCCAGGATGGGCAGGGGGAAGCTTCAAAGGCATGCCGCCTCTGAGAGCATCTCCAGACCATTTGCTATACCCAGCAACCAGACCCCAAACGTCCTGACCCCCACTCTGGCGGGAATACTGGCGGGAAAAACTACGTCAGGAAGGGGGGGGTGCCAGCCTGTGCCAACCCCACACCTTAAGTGGGGGGAGGCGAGGCACGACCCCGGCCCCGGCCATCTTGCAGATGGGGATCCCTGCCCAATCCCAGCTAGGTTCCTGCACCCCTCCCACAGGAGAGGAGCAGGCTAGAGGGTTTACTCACCCTACCTGTAACGCCCCTAAATTTAGTAATCTGAAAGAGACACGTTAGTGATAGATTCCTTACCTTAGAAAATCCCCAGGCGTCAGACTGGATCCGGAAAATTTTGCTAGGTAGGCGTCGTCTGCGGCTCCGCGTCCATCGTCGGTGTCGTTAGCGCCGGAATGACATCGTCGGAGTACTTAGACGCCGCCCATGCGCGCTGACGTCAGTTCTTCTTTTTTCCGCGCCAGCTAGCGCAGATCCGGAGAAGCTCTACCCCTTAGTCTTTTTTTACTAAACTTTTCGATCTTTTTGATCATTTCTCTACTCTTCGACTTTGACTGTGCCGGTAGGGATGCCTGGGTTCAAACCCTGTTCCAAGTGCGACCGACTGATGTCGGTTACCGACCCCCATCGCCGGTGCCTGAAGTGTTTAGGCCTCGACCACGACGACCGTACCTGCTCCGACTGCCGGGCCCTGACGTCGAAGGCTAGGTGGGAGCGGTCCCGCAAGCGGCTCGAGCTCCGGTAGTCGGCCCGCGCCGCTCCAGGTCCCGGTCCCACAGGAGGTCGAGGGACCGGTCGCGGGGTCGGAGTCCTCGCAGCTCCGGGAGTGGACATCGGTCATCGGGATCCAAGTTCTCAGGTAAGAGGCATGAGAGGTCGGAGAGGCGTCATCGTTCCTCCGACCCACCCCGGCGCTCGCGCGATGCAGCCGGGGGTTCGGGTGACACCACCCACGCGGCTCCGACTGAGTCGCAGGCGTCTCCACCTGCCCCACACCTTCGGGTCCCTGGGCATGGCGCGACGCCAGAGGAGGTCGAGCGGTACCTCATGGCCATGAGGTCCCTCCCTCCTCAGCCGGGTTCCGTGGCGCCTTCGGGCCCAACGGCCCCGGCTGGAGGCCCTAGCAGGTCGGGTGCTTCGGCCCCAACGCCGTCGGGTGCTCCGGCCCGACGCCGCCGGCGACTTCGGTCCCGGCGCCGCAGGACCTCGCCGGATCCGCATCCGGGTCATCGCCGGTCGACCTCACCGGCGCCGGCCCTGCGGGTGTCGCCCCCGGCGCCCCCTGTGGACGTCGTCCCCAATGTTACCTTCGGTCCGACTCTGGCGCCGGAGCGGCGCCGCTGGGCGCCGCTTCCGACGGCCTTTCGAGATTTTTATTTCCATGAGGAGGCCCCTGTTGACCCTGTTCTACAGGAGATGGGTGACGAGGGTGATTGGGAGGGGTCTGCGGACCCTCTGGCAGAGGAGTGCCAGTTTCAAGAGGACTGGACATATGAGCTTGGGGAGGCCAGTGGTCTTGACACTTCGCCAGACCCTGGATTTGTGTCCCCTCCAACCGTGGCTACGGAGGAGGGGGCTGCTTAAAGTGTAGTGTTAACGAGGGCAGCCAAGGTCTTAAACCTTGAGCTCCCCGTCGCGGCCGTGAGGACTAACCTCGTCACTGAGGTCCTTAAACCGCAGGCAAGCTCCAGTGAGCCTCTGCTGCCGTTTAATGAGGCCTTGTGTGACGTTCTTGTGGGCACTTGGTCCAAGCTCGCCACAGGTCCGCCTGTGGATAGGAACGTGGCCAGACGCTACCGCCTGGCTCCGGGCGACCCTTGCTTTTTGTCCACCCATCCCACCCCCGAGAGCCTGGTCATCCAGGCCTCTGCTTCCCAGACCGCATTCCCGACGGCCCCGCCCGATCGGGAATCCAAAAGGTACGAGCAGTTCAGGAAGAAGGTGTTCTCGTCCCTGAGTTTGGGACTGCGGTCTGTCAATACCGTATGCCTCTTGGGCCGCTAGACCAACACCCTGTGGGACACGGTCGCGGACGTGCTGCCACAATGCTCGGAGGAGGTCCGGGCTAAACTCACCCAAGCCTTTGCGGAGGGTCGAGATGCAGCGCGATATTCCATCCGGTGTGGGCTGGATACCACGGACTCACTGGGCAGGGCGATGGCACCGACGGTGGCGGTTCGACGCCACGCCTGGTTGAGGACCGCCAACTTTTCTGCCGATGTCCAGGCCACTCTTCTGGACATGCCGTTCGATGGCCGTCGCCTCTTTGGCGACAAGGCAGACCATGCGCTTGAGCGTTTTAAGGACTCCAGAGCTACGGCCAAGTCCATGGGCCTCTCGGCCCCACGCCAGCAATTGGGTGCCTTTCGCTCCTTTCGTGGCCCCCACACGAGCTGCCAGCCACGCACCGCGGAATGTTTAACAGCGCGGTGCCGGCAGTGGAAACTGCCGTGGCGGCGGTCGGGGACAACGGTGAGGCCAGTCCACACCTCCCTCCGCAGCTCCTGCCTTGTGTGACGTTCTTGTGGGCACTTGGTCCAAGCCCGCCACAGGTCCGCCTGTGGATAGGAACGTGACCAGAGGCTACCGCTCGGCCCCGGGTGACCCTTGATTTTTGTCCACCCATCCCACCCCTGAGAGCCTGGTCATCCAGGCCTACACTTCCCAGACCGCATTCCAGACGGCTCCGCCCGATCGGGAATCCAAGAGGTATGAACAATTCGGGAAGAAAGTGTTCTCGTTCCTTAGTTTGGGACTGCGGTCTGTCAATACCGCATGCCTCTTGGGCCGCTACACCCACACCCTGTGGGACACGGTCGCGGACGTGCTGCAACAATGTCCGGAGGAGGTCCGAGCTAAACTCGCCCAAGCCCTTGTGGAGGGCCGAGATGCAGCACGATATTCCATCCGGTGTAGGCTGGATACCACGGATTCACTGAGCAGGGCTATGGCAACGACGGTGGCGGTTCGACGCCACGCTTGGTTGAGGTCCGCCAACTTTTCGGCCGATGTCCAGGCCACTCTTCTGGACATGCCGTTCGATGGCCGTCGCCTCTTTGGCCACAAGGCAGACAATGCGCTTGAGCATTTTAAGGACTCCAGGGCTATGGCCAAGTCCTTTGGGCTCTCGGCCACACGCCAGCAATCGGGTGCCTTTCGCTCCTTTCGTGGCCACGGAAGGGGCGCCCTCACACGTGCTGCCAGCCACGCACCGCAGAATGTTCAACAGTGCGGTGGCGGCCGTGGAAACCGCCGTGGCGGCGGTCGGGGACAACGGTGAGGCCAGTCCACACCTCCCTCCGTAGCTCTTGCCTCAAAACCTTCCTAGTCCGTGTTTTGAGGCCCATGTGATGCCAGTGGGGGGCCGGGTTCGCCATCACCTCTTCCACTGGCGCACTGTCACGTCGAACAGGTGGGTGCTGCAAATCGTCCGAAGGGGCTACTCCCTCCCCTTCGAGGCGACCCCTCCAGCCATGCCACCGCAATTCCACCGCGTGTCGGGGGATCACTTGCAACTTCTGCAAGAGGAAGTCACGGCCCTCTTGGCCAAGGGGGCCATCGAGCGCGTTCCGGGGCCAGAAGTAGGGTGTGGTTGTTACTCCCACTACTTTCTGGTACCCAAGAGAGCAAAGGGGGCCTACGCCCTATCTTGGACCTACGGAACGTCAACGGCTTCCTCC
The DNA here is from genome assembly GCF_964261635.1 of Lissotriton helveticus. Taxonomy (NCBI): domain Eukaryota; kingdom Metazoa; phylum Chordata; class Amphibia; order Caudata; family Salamandridae; genus Lissotriton; species Lissotriton helveticus. Next base: position 420,362,657 of record NC_136070.1, read on the forward strand.
GGAAGGAGAAGTTCAAGATGCTGACTTTGGCTCAGGTCTTAGCTACCCTGGAGACTGGATGGTAGCGTTGGACTTGCAGGACGCTTATTTTCACATCCCCATCCTGCCGGCCCACCGGCGTTGCCTGCGGTTCAAGGTAGGCCACGAGTGTGAGAAGTTGGCCTGATATATGATGCTCACTAGTTCTAGTGATAAACTTGTATCAATCCAAACAACCCTTATGGTGATTGGTTGTAAGTCAACCTTATAGACCAGCTATCCTAATGGTAGCATGGACAAAGCAGTCTTAGGCTAAACTCTTTTGGCATGTGAAGCCAGCTGTTTTACCACAATATAATCCCTTGAATACCAGATGAAAGGACACCACACAGGTTGTTATGAAAATAAACAATATATTTATGAATAACAAACACCTCTGAACTCTTTGAGATCAGAGGGCTAAGCACATGACAATCTTTTAGGAAAAATACGATAAGTTGCACAAAATTACAATGGAGCCCTAGGGGCACGGCAAACCATATACTAAGTAAATGGAATGTGAAAGTCGATAGAAGGAATGGAGCTGTCCAGAGGCTGCAGGACTGCTGGGACTACGCTATCCTAACCTTAGGTAAGTAATAGGAGGCCCACGGGACACGGGTGCAGAGTGTGAACTCACACGCGGGATGCGTAACAACGTCTATGGACAGTACAGTTAGAGAAAAAGGTGAGTACAGACAATCCTGCCTAGTTAGGACTAAAACGACTGTGGAACTGGACACTAGGAGAGTCAATCTACCCTTGAGCACCGAAATGCTCCTGTTACCTCACCCACGGGCTGCGGTTGCATAGGTGCAAAGTCGTGTCGGGTTCCGGCGTTGAAGTCTATGGATCCTCGAGGAAAAGATGCTGCAGGCGACCAGGAGGAAGATGTCCGGTGTGATCCAAGGTTGGATCAGAGATGCTGAAGACCTGAAAGCATAGGGGACAATGTTCAAAGTCACTAGCCAGTGACTGGAGTGGAACCAGGAAGGAACCAGATGTCGTCGTCGCGATCAAGTGAAGAGTGGACGCTTGACTCTGCAGCCACATGGACCAGGAGGTGTCTTGGACGACCAGGATTGAGGCACGAGCTGTCCAACGCAGGCTCTCGCTGTCGGCGGTGTTGGTTCCGGATTCGGCGTCAACAGGCCTTGGCAAAGGCAACCCACGCGGTGAGTGGAAAAAGCGTCCGTTGCGGACTAGGAGAGTCCGGGGTGCCCCTCTTTTGGAAGGGAGCAAGGGCCAGTCTGGAGCAACCAGACCAGCAGTGAAGATTTCAAGGTTCGTCGTCTAGGAGGCCACTAGCCGGCCGGCAAGTGACCAGACAACGCGTCGAGCAGCAAACAAGCAGAAGGGCCCCACGCAGATCTCGTGGAAGCTGGAGGGCTGATCTTCGGTGCAGGGGCTGCTCGGGGCTGGGGCTTCTCAATCCCCAAAGCACTTGGTCGAGTTGACCTCGGGAGTCGTGCTGGAAGCGAAGTGCAGTTTCTTTCAAGATGGCCGGTCCCACGTGTCTCGTCGCACCCACGGATCTCAGCTGTGCTGCAGATGTGAGTTGAGGTCGGAGAGGTCTGGGAATCTGGGTCTCGTCGGGCTCTGAAGTCTGGATCCTCGAGGGAAGACGATAAAGTGAAGCCGCTGCACACTTGATGGTGCCTGCAGTTGCAGGGTGGACACTCCTTGCCCACAAGGGAGATTTCTTCAGTCTTCTGTGGAGCAGAACGTCGAAGTCCAGAGTTTCTTCTTGTAGAGTAGTTCAGGATTAATCTAATCTGGAATGGGACCAGCTCCTACCTTTATCCTGCTAAAGGGGGCTGTACTGGTGACTAGGTCCTTTCCCCTGGGTGGGACCAGGAAGGGGGGTGGTTACACCCCCTATCCTTTGTCCGGTTTTCGCACCAGAGCTGGGGCAGGGATGCCCCAGCAACTGGTTTGAACCGGTGTATGCACAGGGCACCTTGTGTGCCCCAGGCATGTCTCATTCCTTTCAGGCCTATCCTACCCAATACACAAAATCCTGTCTGGGGTGGTGCTAGCACCTCCGAAGGCAGGAAACCCTTTGTCCAAGCCTCCCTCGCTGGAAGGACTCCCAGCAGCAGGAGGTCAGACTTGTGTCTGTGGTGGCAGCATCCATTTTGTGATGCCAAGGCTCAAGTTAACTTTAACCGGGGTTCACAGTTACATACATGCCGTGCCCCTCTAGTAGGGTGGAATGCTACCCCCGTCGCCAGAATTGGCGAGGGGGTAGTATTCCAATTCGTATGACACCTTACTCGACATGTTTTGATAATGTTATACCAGAGTTAGCATTTAACCGCGAGGTTGATAATGCACTTAAGAGTATATGGTATAGCGTTATCATGGAACAGCTATTAGGACTTGGTTGCGCAAGCTGCAGACGGGCTCAGCTCATGCCAGAGCACCATCTCACATAATTCCAAGCACTCTGTGTGAGAAGTTGGCCTGATATATAATGTTCACTATTCTAGTGAGCACTTTGTATCAGTCCAAACAACCCTTATTGATGATTGGTTGTAAGTCAACCTTATAGACCAGCTATCCTAGTAGCATGGATACGAGCAGTCTAAGGCTAAGACTCTAGAGGGCGTGTTAAGCCAGCTGTTTTACCATCACATTACCCCTTGAACACCAAGTGAAAGGACACCACACAAGTTGTTATGAAAATAAACTGATATTTATTTCTAACAAGACTACCCTGAACTCTTTATGAGTCAGGGAGCTAAGCACACAACAAAACTCTTAAGAAAATACTTTAAGTCGCACAATTTACACAAATGCCCGAGGGGCACGAAAAACCATATACTACAAAAGTGGAATGCGAAATTACTAGCAGGTAAGTACTACTCTCATAGGCTTTGGGATCGCTAGAACTGGACTACTGAACCTTTAGATTGCTAGCAGGAGACCTAGGGACGTCGTGTGCAGAGTGGGAACTCTCACGCGTAATGCGGAACAAAGTCTATGGATCCTAGTAAATGCAAAGTTAGTGTTTTCGGGCGAACCCGACTAGGTAGGTCAAAAACGAAAGTGGATCTAGACACTTAGAGAGTGGGCCTAAGCTGGAGCACCGGAGTACTCGGTTTACCTAGCCCAGGGGCTGCGGCTGCATAGGGTTCAAGTGTCGTCGGGTTTCTTCGTTGATGAACCAGGAGCCTGAAGAAAGAGTTGCTGGCAGGCGGCCAGTGAAGAAAAGTTCGAAGAGATCCAAGCCTGGATCAGGGAAGAAGAAGACCTGAAAGCAGAGGGGACCAAGTTCTGAATCACTAGCCAGTGATTAAGTGGGCACCAGGATGGCACCGGGCGAAGTCACCGCAGTCAGGTGAGTGGGCGCTGCTGGGCTCTGCAGTCTCTCGGACCAGGAGGCGTTGTCGGCGACCAGGATGGAGGTGCGAGCTGTCCCACGAAGGTTCTTGCTGTCGACGTCGCTGGACCCAGGATTGGGGCAACAAGTCTTGGCAAATGCAAGGCCCACCCGGTGGACCTAAAATGGCGTCTTGAGTGGACCAGGAGGGTCCAGGGTGCTTCTCTGATGGAGGGAAGCATGGGCCAGTCTGGAGCAACCAGACCAGCAGTGTTTGTTGTCGTGGAGCGTCGTGAAGGGGCCACTAGCCAACGGGCAAGCGACCTGGACAACGCGGTGAGCAGCAAAGAGCAGAAGGGCCCCACGCAGATCTCGTGGATGCAGGGGGGCTGAACTTCGGTGCTGGAGCTGCTCAGGGTCGGGGCTTCTCTTACCCCAAATCACTCAGTCGAGGGTCACTCGGGAGTCGTGCTGGACAAGCGTCGTGCAGTTCTGAAGATGGCCGGTCCCTCGAGGTCTCGTCACACCCACGGATCACAGCTGGGCTGATGATGTAGGTTGAGGTCAGAGGTGCCAGGGAAGCCGGTTCTCGTCGTGCTGGAGCAGTCTTGATCCGAAGGAGAGACTGGCAACAAACCGCGATGCTTGGTTGGTGCCTGCTGCTGCAGGGTGACTACTCCTTAGTCACAAGGGAGAAATCTTGAGAAGAGTCTTGAGTTCCTTCTTGCAGAAAGTAGTTTCAGGATTCAAAGATGATCTGATTTGGAAGGGGGCCAGTTCCTACCTTTATCCTGAAAAAGGGGGCTGGCACGCGACTAAGTCCTGCCCTATGGGTGGGACTAGGAGGGGGGTGGTTACACCCCTCTCCTTTGGCGGGCTTTCCCCAGGCCAGGGGCTGGAGTGGCCCTGGAACTGGTTTCAGCCGGCCTATGCACAGTGAGCACCGGGGTGCCACTTGCAGTCACCTTCCTCTAAAGCCCTGCCTACCTAGGATACACAAAATCCTGTCTGGGACGGTGCTGGCACCGCCCCTGGCAGGAAACCCTTTGTCCTTGCCTCCTGCTCTGGGAGGACTCCCAGCAGCAGGAGGGCAGACTTGTGTCTCGGTGGCAGCATCCATTTTGTGGAGCTAAGGCTATGTCTGACTTTAACCGGGGTTACAGGTTACATACATGTCGTGTCCCTCTAGAAGGGTGGAATGCTAACCCCGTCGCCAGAATTGGCAAGGGGTTAGTATTCCAATTCGTATGACACCTTACTCGACATGTTTTGATAAAGCGATACCAGAGTTGGCATATAACCGCGAGGATTATAATGCACTTAAGAGTATATGGTATGCGATATCATGGAAACGGCTAAGGGATGGATCCCGAAAGCCGCAGACAGGCCCAGCTCATGCCAGAGCACCATCTCACACGATTCCAAGCACTCTGCCTTCAGGTTTGTTAAGGCCTGCCATAAGAGTGACTGATAGGAGATCTGTGTGTCCATTTAGGTTTAGATATAGGGATACTATATCTAAAGCAAAGGGTGAGTACACCACCTTGCCCCCAGCTGTCAAGCAGCCAGTTGTGTCTGTTTGGTTAGTCAGTCCAGGGGTGGCATAATACATGCTGCAGCCCCTGGGAGACTTCTGGGTACACCTCAGCCCTGGGTACAGGGACTTGGAAAGGGCCCAGTGCCAATTCAGTACCTGGGTACAATTTGGAATAGAGAGAACAGCTAGGCTGTGGGTCTGATTAGCAGGCCCACAGCCTTGGAAAGTCGTAAACCAGTGAAGCAAAAAGCAAAAATCTGGGTGATCATAGGATTGCAGACCCTACTCTCCTACACTCTGCCTTCAGGATTGATAAGGCCTGCCATAGGAGTGACTGATAGGAGTATATGTGTCCATTTTAGGGTTGGATATAGGTATACTATATCTACAGCAAAGGGTGATTACACCACCTTGCCCCAGCTGTCGTGCAGCCAGTTGTGTCATTTTTAGATGGCCTGCCAGGGGTGGCATAATACATGCTTCAGCCCCTGGTAGGCCCTGGGTACACCTATCCCCTGGGTACCTAAGGTACACTGTACAGGGACTGATAAGGTGGCCCAGTACCAATTGGTAAATGTACCTAAAGTACATGGTTGTCAATTTAGAGAGAGAACAGCTAGACTGTGGGTCTGATTAGCAGGCCCACAGCCAGGGAAAGTCGTAAACCAGTGAAGCAAAAAAGCAAAAATCTGGGGTGACCATAGGATTGCAGACCCCACTCTCCTACGAGCACTTTCAGTTTACCGTGCTCCCCTTCGGCCTTACCTGTGCCCCACGGGTGTTCTGGAAGGTGATGGCGGTGGTCGCAGCTCATCTGCGCAGGTTAGGGGTGTCAGTCTTCCCCTACCCCGACGACTGGTTGTTGAAGGCAGGCTCGCCCCAGACAGTCGTCAGCCACCTCCAGACTATGGCCGACCTCCTGCACTTGCTGGGGTTCTCCATCAATGTGCCGAAGTCGCACCTGTGTCCCTCTCAGAAGCTCCTCTTCATCGGAGCGGTTCTAGACTCGGCGCAGTTTCGGGTTTATCCTCCCGAACAGCGGGTTCGGGATATTCAGGCTCTGATTCCGATCTTTAAGCCCTTATCCCGAGTCTCGGTCAGGTTGACGCTGCGGCTTCTGGGGCTGATGGCCTCCTGCATCCTTCTGGTGCATCACGCCCGGTGGCGGATGTGGGCTCTGCAGTGGGACCTGAAGTTTCAGTGGGCCCAGCATCAGGGAAACTTGTCCGATCATGTCTTGATCTCGGAGGGCACTGCAAGACAGTTGCAGTGGTGGCTCGCAGACCGCGATTGGGTCAGTGGCAGATCCCTCTCCCTACCCCACCCGGAGCACGTGGTTGTGACGGACGCGTCTCTCCAGGGCTGGGGAGGCCACATGGGTGAGGCGGAGATCAGAGGCCTCTGGTCTCCGGCAGAGTCCCGGCTCCATATCAACCTTCTGGAGCTGCGGGCGATCCGACTTGCACTGAAGGCATTCCTCCCCTCTGTCCGGGGGATTGTAGTGCAGGTATTCACGGACAACACCACCGCCATGTGGTACTGCAACAAACAGGGCGGGGTGGGGTAGTTGACCCTATGCCAGGAGGCTCTGTGACTTTGGCAGTGGCTGGAACATCAGGGCGTGACCCTGGTGGTTCAACACCTGGCAGGTTCTCTGAATGCCAGGGCGGACAAACTCAGCCGTCGGTGCATGATGGATCAAGAATGGCGTCTGCACTCGGACGTGGCGCAAGGTCTCTTTGAGCAGTGGGTAGAGCCTTGGTTAGATTTATTCGCCACACAAGAGAACGCGCAATGTCATCAGTTCTGCGCGTTGGAGTTTCCAAGGCGGCACTCGCTCGGAGACGCTTTTCGTCGCGAGTGGAGTTGCGGTCTATTGTACGCCTTTCCGCCTATACCACTTCTGCCCAGAGTGCTGAAGATCAGGCACGACCGGGCCCAGGTTATCCTTGTGGCTCCGGACAGGGCACGAAGATACTGGTATCCAGAGCTACTCAGCATGTCAGTCGATCCCCCGTTTCGTCTGCCTCTTCGGGAGGACCTTCTGTCGCAGCAGCAGGGCACGGTCCTCCACCGGAACCTGTCCAGCCTCCACCTGCAAGCTTGGAGTTTGAGCGGCGACAGTTGAGGCCATTTGAATTTCCTCCCGAAGTCTGTAATGTCATTCTGGCAGCCAGGCGTCCCTCCACAAAGTCAGCATACGCCTGCAGTTGGAACAGATTTGTGGCATGGTGCACATTAAAGGTTGTGGACCCACTCTCTGCACCCCTTTCGGAGGTTCTCCTCTTTCTTCTTTCTCTTGCCCAGCAGGGCTCTGCTCTGGGCACTATCAAGGGGTACCTTTCTGCCCTTTCCGCTTTCTTAAGGCTACCTGATCAGCCTTCCTTGTTCAAGTCCCCAATTGTAAATAGGTTTTTGAAGGGCATCACACACATGTTCCCTCCTGTTCCTTTCGTGATGCCCCAGTGGGACTTGAATCTTGTACTTACTTACCTAATGTGTGCTCCCTTTGAGCCGCTCCATAACTGTCCTCTCCGTCTTCTTACTTTGAAGACTGCTTTCCTGGTTGCCATCACCTCTGCCAGGAGAGTGAGTGAGCTCCAGGCTCTTTCTTCTACACCTCCTTTCCTCTCTGTCCATCCGGACAAGGTTGTTTTGCGGACGAGACCCTCTTTCCTGCCCAAGATTGTCACGGCCTTCCACATCGGGCAGTGTATCACCTTGCCCACCTTCTTTCCGCAACCCTCGAAAGAGGAAGAGAGGCTCCACCGTCTGCACCCAAAATGTGCGCTCTCTTACTATCTAGATCGCACACGCCAGTTCCGGGTGGATGACCAACTCTTTGTTGGTTACGTGGGCGCTAAGAAGGGAAAGGCAGTGCACAAGCAGACCATCTCGCGGTGGATCATCTTGTGTATCCAGGCGTGTTACTCCTTGGCTAAGAAGGAGCCCCCTGTTGGACTAAGGGCTCATTCCACACGAGCCACGGCGACTACCACTGCCCTGGGCCGAGGAGTGCCCTTGCAGGACATTTGTCAGGCGGCTACGTGGGCCTCGCTGCACACGTTTGCGAGACACTACTGCCTGGACATCCAAGTCCGGAGGGATGGCTTCTTTGGCCGTTCTGTCCTCCAGGACTTTCTGGTGTGATTATTGGTTCGCAGACCCACCACCGGGGTTGGTATTGCTGGGGTATCTATTCTAAGGTAAGGAATCTATCACTAACGTGTCTCTTTCAGATGCACAAGTTACTACTTGTGTTAACGATATATCTGTAAGAGACATTAGTTAGATAGATTCCTTACCGAACCACCCATCCTCCCCGTTCTGCGAACTGATATCTAGGGTTAAGGTCATCCCCTTTCAGGGCCCTAGTTTCATGGCACCAGTGTTGGTTCTATCATGGCTCTGCATATCTGGCGCGGAAAAGCTGTGTATCAGAACTGACGTCGGCGCGCATAGGCAGCGTCTAAGTACTCCGACGACGTCATTCCAGCGCTAACGACACGGACGCGGAGCCGTGGACGACGCCTGCCGGCGCGCAGGGGTATTGCTATGCAAAAATTTTCCGGATCCAGTCTGACGCCTGGGGATATTCTAAGGTAAGGAATCTATCACTAACTAATGTCTCTTACAGATATATTGTTACACAAGTAGTAACTTGTGCTTCAGTTCTTGAGTGTGTGAAACCTTTTGCTGCCTGAGTGTGTACAACAAATGCTTTACACTGTCCTCTGGTACTGCCTTACTGCTCGACGAAGCTACCACTTTGGAGAGTAAGGTCAGTTCTGACTTTAACCTCTGTTATACCTCTGGGGTTGGTGGACTCTATACACACTGTACTTCATTCTAGTCCAGTATATATAGAGCTACTTTCTCACAGGCTGGGGCCAAGTAAGTGGGGGTCCTCCTCCTCTTAGCTTCAGCACAGCTGTTCGTTCCTTTTTCTTTTCTTCTTGGCCGTTTCTTGTCTGAGGGGGCAAGGTTTGGGGTTGCCCCTAAATACTAAATTTAGGGGCGTTACAGGTAGGTAAAGGTTGGGACCAATGTGTCCCTTCCTTGGGGTGGGTACACCCCCTATTATGCCACCCTCCAGTGGGAGAGAGCATATGCCTCACTCTGGTTGGCTGGGTCGCCCCATCTGCAAGATGGCTGGGACTGAGAGTTGTGATTCACCTCTCCTCCCCCACCTGAGGGGTGGGGTAGGTAAAGGTGGGCACAACTCCCTTCCTCACTTGCGTTTCCTGCTGATTCTCCCGCCCAAAGTGGGAGACACAACCGGTGGGGGGCAGTTGCTGGAAGCAGCAAAGGGCCTGGGGAAGCTCACAAAGGCGGCAAACCTCTGAAGCTTCCCCTTCGTGGACCCTGCCCCGTCCCAGGATGTGCTTTGTTTCAGACCCCGAGAGCAGCAGGCTCTCGACTCAGGAATCCAGAAACTTGTCTGGTGGTGGCAGCTAGTGAGCATCCATTCAGCCTGTTCAGGGGGCATCTCCAAGATGCCCCCTGTGTGCATTTTTCATTAAATGCCACACTGTCATCAGTGTGGGTTTAATGTGCTGTTAAATTTGATACCAAACCTCTCAGTTTGCAGTGTAGCGATTATGGTGCTGTGGAGTTCGTAATGACACTCCCAGCACCATATACTCTTAATGGCAGCACCGCTCTTAACAATGTCTAAAAGTAGACTTAGACACTGTAGGGGTACAGGGCTCATGCACCTGTACCCTCACCACTGGTGTTGTGCACCCAGCTAGAGGGGTGACTGATCTATGCCAGGGCAATGGGTTGTAGGCATGGCACATGTCAACTCTTTTTTTTTTTTTGTTCTGCACCAAGACACGAAGCCTACAAAAGCAGTGTGAGAGTGTAAAGGTACAGGGCCTCTAAGGGTGGCACAATAACTGCTGCAGCCCTTAGAGGCCTTTCCTGGTCACAGTGCATTGGGTACCTGTGGCACCATTTACCAGGGCCTAACGTGCGCCCGAGATGCCACTTTGGTTTTGTTTTCAATGCAGTTTTAGGGAATGAAGATAGGCCTTGGGTACCTGTTTGGCAGGAACCCAGGGCACACTCAGTCAAAGCATATCAGCAATTCAGCAAAAAGTATGAGCAACCATGCAAAAAGAGGGCACTTTCTTACACCCTTCACCATCTTTGAGGACACAGGAATTTCTGCAGGAAGGCCCCCATCGACTACATGCAATCCAGAGCATCCTTACTGCATCTTCAGCTTCCATTGTCCCTTGCCTCAAGACCATGCCATAAGAATCCATTGCAAAGCGAATAAAGTGCCTGGAACTCCTGGAGGACTGCTTCTTCTGTGAAGTTAACTGTTTTGAGGACTATGCAGGTGCAAAGCTTTTTCACTGTTGAGTGAAAATGCTTTGATATATTTTTGCTTGTAAAATTAATATCTATGGAATCCTCTCGTGGTTCTTTTGTTTTCTAGTGTTTAAAATGTTTTTAAAATACAGTCTATTTTATGAATTGATTTAGGATCTTTTGAGTGTTGTGTAGATTTCTTCAATTGTTTTGGTGCTGTTTAAATGCATTACACTTGTTCCTATGTGTAAGACTTGCTGCTCAGTGCCCAGCTACCCAGGGTTGAACTGAGTATTTTGACAGATGCAACCTAAGGGTCCTAAAGGGGTTGGTAAGTGTCACACGGTCAGGTTGCACAACACACTACACCCCATTTCCACACACCTTCCTGAAACCCTTGTAAATATTTTGTTTGGGAGAATTCCAGACCATTCCCTATGTCCAGCTCAGAAGACCTGGTGAAACTCAACCAGGGCCCACTTCCTGGTTTGTGGAGGTCTCCATTGCAACAGGCGCAGATGTTGGATTCAGTCTGAGGCCAGTGCAAATAATGTGTAGATCAGTCTCAAGTGGTTTGTTGAGAAGCTCTGAGCTAAGAAGTTAACAAAATCTAACCAGGAACAGCATGCTTCTCAATGACTGAGGCATTCTACACATTTCCAAATATCACTTACTCTCTTGTTTGTTCTGTCACATCTTAAAAACACTACAAGAATATTTTAAGTAGGGGATCTGTCAGAGTACTTGGTGTGTTCAATATGGTCTGCATACAAGTGTAAGAGATGAGACACTAGACCAGTTTTGCAATCTTTCCTTGCTTTTATCCTCCATACTGAGTGGGTCTAATTGTATGAGAATCCTTGCTACTGTAAGCTTTAGATAGAAGAGGAATTTCAAAGCCTACACAGGGAGGGGGACTGTGCTTCTCTGGAGGAGTTAATCTGAACCACATGAAGACCTGCACTAGACCCACTTTGTCCATTGCAAGGTATATCACAAAATTCAGTGCAGGATTTATGGGCAGGATATCGGTGGTCACAGAGCTATGTTCACGATGCCTTCTTGGCAATGCTTTTATTGCAGCACAGATTTTCATTTTGATCTTAAATTAATATAAGATGGTAAACTGGTTGCACAAGTACTAACTAATTCTGGCAAGACTGTGTCTTCATGTTGTGTGATGTAACCTTACCTAAATTATCACCTCACAAGTCTGTCCTCTTCTCTTCATAGATTAGTGGTAGAATGAGTCTAGCTTGTGCGGTGTTGCCAAATGAACCTAAACACTGAATGGCCAGGAAAATATTACAGCATAGAAAGGAATTGAATTACTTATTCAATATTTAATATATTTATTTTAATTTTACAGCTAAACTACGCGGATATGCTGAAACGAGTCGAGCCCCTCCGTAATGAACTGCAGAAGCTGGAGGATGATGCTAAAGATAACCAGGCAAAAGCTAACGAAGTCGAGCAGATGATTCGCGACCTAGAGGCTAGCATAGCCCGCTATAAGGAAGAATATGCTGTTCTCATTTCTGAAGCCCAAGCTATTAAAGCCGATTTAGCTGCTGTTGAAGCCAAAGTAAGATAATCTGTGTTCTGACAATGGAATATTTTTATTTGTAAAGTCAAAGTTGAAGCTTTGTGATCTGTTAACTAATGGTAGATTAAGAACTTCATTCTAGTGATGCCTGAGATTTTGTTAGAATATCCTCTTATACATGTGTACATTAATTAGTATTCTAGCCACCCTCCTTCTCCCTATCAGACATATTACATTTTCCATTACTATCTGACTAATAAATCACCAGTAAAGGCTACACATTAACTGTCTACAGCAGGGCCCCTATGGGAAATGGTGTAGTATCTGAAAGAAACATGTTAGTGTTAGATTCCTTACCTTAGAATATCCCCAGGCGTCAGACTGGATCCGGAAAGTTTTGCATAGCAGTACCCCTGCGCGTCGGTAGACGTCATCTGCGGCTCCGTGTCCGTCCTCTGCGTCGGGATGACGTTGTCTGAGTACTTAGACGCCGCCATCTCGCGCTGACGTCAGTCCTTCTTTTTTCCGTGCCAGCAAGCGCAGATCCGGGAAGTGCAGTGTGAGAAGTTGGCCTGATATATGATGCTCACTAGTTCTAGTGATCACCTTGTATCAGTCCAAACAACCCTTATGGTGATTGGTTGTAAGTCAACCTTATAGACCAGCTATCCTAATGGTAGCATGGGCAAAGCCGTCTTAGGCTAAACTCTTTTGGCATGTGAAGCCAGCTGTTTTACCACATATAACCCCTTGAATACCAGATGAAAGGACACCACACAGGTTGTTATGAAAATAACAATATATTTATTATTAACAAACACCTCTGAACTCTTTGAGATCAGAGAGCTAAGCACATAACCATACTCTTCAGAAAAATACAATAAGTTGCACAATTTACCATGGTGCCCCTAGGGGTACGACAAACCATATACTAAGTAAATGGTATAAGTAGAAAGATAGAGGAAATGAAGCTGCCCAGAGGCTGTAGGATCGCTGGGACTACACTACCCTAACCTTAGGTAAGGGGCAGGAGGCCCACGGGACGCGTGTGCAGAGTGTGAACTCACACGCGAGATGCGGAACAAAGTCAATGGGCACAACAAATTACGAAAAAGGTAAGTAAAGACCGTTCCGACTAGTTACGACTAAAACGACAGGATACCTGGACACTACGAGAGTCAATCTACCCTTGAGCACCGAAATGCTCTCGTTACCTCACCCACGGGCTGCGGGTGCATAGGTGTGAAAGTGTGTCGGGTTTCCGCGTCGACCCCCACAGTCGGTGCCTTTATTGCCTTGGGACTGACCACGATGACAAGTCGTGCCCCGACTGCCAGGCCTTGACGTCGAAGGCTAGGCAGGAGCGGTCCCGTAAGCGCCTCGAGATCCGGCAGACTGCCCCGTGCCGCTCACGGTCCCGGTCCAGGCGGAGGTCGAGTGGCTGGTCGCAGGGCCACAGTCATCACAGCTCGGCAAGTCGACACCACTCGTCGGGCTCCAGGTCCTCACGTAAGTCGAGGCACAAGTAGTCGAAGAAGCGACATAGCTCTTCCGACTCCCCCGATGCGCGCACGATGCGGCCGGGGGTTCGGTAGACAACGCCCCCGCAGCTCCGTCGGAGCCGCGAGCGCCGCGGCTAGCTCCATACCTGCCGGTCCCTGGGTTGCACTTGACGCCGGAGGACTCGGCACCTTCCTCATGGCCATAAGGTCGCTCTCTCCTCCGTCGGACTTTAATGAGGTGCCTCTGGGCCCCGCGGGTCTGTCTGGGGGCCAGAGCGGGCCGGCAGCTCCGGCGCCATCGGGTGCTTCAGCCCCGGTGCCGTCGACGACTCCGGTCCCGACGCCGCAGGGCCCCTCTGGATCCGTGCCGACGGCGGTCGACCTTCCGACCTCTCGTTGGCACAGTCACCAAGGGTGTCGCCCCCGGCGCCGTCCCCGGTCCCACCCCCGGTCTGGATCTGGCGTCGGACCGGCGCCATATTAGACGTCGATGGGTAAGCCATTCACCGATGATCCGGCTCCTTCTTTTGACCCTGACTACCAGGAGATGGAAGGGTCTGAGGACCCTCTGGCACTGCAGTGCCAGTTGTCACAGGACTGGGCAGATGAGTTGGGGGAGGCCAGTGGTCTGGACACTTTGCCCGACACTGGATTTGTCTCCCTTCCTACCGTGGCTACGGAGGAGGGGGCTGCTTACAGCGTGGTGTTGACAAGGGCGGCCAAGGCCTTACATCTTGAGCTCCCTGTCGCGGCCGTGAGGACTAATCTCCTCAGAGCCTCGACTGCCGTTCAACGAAGCCCTCACTGACGTTCTGTTGGGCACCTGGTCCAAGCCCTCTACAGGCATCCCTGTAAAACGGAACGTGGCTCGACGCCACCGCCTGGCTCCGGGCGACCCCAGCTTCCTGTCCGTTCAACACACCCCGAGAGCCTGGTGATCCAGGCCTCTACATCCCAGACCGCATTCCCGACTGCTCCCCCGGATCGGGAATCCAAAAGGTATGATCAGTTTGGGAAGAAACTGTTCTCGTCCCTGAGCTTGGGGCTGCGGTCTGTCAACACCGCTTGCCTTTTGGGCGACTACACCCACTCTCTGTGGGATACGGTTGCGGAGATGCTGCCCCAGTGTCCGGAGGAGGCCCAGACACGGCTCGCCTAGGGAGGGGCGAGACGCAGCACGATATTCCATCCGGTGTGGTCTTGACACCACGGACTCGCTAGGTAGAGCAATTACTACGACGGTGGCGGTTCAACGCCATGCCTGGCTGCGGTCCGCCAACTTTTCAGGTGATGTCTAGGCCACGCTCATGGACATGCCCTTCGATGGCCGTCGCCTCTTTGGCGGCAAAGCGGATAGCGCGCTGGAACGTTTTAAGGACTCCAGGGCTACGGCCAAGTCCTTATGCCTCGGCCAACGCCAGCAGACTTCCGCTTTTCGCCCCTTTCATGGCCAAGGAAGGGGCGCCCCCTCATGTCAATCCAGCCACTCCGCAGAACCAACAGCAGCGCGGTCGCGGACGTGGTAACCGCCGTGGCAGTGCCGGGGGACAACGGCCGGGTCAGTCCACAACCGCTCCCGCAGCATCTGCCTCAAAGCCTTCCTAGTCCGAGCTTTCAGGCCCATACGATGCCAGTGGGGGGCAGGGTTCGCCATCACCTCCTCCATTGGCGCTCCATCACGTCGGACAGGTGGGTGTTGCAAATCGTCCGAAGGGGCTACTCCCTAGGCCTTCGAGGTGACCCCTCCAGCCATGCCACCGCAGTACCACTGCGTTACGGAGGATCACTTGCAACTTCTGCAGGAGGAAGTTACGGCCCTCTTGGCCAAGGGGGCCATCGAGTGCGTTCCTGGGCCAGAAGTATGGTGTGGTTGCTACTCCCACTACTTTCTGGTTCCCAAGAAGGGCAAAGGGGGGCCTACGCCCTATATTGGACCTCCGGAACGTCAGCGGCTTCCTCTGGAAGGAGAAGTTCAAGATGCTGACTTTGGCTCAGGTCTTAGCTGCCCTAGACCCTGGAGACTGGATGGTAGCGTTGAACTTGCAGGACGCATATTTTCACATCCCTGTCCTGCCGGCCCACCGGCGTTTACTGCTGTTTACGGTAAGCCACGGGCACTTTCAGTTTAGCGTGCTCCCATTCGGCCTTACCAGCGCCCCTTGATGTTCACGAAAGTGATGGCTGTGGTCGCAGCTCATCTGCGCAGATCAGGGGTTTCAGTCTTCCCCTATCTCGACGACTGGTTGTTTAAGGCGGGCTCGCCCCAGGCAGTCGTCACCCACCTCCAGACTACGGCAGACCTCCTGCATTTGCTGGGGTTCTCCATCAACGTGCCGAAGTCGCACCCAAGTCCCTCTCAGAAGCTCCCCTTCATCAGAGCAGTTCTGGATTCGACACTGTTTCGGGTTTATCCTCCAGAGCTTGAGTCCGGGATATTCAGGCTATGATTCTGCTCTTTCAGCCTCTATCCCGGGTTTCAGTTAGGATGATCCTCCGGCTTCTGGGCCTGATGGCCTCCTGCATCCTGCTGGTGACACAAGCAAGGTGGCATATTCGGGCTCTGCAGTGGGTCCTGAAGTTCCAGTGGGCACAGCATCAGGGCAACCTGTCTGACGATGTCCAAATCTCGGAGTGCGCTGAACTAGAGTTGCAGTGGTGGCTCACGAATCGGGATTGGGTCTGTGGTAGATCCCTCTCCCTTCCCCAACCGGAGCACACCGTGATGACGGATGCGTCCCTCCTGGGATGGGGAGGCCACATGAAAGAGATGGAGATCAGAGGCCTCTGGTCTCCGGCGGAGTCCCGGCTCCTTATCAACCTTCTGGAGCTGCGGGCGATCCGACTTGTACTGAAGGCATTTGTGAGAAGTTGGCCTGATATATGATGCTCACTAGTTCTAGTGATCACCTTGTATCAGTCCAAACAACCCGTATGGTGATTGGTTGTAAGTCAACCTTATAGACCAGCTATCCTAATGGTAGCATGGACAAAGCAGTCTTAGGCTAAACTCTTTTGGCATGTGAAGCCAGCTGTTTTACCACAATATAACCCCTTGAATACCAGATGAAAGGACACCACACAGGTTGTTATGAAAATAAACAATATATTTATTAATAACAAACATCTCTGAACTCTTTATGAGGTCAGAGGGCTAAGCACATGACAATCTCTTATGAAAAATACTACAAGTTGCACAAAATTACAATGGGGCCCTAGGGGCACGGAAAACCATATACTAAGTAAATGGTATAAGGAAATCGATAGAAGGAATGGAGCTGTCCAGAGGCTGTAGGATCGCTGGGACTACACTATCCTAACCTTGGGTAAGTAATAGGAGGCCCACGGGACGCGTGTGCAGAGTGTGAACTCACACACGGGATGCGTAACAACGTCTATGGACAGTACAGTTAAAGAAAAGGTGAGTACGGACAATCCTGACTGGTTAGGACTAAAACGACTGTGAATCTGGACACTAGGAGAGTTAATCTACCCTTGAGCACCGAAATGCTCTTGTTACCTCACCCACGGGCTGCGGGTGCATAGGTGCGAAGTAGTGTCGGGTTTCTGCGTTGAAGTCTATGGAGCCTGGAAGAAAAGATGCTGCAGGCGACCAGGAGGAAGATGTCTGGTGTGATCCAAGGGTGGATCAGGAATGCTGAAGACCTGAAAGCAGAGGGGACAATGTTCAAAGTCACTAGCCAGTGACTGGAGTGGAACCAGGAAGGAACCAGATGTCGTCGTTGCGATCAGGTGAAGAGTGGATGCTTGTCTCTGCAGCCACGTGGACCAGGAGGTGTCTTGGACGACCAGGATGGAGGCAAGAGCTGTCCCACGCAGGCTCTCGCTGTCGGCGGTGTCGGATCCGGATTTGGAGTCAACAGGCCTTGGCAAAGGCAACCCACGCGGTGAGTGGAAACGGCGTCTGGAGTGAACCAGGAGGGTCCAGGGTGCTCCTCTTTTGGAAGGGAGCAAGGGCCAGTCTGGAGCAACCAGACTAGCAGTGTAGTTTTCAAAGATCGTCGTCTAGGAGGTCACTAGCCAGCCGGCAAGTGACCAGACAACGCGTCGAGCAGCAAACAGGCAGAAGGGCCCCACGCAGATCTCGTGGATGCTGGAGGGCTGATCTTCGGTGCAGGAGCTGCTCTGGGCTGGGGCTTCTCAATCCCCAAAGCACTTTGTCGAGTTTACCTCAGAAGTCGTGCTGGAAGCGAAGTGCAGTTTCTCCAAGATGGCCGGTCCCACGTGTCTCGTCGCACCCACGGATCTTAGCTGTGCTGCAGATGTGAGTTGAGTTCGGAGATGTCTTGTCGGGCTCTGAAGTCTGGATCCTCGAGGGAAGACGACAAAGTGAAGCCGCTGGACGCTTGATGGTGCCTGCAGTTGCAGGGTGGACACTCCTTGCCCACAAGGATGATTCTTCAGTCTTCTGTGGAGCAGAACGTCGAAGTCCAGAGTTTCTTCTTGTAAAGTTGTTCAGGATAATCTAGTTTGGAATGGGACAAGCTCCTACCTTTATCCTGCTAAAGGGGGCTGTACTATGACTAGGTCCCTCCCCTGGGTGGGACCAGGAAGGGGGGTGGCTACACCCCCTATCCTTTGTCCGGTTTCCCGCCAGAGCTGGGGCTGGGATGCCCCAGCATCTGGTTTGAACCGGTGTATGCACAGGGCACCTTGTGTGCCCCAGGCATGTCTCATTCCTTTCAGGCCTCCCTACCTCAATACACAAAATCCTGTCTGGGGTGGTGCTAGCACCTCCCAAGGCAGGAAACCCTTTGTCCAAGCCATCCTCGCTGGAAGGACTCCCAGCAGCAGGAGGTCAGACTTGTGTCTGTGGTGGCAGCATCCATTTTGTGATGCTTAGGCTCGAGTTAACTTTAACCGGGGTTCACAGTTACATACATGTCGTGTCCCTCTAGAAGGGTGTAATGCTACCCCCGTTGCCAGAATTGGCGAGGGGGTAGTATTCCAAATCGTATTACACCTTACTCGACATGTTTTGATAATGTTATACCAGAGTTAGCATTTAACCGTGAGGTTGATAATGCACTTAAGAGTATATGGTATAGCGTTATCATGGAACAGCTATTAGGACTTGGTTCCACAAGCTGCAAACGGGCTCAGCTCATGCCAGAGCACCATCTCACATAATTCCAAGCACTCTGCCTTCAGGATTGATAAGGCCTTCCATAGGAGTGACTGATAGGAATATATGTGTCCATTTTAGGGTTAGATATAGGTATACTATATCTACAGCAAAGGGTGATTACACCACCTTGCCCCAGCTGTCGTGCAGCCAGTTGTGTCAGTTTTAGATGGCCAGCCAGGGGTGGCATAATACATGCTTCAGCCCCTGGTAGGCCCTGGGTACACCTATGCCCTGGGTAAAGGGACTGATAAGGTGGCCCAGTACCAATTGGTAAATGCACCTAAAGTACATGGTTGTCAATTTAGAGAGAGAACAGCTAGGCTGTGGGTCTGATTAGCAGGCCCACAGCCAGGGAAAGTCGTAAACCAGTGAAGCAAAAAGCAAAAATCTGGGCTGACCATAGGATTGCAGACCCCACTCTCCTACAGGCATCCCTCCACCAAAACGGTGTACGCCTATCAGTGGAACAGATTTGTGGCATGGTGCAGAGCTAAGACTGTGGATCACCTTTCTGCCCCTCTTTCTGAGGTTCTTCTGTTCCTTCTCTCTTTAGCCCAGCAAGGCTCTGCTCTGGGCACTATCAAAGGTTATCTTTTGTCCATCTCTGCCTTTCTACGACTTCCAGCTCAGCCTTCTCTTTTTAAGTCCCCGGTTGTTAACCGTTTTCTTAAAGGCATTACGCATACGTTCCCACCTGTGCCCTTCATCATGCCTCAGTGGGACTTGAATCTTGTCTTGACTTTTCTGATGTGCGCTCCCTTTGAGCTCTTCATAACTGTCCCTATTACTCTAAAGACGGCTTTCCTGGTAGCTATCACCTCTGCCAGGAGAGTGAGTGAGCTCCAGGCTCTTTCTTCCAAACCTCCTTTCCTTTCTTTTCATCCGGACAAGGTGGTTCTAAGGACCTGTCCTTCTTTTTGGCCAAAGGTTGTCACGCCCTTGCACATCAGGCAGACCATCACTTTGCCTTACTTTTTTCCGCATCCGCATCCTTCCAGGGAAGAGGAGAGACTCCACCGTCTGGACCCAAAATGTGCACTTGCATTCTACCTGCAGCGTACACAGCAGTTCCGGGTGGATGATTAACTCTTTGTTGGCTACGTGGGTGCCAAAAGAGGTCGGGCGGTGCACAAACGGACCGTCTTCCGGTGGGTTGTTCTGTACATCAAAGCATGTTACTCCTTTGCCAAAAAGGAGCCTCTGTGGGACTGCAAGCCCAGTCGACCAGGGCGACTGCAGCCACTAATGCCTTGGGATGTGGAAATCCCTTGCAGAACATTTGTCAGGCAGCTACGTGGGCCTCACTGCACACGTTTACCAAGCACTACTGACTTGACAGTCAGGTCCGGAGAGACGGCTTCTTTGACCATTCTGTGCTCCGTGACTTTCTGATGTAATCTTGTTCGCAGACTCACCACCGGGGTTGGTATTGCTGGGGTATCTATTCTAAGGTAAGGAATCTATCACTAACGTGTCTTTCAGATGCACAAGTTACTTACTTGTGTAACGATATATCTGTAAGAGACATTAGTTAGTGATAGATTCCTTACCGCCCCACCCATCCTCCCCGTTCTGCGAACTGATTCCTAGGGTTAAGGTCATCCCCTTTTAGGGCCCTGGTTTAATGCACCACTTATCAGTATCTTGCATGGCTCTGTGTTTCGGTGCGGAATAGTTGTGTACAGAACTGACGTCCGCATGCATGGGGGCCATGTAGGAGAGTAGGGTCTGCAATCCTATGATCACCCAGATTTTTGCTTTTTGCTGCACTGGTTTACGACTTTCCCTGGCTGTGGGCCTGCTAATCAGACCCACAGCCTAGCTGTTCTCTCTATCCAAATTGTACTTAGGTACTGAATTGGCACTGGGCCCTCTCCAAGTCCCTGTACCCAGGGCTGAGGTGCACCCAGAAGTCTCCCAGGGGCTGAAGCATGTATTGTGCCACCCCTGGATTGACTAACTAAAACTGACACAACTGGCTGCACGACAGCTGGGGCAAGGTGGTGTACTCACCCTTTGCTTTAGATATAGTATACCTATATCTAACCCTAAAATGGACACACAGATCTCCTATCAGTCACTCCTATAGCAGGCCTTAACAATCCTGAAGGCAGAGTGCTTGGAATCGTGTGAGATGGTGCTCTAGCATGAGCTGAGCCTGTCTGCGGCGTTCGGGATCCATCCCTTAGCCGTTTCCATGATATCGCATACCATATACTCTTAAGTGCATTATAATCCTCGCGGTTATGTGCCAACTCTGGTATCGCTTTATCAAAACATGTCGAGTAAGGTGTCATACGAATTGGAATACTAACCCCTCGCCAATTCTGGCGACGGGGTTAGCATTCCACCCTTCTAGAGGGACACGACATGCCTGTAACCTATAACCCGGGTAAAAGTCAGACAGAGCCTTAGCATTTCACAAAATCGATGCTGCCACCGAGACACAAGTCTGCCCTCCTGCTGCTGGGAGTCCTCCCAGAGCAGGAGATAAGGACAAAGGGTTTCCTGCCAGGGGCGGTGCCAGCACCGTCCCAGACAGGGTTTTGTGTATTGTAGGTAGGCAGGGCTTTAGAGGAAGGTGACTGCAAGTAGCACCCCGGTGCTCACTGTGCATAGGCCGGCTGGAACCAGTTCCAGGGTCACTCCAGACCCTGTGCTGGGGAAAAGCCCGCCAAGGAAGTGGGTGTAACCACCCCCCTCCTAGTCCCACCCATAGGGCAGGACTTAGTCGCGTGCCAGCCCCTTTTTACAGGATAAAGGTAGAGACTGGCCCCCTTCCAAATCAGATCATCTTTGAATCCTGAAACTACTTTCTGCGAAAGGAACTCAAGACTTCTTCCTAAGATTTCTCCCTTGTGACTAAGGAGTAGTCACC
Organism: Lissotriton helveticus; assembly: GCF_964261635.1. Taxonomy (NCBI): domain Eukaryota; kingdom Metazoa; phylum Chordata; class Amphibia; order Caudata; family Salamandridae; genus Lissotriton; species Lissotriton helveticus. The sequence continues at coordinate 420,383,931 of NC_136070.1, forward strand.
CTGCATCCGCAGGCACCATCTAAGAACACTGCGGTCTGCTGTAAGTCCTTCCTCCGGAATCCGACTGCTCAGCTCGACGAGAACCGGCTTCCCTGGCACCTCTGACCTCTACCCACCTCTACAGCCCAGCTGAGAACCGTGGGTGCGACGAGACCTCAAGGGACCGGCCATCTGCAAGACTGCACGACTTCTTTCCAGCAAGCCCGCCGAGTAATCTACTGGTGAGTGCTTTGGGGTCCGAGAAGCCCCGACTCTGAGCAGCTCCAGCTCCGAAGTGCAGCCCCCCAGCATCTCCACGATCTGCGTGGGGCCCTTCTGCTTTCCGCTGCTCACCGCGTTGTTTGGCTACTAGCCCGTTGGCTTGTGGCCTTCCTGACGACGCCCGACGACATTTCTGCTGCTGGTCTGGTTGCTCCAGACTGGCCCTTGCTCCCTCCCAGAAGAGGAGCACCCCGGACCCTCCTGGTCCACTCAAGACGCCATTTTGAGTCCACCGCGTGGGCTTGAATTAGCCAAGGCTTGTTGCCCAATCCTGGGTAACTTCGACGCCAACGACTTCATCCTTCGTGGGACAGCTCGCACCTCCATCCTGGTCGCCGACAACGCCTCCTGGTCCGAGAGACTGCAGAGCCCAGCAGCGCCCACTCACCTGACTGCGGTGACTTCGCCCGGTGCCATCCTGGTGCCCACTTAATCACTGGCTAGTGATTCAAGAACTTGGTCCCCTCTGCTTTCAGGTTTTCTTCTTCCTTGATCCAGGCTTGGATCCATCGAACTTTTCTTCACTGGTCGCCTGCCAGCAACTTCTTCCTTCCAGGCTCCTGGTCCGGCAACGAGATCCCCGACGTCTTTTCAGACCTATGCAGCTGCAGCCCCTGGGCTAGGTAACTTCGGCACTCCGGTGTCCCAGCATAGCCTCACTATCCAAGGGTCAGGATCCACTGTCCTTTTCTCCCTACCAGGTCGGGTTCGCCCGTGAACACTAACTTTGTGAATTCTAGCTTCCATAGACTTTGTCCCGCATCCCGCGTGAGAGTGCACACTCTGCACCCGAGTCCCCTAGGCCTCCTAGTAGTAATCTAACGATTCCCTAGTCCAGTCCTAGCGATTCCAAAGCCTATTAGAACTGTTACTTACCTGCTAGTAATTCGCATTCCACTTTTAGCGTATATGGTTTTTCGTGCCCCTCGGGCATTTGTGTAACGTGCTAACTTAAAAGTATTTTCGTAAGAGTTTTGTTGTGTGCTTAGCACCCTGTCCTCATAAAGAGTACAGGGTTGTTGTGATTCTAATAAATACATTGTTTATTTTCATAACACTTGTGTGGTGTCCTTTCACTGGGTGTTCAAGGGGTAATGTGATGGTAAAACAGCTGGCTTAACACGCCCTCTAGAGTCTTAGCCTTAGACTGCTCGTATCCATGCTACTAGGATAGCTGGTCTATAAGGTTGACTTACAACCAATCATCAATAAGGGTTGTTTGGACTGATATATAGTGATCACTAGAATAGTGAGCACTGCACATCAGGCCAACCTCTCACAGGCCACCTAAGTTCTCTCCGTGACGTCATCTCGGCGCCTACGACGCCGTGACGAACGTGGAGCCACAGGACGCAACCTACTGGCGCGCAGAGGTACTGCTAAGCAGAAAAACTTTCCGTAACCAGTCTGTTGCCTGGGGATATTCTAAGGTAAGGAATCTATCACTAATGTCTCTTACAGATATATCGTTACACAAGTAACTTGTGAATCGGGCTGATTCCAGCATGTGAATCTATGAAAGATACCATCAGGGGAGAAATTAAGCAAGAGGTACCTAACTTTTTTCTTTCTCATTCTGGGGAGCTTCTTGTTGATGAGAAGCTTTTACTTCAAAAGACAATTTTTGTCATGTGGGATGTTTAACTTGCTTGTCTTTAAATATGCATACTTTACATTCTTAGGTGAACCGCAGTACAGCCCTTCTGAAGAGCTTATCTGCTGAACGAGAGAGATGGGAGAAGACAAGCGAAACTTTCAAAAACCAAATGTCAACAATTGCAGGCGACTGTTTGCTCTCCGCTTCTTTCATTGCTTACGCTGGTTACTTTGATCAGCAAATGCGACAGAATTTGTTCACTACATGGTCTCATCACTTGCAGCAAGCCAACATCCAGGTACAAATTAACGTTTCATGTAATAATGCTTCTGCGAACTGGGGGACATTTTTTTTGTCTACACCATGCATTTGAGTTGATGTAACAATTTCCAGATCATCTTGAATTGCACTCAATTGTATAACTAACTATTAAGTTACATAGTTGTGTGCATCTACAAAAATGGGTTTGTTTATTTTTCAGTTCCGCACGGATATTGCTAGAACAGAATATCTTTCCAATGCTGATGAGCGGCTCCGCTGGCAAGCAAGTTCTTTACCTGCAGATGATCTTTGCACTGAGAATGCTATTATGCTGAAACGTTTCAACAGGTATCTAGCTAAATCTTTGAATGTTAGGAATTTGCTCCATAAATGCTCGCACTTATGAATCTCCCTTTTTTCATAGATAGTTAAATCTATATTTATGTAAGTGAATTGGTCTCTGAAAAATGTTTGTTCAGCTGTAGAGGCTCTACCTATTTTAATACACGTATTTGATGTGTAGAATATTGTGATTTGCACACTTCCTTCAGTTTAACCACAATTAACTCTTTCTAGGTATCCTTTGATCATTGATCCATCTGGGCAAGCCACAGAATTTATTATGAATGAATACAAGGAGCGTAAGATCACTCGTACCAGCTTCTTGGACGATGCTTTCAGGAAGAACCTAGAAAGTGCACTTCGATTTGGCAATCCACTTCTCGTGCAGGTACTCCAATTTGTGCCGATATACTTAGGTTAATAAGTCCTAGGACAATTTTTTAAATCCTTTATGCAAGTTGCACTCCTGTTCAATAAATCTAGCAGAATATCTCTCCTTAACAAACTTGTGCATTTTTTTTAATCAAGACCTATAAAAAAACTGCTTCGTTATTCTTTATTATTCAGTATTTTCATACCTTGATGCTTGAGGACTGTTGCACTCCTCTAGTCTTACTGTTGATCCCCATTCTATGGCTTCTGGTGCATTTCCATGCTGCCACCCTGCTATGAAAGATACTTTTGGGGCAAATAGACATTTTAGGAGACGGGTGTAAACTGTAGTGATACAGGAGAGTGTCCTCCTTGGAACAGCATCTGTACTCTGTGATTAGCAGCAGAGGTAAAACGTACAGGATGGGAGAGCAGCAGATGTGCCATTAACCATGGGTAGGAAAGCATTACAACCTCATCTTCTTTTGTAAGGCAGTTTCACACTGTGCAACCAATGATTCAAAGTGACCAACCAGGCTACATAGCCTATACTTTGGACAGGACATATAATGTCCTGCTGGCCAGGGTAATCTGAGAGACGTGAAAGCTTTGCCATGCTTAATAGTATTCTACTTTCTCTTAGGATGTGGAGAGCTATGACCCAATTTTGAATCCTGTTTTAAATCGTGAAGTTAGAAGAACAGGAGGTCGAGTGCTGATAACTCTTGGCGACCAAGATATTGACTTGTCACCATCATTTGTGATCTTTCTCTCCACCAGAGACCCAACGGTAAGAACAATGATTCATTGTATTCATAAATGTATCTTTAAGCATTTCATATTTGCCAAGTGATGTTATCATTTGTTTTGATAGGTCGAATTTCCTCCAGATATCTGCTCTCGTGTCACATTTGTTAACTTCACAGTTACTCGAAGCAGCTTGCAGAGCCAGTGCTTAAATGAAGTTCTGAAGGCAGAAAGACCAGATGTTGATGAAAAACGTTCTGACTTACTTAAACTCCAAGGTACTGTGCTGGTATTGTAATATGTTTGAATTTGATTACATTAATGTAGCACATTTATTCAAACTAAGTGCTATAATAATCAGTCTTGGTGGGTGCTAAAAATGCATGTGAATTCAGTTTGTCATGACAACTCTTTGCAGTGCCTCGTCTCTCCGCCCTGAAATGTTTTTCATCCAGTGTGGCATCGTTTAATTGCCTGGCTTGTCAGTGCAATTTGTCATTCCGAGTTGACATATTTATACCTGCTGAAAATTTGTATTCGTGTCGCAAGTTTTTTATTTTAAATGTACATTATTATTAGTGTCCTAATCAAAAACTCTATTGCCTTTACTGGAGTAATTTACAACCGCAGGTATTAGAATTTATAGTTGTAATTCCTATCTGAAAGAGACACGTTAGTGATAGATTCCTTACCTTAGAATATCCCCAGGCGTCAGACTGGTTCCGAATTTTTTTTGCGTAGCAGTACCCTTGCGCGTCGGTAGGCGTCGTCTGCGGGTCCGTCGTCGGCGCCGTGATGACGTCGTCGGAGTACTTAGACGCCGTCTCCGCTTGCTGACGTCAGTTCTTCTTTTTTCCGTGCCAGCAGCGCAGATCCGTAAAAAGTGGTACCGTAGTCTTTTTTGACGAAACTTTTTTGATCCTTTTTGATCGTTTCTTTTCGAGTCTTCGACTCCAGACGGTGCCGATAGGGATGCCAGGTTTTAAACCCTGTGAGGCCTGCGACCGACTGATGTCGGTCACCGACCCTCACCGTCGGTGTCTTCACTGTCTCGGTGTCGACCACGACGACAAGACCTGTTCCGACTGTCGGGCCCTCACTTCGAAAGCTAGGCGGGAGCGGTCCCGCAAGCGACTCGAACTCCGGCAGTCGGCCCCGCGCCAGGAAAGGTCCCGGTCCGGACGGAGGTCGAGGGACCGGTCGCAGGAGCGGAGCCATTGGAGCTCCGGGAGTCGACATCACTCCTCTGGGTCGAAGTCGTCAGGTAAGCACAAGAAGTCGAAGGGACGTCATCGCTCTAACGACTCCCCTCAACGCTCGCGCGATGGGTTCAGGTGGCACCGCCCACGCGGCTCCGTCGGAGTCGCAGGCGTCGCGTCTGGCCCCATACCCCCTCCGGTCCCTGGGCTGCGCGCGATGCCGGAGGAGATCGAGCGGTTCCTCATGGCCATGAGGTCCCTCACTCCCCCGACAGGCTCCGCGGCGCCTCCGGGCCCAGCGGACCCGTCTGGGGGCCCTAGCGGGTCGGGGGCTTCGGCCCCGACGCCGCCGGCATCTTCGGGCCCGCGCCGCAGGCCAGCACTGGATCCGGTTCCGGGTCGTCGCCGGTGGACTTAACGACCTCCCCGGCGCCGGTCCCTCAGGTGTCACCGAGGACGGCGCCGCCGTCCCCGATGCCTCCCTCGATACGGCGCTGCTTTCGACGCCGTTCGGAGAGTTCACTTTCCATGAACCGGCCCCATCATTTGCTCCCCCTGAATACCACGAGATGGGTGGTGAGGAATATTGGGAGGGGTCTGAGGACCCTCTGACACGGGAGTGTCAGTCCCAGGAGGACTGGACAGGTGGACTAGGGGATGCCAGTGATCTGGACACTTCGCCAGTCACTGGTTTTGTCTCCCCTCCTACCGTGGCTACGGAGGAGGGGGCTACCTACAGTGTGGTGTGGTGCTGATGCGGGCGGCCAAGGCCTTGGGCCTTGAACTCCCCGTCGCGGCCATGAGGACTAACCTCCTCACTGAGGTCCTTAAACCGCAGTCAAGCTCGGCTGAGCCTCTGCTGCCGTTTAATGAGGCCTTGACTGACGTTCTTGTGGACACTTGGTCCAGGCCCGCTACAGGTTCGCCTGTAGATAGGAACGTGGCCAGACGCCACCGCCCGTCCCCGGGCGACCCTTGTTTCCTGTCACCCACCCCACACCTGAGAGCCTGGTGATCCAGGCCTCAAATTCCCAGTCCGCATTCCCGTCGGCTCCGCCTGACAGGGAATCCAAGAGGTTTGAGCAATACGGCAAGAAGGTATTCTCTTCCCTAAGTCTGGGACTGCGGTCTTCCAACACCGCATGCCTCTTGGGCCGCTACACCCACTCCCTGTGGGGTATGGTCGCGGACGTGCTGCCAGAATGCCCGTTGGAGGTACAGGCTAAACTCGGCCAAGCCCTTGTGGAAGGCCGAGATGCGGCACGTTATTCTATCCGGTGTGGACTGGATACCACCGACTCACTAGGTAGAGCGATGGCAACGATAGTGGCGATTCGTCGCCACGCCTGGTTGAGGTCAGCCAACTTCTCGGCTGATGTCCAGAATACACTGATGGACATGCCTTTTGATGGCCGTCGCCTTTTTGGCGACAAGTCAGACCATGCGCTTGAGCGTTTTAAGGACTCCAGGGCTACGGCCAAGTCCTTGGGTCTCTCGGCCCCGCGCCAGCAAACGGCTGCTTTTCGCCCCTTTCGTGGCCAAGGAAGGGGTGTACCCGCACGTGCTGCCAGCCACGCGCCGCAGGATAATACCCAACGCGGTGGCGGCCGTGGAAACTGCCGTGGCGGCGGTCGGGGACAACGGCGAGGACAGTCCACACCTTCCCCCGCAGCATCCGCCTCAAAACCCTCCTAGTCCGTGCTTTCAGGCCCATGTGTCGCCAGTGGGGGGCAGGGTTCGCCATCACCTCCTCCACTGGCGCACTGTCACGTCGGGCAGGTGGGTGCTGCAAATCGTCCGAAGGGGCTACTCCCTCCCCTTCGAGGCGACCCCTCCAGCCATGCCACCGCAGAACCACCGTGTATCGGGGGATCATTTGCGACTTCTGCAGGAGGAAGTTACGGCCCTCTTGGCCAAGGGGGCCATTGAACGCGTTCCTGGGCCAGAAGTAGGGTGTGGTTGCTACTCCCACTACTTTCTGGTACCGAAGAAGGGCAAAGGGGGCCTACGCCCTATCTTGGATCTACGGAACGTCAACGGTGTGAGAAGTTGGCCTGATATATGATGTTCACTAGTTCTAGTGAGCACCTTGTATCAGTCCAAACAACCCTTATGGTGATTGGTTGTAAGTCAACCTTATGGACCAGCTATCCTAATGGTAGCATGGACAAAGCAGTCTTAGGCTAAACTCTTTTGGCATGTGAAGCCAGCTGTTTTACCACATATAACCCCTTGAATACCAGATGAAAGGACACCACACAGGTTGTTATGAAAATAAACAATATATTTATTAATAACAAACACCTCTGAACTCTTTATGAGATCAGAGGGCTAAGCACATAACAATCTCTTTAAGAAAAACACAATAAGTCGCACAACTTACAATGGTGCCCTAGGGCCACGGCAAACCATATACTAAGTAAATGGTATAAGTAGAACGATTTGGAAAATGAAGATGCCCAGAGGCTGTAGGTTTCCTGGGACTACCCTAACCTTAGGTAAGTATCAGGAGGCCCACGGGATGCGTGTGCAGAGTGTGAACTCACACACGAGATGCGGAACAAAGTCAATGGGCAGAACAAATTACGAAAAGGTAAGTAAAAGACAGTTCCTACTAGTTACGACTAAAACCACAGGATACCTGGACACTAGGAGAGTCAATCTACCCTTGAGCACCGAAATGCTCTTGTTACCTGTAGGAAGGTAGATCCCTGACTATGGTTGCCCCCAACTTTTTGCCTGGTGTTTTGCTGGTTTTCTGACTTAGTTGACCTGGGGCCCTGCTATTCAGGACCCCAGGCCTACTGCTCTCTCTGTAAAATGGATTCCATGTACCCTAGGTACATATCCAATTGGATACTGAGTCACCTTATCAGTCCCTGTACAGTGTACCTTAGGTACCCAGGGCATAGGTGTACCCAGGGCCTACCAGGGGCTGCAGCATGTATTTTGCCACCCCTGGCTGGCCATCCAAATCTGACACAACTGGCTGCTTGACAGCTGGGGCAAGGTGGTGTAGTCACCCTTTGCTTTAGATATAGTATACCTATATCTAACCCTAAAATGGACACACAGATCTCCTATCAGTCACTCCTATGGCAGGCCTTAACAATCCTGAAGGCAGAGTGCTTGGAATCGTGTGAGATGGTGCTCTGGCATGAGCTGAGCCTGTCTGCGGCTTTCTGGATCTATCCCTTAGCCGTTTCCATGATATCGCATACCATATACTCTTAAGTGCATTATAATCCTCGCGGTTATATGCCAACTCTGGTATCGCTTTATCAAAACATGTCGAGTAAGGTGTCATACGAATTGGAATACTAACCCCTCGCCAATTCTGGCGACGGGGTTAGCATTCCACCCTTCTAGAGGGACACGGCATGTATGTAACCCCGGTTAAAGTCAAACAGAGCCTCAGCTCCACAAAATGGATGCTGCCACCGAGACACAAGTCTGCCCTCCTGCTGCTGGGAGTCCTCCCAGAGCAGGAGATAAGGACAAAGGGTTTCCTGCCAGGGGCGGTGCCAGCACCGTCCCAGACAGGATTTTGTGTATCCTAGGTAGGCAGGGCTTCAGAGGAAGGTGACTGCAAGTGGCACCCCGGTGCTCACTATGCATAGGCCGGCTTGAACCAGTTCCAGGGACACTCCAGACCCTGAGCTGGGGAAAAGCCCGCCAAGGAAGTGGGTGTAACCACCCCCCTCCTGGTCCCACCCATAGGGCAGGACTTAGTCGCGTGCCAGCCCCCTTTTCCCAGATAAAGGTAGGAGCAGGCCCCCTTCCAAATTAGATCATCTTTGGAATCAAGACACGACTTTCTGCGAAAGGACTTCAAGATTTCCTTCTTCAAGATTCTCCCTTGTGACTAAGGAGTAGTCACCCTGCATCCGCAGGCACCATCGCAAGAACACTGTGGTCTGCTGTAAGTCCTTCCTCCGGAATCCGACTGCCCAGCTCGACAAGGCCCGGCTTCCCTGGCACCTCCGACCTCTACTCACCTCTACAGCCAAGCTGAGAACCGTGAGTGCGACGAGACCTCAAGGGACCGACTATTGCCAAGACTGCACGACTTCTGCACAGCAAGCCCGCCGAGTAATTTCCTGGTGAGTGCTTTGGGGTCCGAGAAGCCCCGACCCTGAGCAGCTCCAGCACCGAAGAGCAGCCCCCCAGCATCTCCACGATCGGCGTGGGGCCCTTCTGCTTTTTGCTGCTCACCGCGTTGTTTGGCTACTAGCCCGCTGGCTTGTGGCCTTCTGAACGACGCCCGACGACATCACTGCTGCTGGTCTGGTTGCTCCAGACTGGCCCTTGCTCCCTTCCAGAAGAGGAGCACCCCGGACCCTCCTGGTCCACTCAAGACGCCATTTTGAGTCCACCGCGTGGGCTTGAATTAGCCAAGGCTTTGTTGCCCAATCCTGGGTTCTTCGACGCCGACAGCTTCATCCATCGTGGGACAGCTCGTACCTCCATCCTGGTCGCCGACAACGCCTCCTGGTCCGTGAGATCTGCAGAGCCAGCGTCGCCCACTCACCTAGTCGAGGTGACTACCATCCGGTGCCCTCCTGGTGCCCACTGACTACTGGCTAGTAGTCACGAACTTGGTCCCCTCTGCTTTCAGGTGTCATCCATCTTCCAGATCCAGGCTTGGATCAACTCGAACTATCTTCACTGGTCGCCTGCCAGCATCTTTCTTCCAGGCTCCTGGTCCGGCAACGAGGACTCCCGACGTCTTTTGAGACCTATGCAGCTGCAGCCCCTGGGCTAGGTAACTTCGGCATTTCGGTGCCCCAGCATAGCCTCACTATCCAAGGGTCAGGATCCACTGTCGTTTTCTCCCTACCAGGTCGGGTTCGCCCGTGAACACTAACTTTAGCGTTACTAGCTTCCATAGACTTTGTCCCGCATCCCGCGTGAGAGTGCACACTCTGCACCCGAGTCCCCTAGGCCTCCTAGAAGTAATCTAACGATTCCCTAGTCAAGTCCTAGCGATTCCAAAGCCTATTAGTACTGTACTTACCTGCTAGTAATTTCGCATTCCACTTTTAGAGTATATGGTTTTTCGTGCCCCTCGGGCATTTGTGTATACTGTGCTAACTTAAGTATTTTCGTAAGAGTTTTGTTGTGTGCCTAGCACCCTGTCCTCATAAAGAGTACAGGGTTGTTGTGATTCTAATAAATACACTGTTTATTTTCATAACACTTGTGTGGTGTCCTTTCACTGGGTGTTCAAGGGGTAATGTGATGGTAAAACAGCTGGCTTAACACGCCCTCTAGAGTCTTAGCCTTAGACTGCTCGTATCCATGCTACTAGGATAGCTGGTCTATAAGGTTGACTTACAACCAATCATCAATAAGGGTTGTTTGGACTGATATATAGTGATCACTAGAATAGTTAACACTGCACATCAGGCCAACTTCTCACATTACCTCACCCACGGGCTGCGGGTGCATAGGTGTGAAAGTGTCGGATTTCCGCGTCAAAGTCTATGGAGCCTTGAAGAAAGATGCTACAGGCAACCAGGAGGAAGATTTCTGATAGATACATCTGCCGTGTGGATTCCTCACCTTGTGAATATCCCCTTGCGTCAGCAACATTCGGAAATTCTTTTTGTAGCTTCGCGCCGACGTGGATCCGGACGTCACAGAGGCACGGCATCGCACGCGACCCCGCTGACGTCACCGACGCCTATAATAGGCCCACGCCGGCGTGATGACATCAGTTCCCTTTTTTCCGCGTCGTCGACGCTAACGGTTTTCAGGGATCGTACTGTAGCTTACAGTAACTTTGTTACTATTTTCATACTATTGTGTCTATCGTTATACTCTTCGAAATGTCGTCGAAGAAGACTGGATTTAAAGCTTGCGGCGAATGTGGCAAGACTATGTCTATCACCGATCCTCACGAATGCTGTGTCTGGTGTTTAAGCTCCGACCATGATGTCGAGGACTGTCCTTGCTGCAAGAAGATGACTCCGAAGGCTTTAAGAGAGGAGAGAGACGAAACTCCTCGTGGCAAAATTTAAAAATAAGAAAGTTAAGAAATCTTCGAAGTCTAGATCTCGTCGGTCGAGGTCTCGTTCGAGGTCACACTCGGAGTCGTCTTCAGCTCACGCTTCGAAGTCTTCGAGAAAGAAACACAAGAAGAGGAGCCATGAGTCACGTCATCACTCTGGGAAGGACTCTAGTTCGAGACCGAAGTCCCAGGTCAAGCTTCTGAGTAAGGAAGTGGAGATTTCGGAGTCGGAACATGATGAAGCTTCACATCCGGATTCACCCGAATCTCAGAAACAGGTCCATTCTCCGATTCCATCCAATCCTTCTGGTCAGGAGGATGAAGGCGAGGAGCAGGGGGCTGGTGAAGTCGAGGTTCCGGTGCCTGCGGGTTCGTCGACCCCGGTTCCTGGACTCGATGAAGAGGTCGACGTCGTATCGACTCCGCCTCCTCGGGAACAACCAAGAGGTCCATATCCTGAATTTCCGACTCCAGGTCAGCATCCTTCTCAGTTCCTGAACGCCATGTTTGGTGTCTATTCCAGGGCAATGTTCCCGTCTGGTGCACCTGTTGGTCCCACGGGTCCTATGGCCTTTAACTTGGGTGTTCCCCAGGCTTACGCACCTGCACCCTTCATGCCTTTTATGCCGGCTGTACCACCGCATTGGCATTTTCCGACACCACCGGTGTCGTCGACGCCGAAGCGCACGACGCCGGTTCCGTCGACGCCGATCCCATCAACGCCGATGCCTACGACTCCGAGGCAGGATTCTGCCCGACCTCGTATTGAAAGACCTCGTCCGACTTCGGGTTCGACGCCGGCTCCGACCCCGTCGGAGTCGATTCCGAATCCATTGGCTTCGGTTATGAAGGAAAGATCTCGGAGAAAGGCCCAGAGACTTCTGGAGGAAGAAAGATATCGGTATTCAGATACTGAAGAAGGAGAGTTACAGGATTCTGAGGATCCTTTTGAAGACTTGTGTGAGGCCAGTGGGCTTGAACTATCGCCTGAATGGGAATTGGCTTCGGTGTCAAATGTTCCATCAAAGGATGTGGTGCCTTATCACACTGTCATTAAAAAAGCAGCGAGCTTATTGAATATTACTCTACCCACTGCTAATTATAAGCCTAATATTTTGACTGAGGTGCTTCATTCACCCTCATCTATTATTGAACCTATGTTACCCTTCAACAAGGCCTTGTCTGAGCCCATCTATGAGGTTTGGAAGAAACCTTTATCTGCTCCTGCAGTTTCTAGAACAGTGGCGAGGAGATATAGAGTTGCACCTGAGGACCCTGCATTTTTATCAACACATCCTCTACCTGAGAGTTGGGGGTGCAGGCTGCATGCGCAAAGAAATCTGCTGGTGCTTTTCCACAGGTTCCTGGAGATAAAGAGTCCAGAAAGCAGGACCAAAGTGCCAAGAAGGTTTTCTCATCAGCCAGTATGGCATTAAAGTCAACCAACGCTAAGTGTCTGATGGGAAGGTATTTCCATGCTTTGATGGATTCTGTCAAGCAGTTGATTCCGAAGATTCCTGAAGATGACAGGAAGGATTTTCAGGAAGTGATATCGGACACTCAAGCAGCTGCGAGACAGGTCATTCAGAGTGGTCTGGACACTGCTGATTCAGTGGCAAGGGTCATGGGCTCCTCCGTGGCCACTAGGAGGGCTGCCTGGCTTAAATCATCAGAGTTCTCTGCAGACGTCCAGTCTGTTTTGATGGACTTGCCTTTTGATGGATCAGGGTTGTTTGGCAAGAAGGCGGATACTGCCTTGGAACGTTTTAAGGACAGTAGGGCCACTGCAAAATCTTTGGGTCTTCAGTCCAGGGGTACTACTGGAAGACGCTTCAGGGGGTTTGGAAGGTCTTCCTTTCGTTCTTACAAACCATCCCAGCAGCAGCCTCAGCAGCAGCAGAATACACTGTACAAGTCGTACAGGGGCAGACAAAGATCCCGCCCTAGAGGTCGTCAAGCTTCCTCCTCCTCCTCCTCTCCTTCCCAACCCCCTGCCAACGCAGCAAAGCAGCCCTAGATCCGCCATTCCTGATCATGTGGGCCCAGTGGGGGGGTCGGCTTACACATTTTCTACAAGATTGGGAATTAATAACATCGGATCTTTGGGTTCTCAATCTTGTAGAGAATGGGTATGCACTTCCTTTCCAGGAATTCCCTCCCAATTACCCTCCTTGCCAGGGTTATTGTTCGGAGGACCACCTGCTTCTCCTGCAGGAAGAAGTCCTGGCTTTGTTCCGAAAAGGTGCGATAGAGGTGGTTCCAGAGCAGGAAAGGGGTCAGGGGTGCTACTCCCGGTATTTCCTGATCCCCAAGAAAGATGGCAGGCTTCGGCCAATCCTGGACCTCAGGATCTTGAACCTTTACCTGAAACAGGAAAAGTTCAAGATGCTCACTCTTGCGCAGGTTCTTCAAGCGCTGTTAGAAGAAGACTGGATGGTGTCGATCGACTTGCAGGATGCGTATTTTCATATTCCCATCTTGAAGTCGCACAGAAAGTATCTCCGTTTTACGGTTGTGTCACAACACTACCAGTTTGTGGTCCTTCCGTTTGGTCTTACTACTGCGCCTCGAGTCTTCACCAAGGTGATGGCAGTGGTGGCAGCTCATCTCAGGAGAACGGGGGTACATGTGTTTCCGTATCTAGACGACTGGCTGATCAAAGCGGAGTCGCCGGAGAAGGTGCTCCATCATCTGCAAGAGACAACTCAGTTGTTGCACAGGTTGGGTTTTTCGATAAATGTACCCAAGTCTCACCTGGTGCCCTCACAGCGCAACCTGTTCATAGGTGCAGTACTGGACACTACTGTGTGTCGTGCATTCCCTCCTCCTCAAAGGATTCGCGACATACAGGAGATGATTCCTTTGTTTTACAATGGAGCGGTCGTTCCAGTCCTGAAGGTTCTTCGCCTGCTCGGTCTGATGGCTTCATGCATTCTGTTGGTCAACCATGCACGCTGGCATATGAGGGCGCTCCAGTGGTGTCTCCGCAGGCAGTGGTATCAGCACAACGGGGATCTCAGGGAGTCAGTGAAGATCTCCAGAGAAACTGCAGCGGATCTGTCTTGGTGGAGCGTGGAAGGCAATCTGTCTCAAGGAAAGCCTTTTCAACTTCCTCCATCGGTTGCCACAGTGATATCGGATGCGTCCACTCTCGGGTGGGGTGCTCATCTGGGGGACCTGGTGGTCAAAGGTCTTTGGTCTCCAGAGGAAAGGTTGCTTCACATCAACCTTCTAGAATTGCGGGCGATACGTCTGGCGCTCAAGGCCTTCCTCCCTTCCCTTCGCGGTCAGTCTGTTCAGGTCCTGACGGACAACACGACCGCGATGTGGTACATCAACAAGCAGGGAGGAGTAGGGTCGCATTGTCTCTGCAGAGAGGCTCTGCGTCTCTGGTCCTGGGTTCAGGACCATCAGATTTGTCTGATGGCAAATCATCTGGCCGGGGTTCAGAACGTTCGTGCAGACAGTCTCAGTCGGCAGTTCTCTGCCGATCACGAGTGGAGGCTCCATCCAGAGGTAGTTCGCGACATCTTTCAGATGTGGGGGACTCCTCGGGTGGACCTGTTCGCCACTTACGAGAATGCTCACTGCCTGTCATTCTGCAGTCTCCGGTATCCGATGCAAGGAGCCTTGGGGGACGCGTTTCAGTTGAGTTGGAACTCGCAACTCCTTTACGCGTTTCCTTCCATACCATTGATTCCTCGGGTTCTGAGGAAAATTCGCCAAGACCGGGCCCAAGTTATATTGATCGCCCCGGATTGGCCAAGAAGGGTGTGGTATTCAGACCTTCTCCACCTCTCCTCTCACCCGCCGCTCCGTCTCCCTCACAGGGCAGACCTCCTCTCTCAGATGGAGGGGCAGGTTCTACACCCCCACCTCCAGACCTTACACCTTCATGCCTGGAGATTGAACGGGGCAACCTGATTTCTTTTTCTCTCCCTCACGATGTGGTGGATGTCATTTTGTCAGCCAGGCGTGACTCCACTAAGTCCATTTATTCTTATAGGTGGTCTAAATTTGTTGCTTGGTGCAGGGAGAAGTCTATAGACCCTTTGAGGGCCCATTTATCTGATGTGCTCCAGTTTGCCCTTTCTCTGGCTCAGCAGGGGCTTGCTGTTGCCACGGTGAAGGGTTATCTTTCTGCGCTGTCGGCTTTTATCTGTTTGCCTGACCAGCCTTCTCTTTTTAAGTCTCCTATTGTTTTAAGGTTTTTGAAGGGCCTAACTAATAAGTTCCCTCCTACCCCTTTTATTGTGCCTCAGTGGGATTTGAATCTAGTTTTGACATTTTTAATGGGTGCTCCTTTTGAGCCTCTTCACAAATGTCACATGAGGCTTCTGACTTTCAAAACTGTTTTCCTCGTTGCAATAACCTCGGCAAGGAGGGTAAGTGAGCTTCAGGCTCTTAGTTCCAAGGCCTCTTTCTTGACCATTCATGCTGATCGAATGGTTCTTAGGACCAGGGCTGCTTTTCTGCCAAAGGTGGTGACTCCTTTCCACCTTGGTCAATCCATTACCCTTCCTACTTTTTATCCTCCCCCTCACCCTTCCAAGGAGGAGGAGAGATTACACCGTCTTGACCCCAAGAGGGCGGTGTCTTTTTACTTTGACAGGACTAAAGACTGTCGAGTGGACGACCAGCTCTTCATTGGCTTTGCTGGCTGCAAGAAAGGAAGAGCGGTCCATAAGAGGACTTTGTCGAGATGGATCGTCCTCTGCATTAAGATCTGCTACTCTTTGGCCGGTAAGTACCCACCAGAGGGTATAAGGGCTCATTCTACTAGAGCTAAGTCTTCGACCTCTGCATTGGCTAGAGGTGTGCCTGTAGAGGATGTTTGTAGAGCGGCAACTTGGTCTTCCCTCCACACTTTCGCGAAGCATTACTGCTTGGATTCCGAAGTGAGGAGGGACGGTCATTTTGCGCGCTCTGTCCTTCAGGATTTCCTAGTCTAGAAGAGTGGACACCCTCCTCCGGGAGTGGGGACTGCTGTGGGACTCTATTAACAAGGTGAGGAATCCACACGTCAGATGTATCTATCAGAAGAACAAGTTACTTACCTTCGGTAACGCTTTTTCTGGTAGATACTGTAGGAGAGTAGGGTCTGCAATCCTATGATCACCCAGATTTTTTGCTTTTTGCTGCACTGGTTTACGACTTTCCCTGGCTGTGGGCCTGCTAATCAGACCCACAGCCTAGCTGTTCTCTCTATCCAAATTGTACTCAGGTACTGAATTGGCACTGGGCCCTTTCCAAGTCCCTGTACCCAGGGCTGAGGTGTACCCAGAAGTCTCCCAGGGGCTGAAGCATGTATTATGCCACCCCTGGGCTGACTAACTAAACTGACACAACTGGCTGCACGACAGCTGGGGCAAGGTGGTGTACTCACCCTTTGCTTTAGATATAGTATGCCTATATCTAACCCTAAAATGGACACACAGATCTCCTATCAGTCACTCCTATGGCAGGCCTTAACAATCCTGAAGGCAGAGTGCTTGGAATCGTGGGAGATGGTGCTCTGGCATGAGCTGAGCCTGTCTGCGGCTTTCGGGATCCATCCCTTAGCCGTTTCCATGATATCGCATACCATATACTCTTAAGTGCATTATAATCCTCGCGGTTATATGCCAACTCTGGTATCGCTTTATCAAAACATGTCGAGTAAGGTGTCGTACGAATTGGAATACTAACCCCTCGCCAATTCTGGCGACGGGGTTAGCATTCCACCCTTCTAGAGGGACACGACATGTATGTAACCCCTAACCCCGGTTAAAGTCAAACAGAGCCTCAGCTCCACAAAATGGATGCTGCCACCGAGACACAAGTCTGCCCTCCTGCTGCTGGGAGTCCTCCCAGAGCAGGAGATAAGGACAAAGGGTTTCCTGCCAGGGGCGGTGCCAGCACCGTCCCAGACAGGGTTTTGTGTATTGTAGGTAGGCAGGGCTACAGAGGAAGGTGACTGCACGTGGCACCCCGGTGCTCACTGTGCATAGGCCGGCTTGAACCAGTTCCAGGGACACTCCAGACCCTGTGCTGGGGAAAAGCCCGCCAAGGAAGTGGGTGTAACCACCCCCCCTCCTGGTCCCACCCATAGGGCAGGACCTAGTCGCGTGCCAGCCCCCCTTTCCCAGATAAAGGCAGAGACTGGCCCCCTTCCAAATCAGATCATCTTTGGAATCAAGATACCACTTTCCACGAAAGGACTTCACGATTTCTTCCTCAAGATTCTCCCTTGTGGCTAAGGAGTAGTCACCCTGCATCCGCAGGCACCATCTAAGAACACTGCGGTCTGCTGCACGTCCTTCCTCCGGAATCCGACTGCCCAGCTCGACGAGACCCGGCTTCCCTGGCACCTCTGACCTCTACCCACCTCTACAGCACAGCTGAGAACCGTGGGTGCGACGAGACCTCGAGGGACCGGCCATCGTCAAGACTGCACGACTTCTGCACAGCAAGCCCACCGAGTAATTTCCTGGTGAGTGCTTTGGGGTCCGAGAAGCCCCCACCCTGAGCAGCTCCAGCACCGAAGAGCAGCCCCCCAGCATCTCCACGATCGGCGTGGGGCCCTTCTGCTTTCTGCTGCTCACCGCGTTGTTTGGCTACTAGCCCGCTGGCTTGTGGCCTTCTGAACGACGCCCGACGACATCACTGCTGCTGGTCTGGTTGCTCCAGACTGGCCCTTGCTCCCTTCCCGAAGAGGAGCACCCTGGACCCTCCTGGTCCACTCAAGACGCCATTTTGAGTCCACCGCGTGGGCTTGAATTAGCCAAGGCTTGTTGCCCAATCCTGGGTCCAGCGACGTCGACAGCAAGAACCTTCGTGGGACAGCTCGCACCTCCATCCTGGTCGCCGACAACGCCTCCTGGTCCGAGAGACTGCAGAGCCCAGCAGCGCCCACTCACCTGACTGCGGTGACTTCGCCCGGTGCCATCCTGGTGCCCACTTAATCACTGGCTAGTGATTCAAGAACTTGGTCCCCTCTGCTTTCAGGTTTCCTTCTTCCTTGATCCAGGCTTGGATCCATCGAACTTTTCTTCACTGGTCGCCTGCCAGCAACTTCTTCCTTCCAGGCTCCTGGTCCGGCACGAGGATTCCCGACGTCTTTTCAGACCTATGCAGCTGCAGCCCCTGGGCTAGGTAACTTCGGCACTTCGGTGTCCCAGCATAGCCTCACTATTCAAGGGTCAGGATCCACTGTCGTTTTCTCCCTACCAGGTCGGGTTCGCCCGTGAACACTAACTTTGTGAGTTCTAGCTTCCATAGACTTTGTCCCGCATCCCGCGTGAGAGTGCACACTCTGCACCCGAGTTCCCTAGGCCTCCTGCTAGTAATCTAAAGGTTCAGTAGTCCAGTCCTAGCGATCCCAAAGCCTCTGAGAATCGTTACTTACCTGCTAGTAATTCGCATTCCACTTTAAGAGTACAGGGTTGTTGTGATTCTAATAAATACATTGTTTATTTTCATAACACTTGTGTGGTGTCCTTTCACTGGGTGTTCAAGGGGTAATGTGATGGTAAAACAGCTGGCTTAACACGCCCTCTAGAGTCTTAGCCTTAGACTGCTCGTATCCATGCTACTAGGATAGCTGGTCTATAAGGTTGACTTACAACCAATCATCAATAAGGGTTGTTTGGACTGATATATAGTGATCACTAGAATAGTGAACACTGCACATCAGGCCAACTTCTCACATTGGTGGCAGCGGTGGGATTTGAGCTTGCTGTTGTTTTACCACACATGCCCTAAGAATATCTTGTGAAAGATCACATAAGTACTAAAGGTACATATAACTTAGCTTAGAATACTCTGAGTTCTACTGAACCAGCTGTTGTAGCTCCTAGGGCCTAGCACACCCTAAACTACAACTCTAGCAAGGGATCAGTAGGCAAACACATAGTGTAGGTAAGTGCACCACTTACACCTCACTAGAAAAGCATGTCTACCCAGGGAGAATCTACTGAGACTCCCCTGGTCAGTGTTGACCCTCCACAGGTCACTTCAAGATATGCAGCTCTCAGTTTCCAGGAGATGAGACAGATCTGTGTCTCCAGGAAACTGAAGCAGGGGTCTAACCCCACCATTCCCTTTCTGATAGGTCTCTTAGAGACATATGATGCCAGAAAGCTTTCTCAGTTACATGAGAACATGCCAGCCTTAGAGGGAACCTCTGAGGATCCATATCTCCCCAACATTGCTACTGCAGTTGAGGAGGAGGATCAAGAGGAACTCTCTGGGGATGAGGTAGACAAAGGTCTTGAGGTAGTCAGAAGGCTAACTAGGGCCAACTTAGACTTACTTGGGCTAGGATCTGGGGGACCCCCGGTACTAACCCGAAGTGGGCCTAACCTTGGAGTTAGGAGAGATAGATCTCTTTCTAGGGACTCCAATAGATCTCTGCACTCTAATGCCTCTTCTCAGGGGAGAAGGAATCCTCCACAGAGGAGATTTACTTCCCCTCAGAGAAGGGAGCATGAAGCTAGGATGAGACAAGCTGAACTGAGGATTGAAAGGGAAGAACTTGCCCTGGCCAAAGAGAAGCTTGCCTTTGCTAGAGAGCAGCAGATGAGTGGGCTAGCTCCCACTGGTGGCAGCAATCTCCCAAGAGATAGAGAGAAGGGTTTAGATACTAAACACCTGACTAAGATAGTGCCCCCCTTTAAGCAAGGGGATGATATCCAGAAATGGATGGCTGCTCTGGAGAGGGCCTGCACTGTGCAGTGCATTCCCCAGAGTCAGTGGGCAGCTATACTGTGGCTCTCCTTTGATGGTAAAGGTAGAGATAAGCTCCTCACTACAAGAGTGGAGGATGCTAACAATTACCAGGTCCTGAAGAATACACTGGTTGATGGGTTTGGTTTAACCACTGAGCAGTACAGGTTGCTGTTCAGAGACACCCAGAAAACTCAGTCTCAGGACTGGTCTGACTTTGTGGATTGTGCCACTAAGGCTTTGGAGGGCTGGTTGCTGGGTAGCAAGGTTACAGATTACACAGGATTGTATAATCTAATGATGAGAGAACAAATTTTAAACAATTGTCAGAACCAGTTGTTGCACCAGCACCTTGTTGATTCAGATCTGACCTCTCCCCAAGAATTGGGTAAGAAGGCAGACAAATGGGTCAGGACAAGGATCAAGCAGAACCAGAACCAGAACCAGAACCAGGGTGGTCAGAAGAAAGCAGACCAGAAGGGTAATGTTAAGAATGAGCAAAATGACCAGAAGTCTTCACCAGGTCCCCAACAAACCAAAGAGGGTGGGGGTCAGGCTTCCCAGAAGAAGAAGACTCAAGAAGGCCAGTCAAAAAGGTGGTGCCAGTACTGTAAAAGTAAATCTCACTGGTTTAGTGAGTGCACCAAAAGAGGAGGACAAACTCCTGCCACTACAGCCCCTAAGGCAACTGCACCCCCTAGTACAGTCAGTAGTGGTAGTGTACCTCCCAAGGCATTAGTTGGGTTAACCTTGGGTACTGAGGGGTCTGACAACTTAGTTGGCACACTCACTCAGGCTGTCCTTGTCTGTACAGGGGATATGGATATGTCCCCTGAGATAAGTCCCAATACTTTGGGCAAATACAGGCAGACACCTTTGATTAATGGCAAAATGGCTCAGGCCTATAGGGACACTTGTGCCAGTGTCACCATGGTGACACCTAACTTTGTGGACCCTGGACAGATCATGCCAGGTACTGATTTCCTGGTGCCCAATGCCAGCAATGTCACTACTAGTCATAGTGTGGCAATTGTGGCTTTCTCCTGGGGTGGAGTGAAGGGACAAAAGAAAGTTGTAGTCAGTTCAGACCTCCCAGTTGATTGTTTGTTGGGCAATGATTTGGAGTCATCACAATGGTCAGAAGTGGAGCAGAGGACTCACATGGAGATGTTAGGCTTGCCAGCACATGTGCTTGCTGTGACTAGGTCACAGGCCAGAAGATGCCCCACTGAACAGGTGCTGGATCCTGAAATTATGGACCAGACACCTTCCAAGAAGAAGAGCAGTAAGGGTAAGGCTTTGCCTTCCCCCTTGCCCCAGGTTGAGGATCAAGTCTCTGAGGAGGCTGATCTGGAAGAGCTGAGGGAAACTGAGCCTAAAGAGCTTGAACTTGATCAAGTTGAGTTTCTGGGCTCAGGGGGACCCTCCAGAGCAGACCTGGGGAAGGAACAATTGAGCTGCCCTTCCCTTGAACCCCTCAGACAGCAGGCTGCTGCTGAGGCTGCAGGGAATGCCACAGGTGCCCACAGGGTATACTGGGAAGATGGACTCCTGTACTCTGAGTCAAGAGACCCCAAGCCTGGTGCGACCAGGAGGCTGGTCATCCCCTTGTCTCTGAGAGGTTTCCTTCTCACCTTGGCCCATGAAATTCCCCTTGCAGGTCATTTAGGTCAGACAAAGACTTGGGACAGGCTTGTCTCACACTTTCACTGGCCCCATATGAATGAGAATACCAAGGAGTTTTGTCGCTCCTGTGTCACTTGCCAAGCCAGTGGTAAGTCAGGTGGCACAACAAAGGCCCCCCTCATACCACTACCTGTGGTGGGGGTTCCCTTTGAAAGAGTGGGGATTGACATTGTTGGTCCAATGGAACCCCAGACAGCATCAGGGCACAAGTTTATACTGGTGGTGGTGGACCATGCCACCAGGTATCCTGAAGCTATTCCCCTGAGGACCACCACAGCTCCTGTGGTGGCAAGAGCCCTAGTTGGAGTGTTCTCCAGAGTGGGTTTTCCAAAGGAGGTCGTTTCTGACAGAGGTACAAACTTCATGTCAGGATATCTGACTGCAATGTGGAAGGAGTGTGGTGTGAACTACAAGTACACCACACCCTACCACCCACAATGCAATGGGCTTGTTGAGCGATTCAACAGGACCCTGAAAGGGATGATTCATGGACTACCTGAAACTCTTAGGAGAAGATGGGATGTCCTGATCCCCTGCCTCTTGTTTGCTTACAGAGAGGTCCCACAGAAGGGGGTTGGCTACAGCCCTTTTGAGCTTCTGTATGGGCATCCTGTGAGAGGACCCCTGTGTTTGGTGAAGGAAGGATGGGAGAGACCTCTCAAAAAGCCTGCAACCAACATAGTGGACTATGTACTTGGTCTCCGCTCCAGGATGGCTGAGTATATGGAAAAGGCATCCAAAAACCTTGAGGCCAGCCAAGAACTTCAAAAAGCTTGGCATGACCAAAAGGCTGTTCTGACTGTGTACCAGCCAGGACAGAAGGTGTGGGTGCTGGAGCCAGTGGCCCCAGCAGCTCTGAAAGACAGATGGTCTGGGCCCCACACCATCATTGAGCAAAAGGGAGAGGTTACCTACTTGGTGGACCTTGGAACTCCCAGGAGCCCTCTCAGAGTGCTCCATGTTAACAGGCTCAAGGCATATGTTGACAGGAAGGACATGAGCTTGCTCATGGCCACAGATGAGGGACAGGAGGAAGAGAGTGACCCTCTCCCAGACCTGCTCACTCAGAATCCTGATGATGGATCAGTTGATGGTGTTGTCTTTTGTGGCAGCCTCACTGAACATCAGCAACAGGATTGCAGGCAAGTTCTGCAATCCTTCAGACATATGTTCTCTCTGACACCCAGCCAAACTGATTGGTGTACCCATGATGTTGACACTGGAGACAGTCTACCTGTCAAGAGTAAAATCTACAGGCAGCCTGATCATGTTAGAGACTGCATCAAAACTGAAGTGCAGAAAATGTTGGAACTGGGAGTCATTGAGCCCTCAGATAGCCCTTGGGCTAGCCCAGTAGTTCTAGTGCCAAAGCCTCACACCCAGGGTGGTAAGAGAGAGATGAGGTTTTGCGTAGACTACAGAGGCCTCAACGCAGTCACTAAGACTGATGCCCACCCAATACCAAGAGCAGATGAACTTATAGATAAATTGGCTTCTGCCAACTTCTTAAGTACATTTGATTTGACAGCTGGGTATTGGCAAATCAGGTTAGCTGAGGAAGCCAAACCCAAGACAGCATTTTCTACCCCTGGTGGGCATTATCAATTTGTGGTAATGCCCTTTGGATTGAAAAATGCACCTGCCACCTTCCAAAGGTTGGTGAATCAAGTCCTCACTGGGCTGGATGACTTCTGTGCAGCATATCTGGACGATATTGCTGTCTTTAGCTCCACCTGGGAGGATCACCTGGTCCACCTGAGGAAAGTGTTGGAGGCTCTGCAAAAGGCAGGCCTCACTATCAAGGCCACAAAGTGCCAGATAGGGCAGACACAGGTTGTATACCTGGGCCACCTTGTAGGTGGAGGCCAGGTTCAGCCATTGGAGAGTAAAATACAGGCCATCAAGGACTGGGCTCCTCCAATCACCCAGACTCAGGTTCGAGCTTTCTTGGGCCTGACTGGTTACTACAGAAGGTTTGTCAGAAATTATGGGTCCATAGTGACCCCTCTTAATGACCTGACAAGCAAAAAGATGCCAAAGAAAGTTCAGTGGACAGCTAGCTGTCAGAAAGCATTCAATGACCTAAAGCAGGCCATGTGCACAGCACCTATCCTAAAGAGTCCAGATTACTCCAAGCCATTCATTGTCCAAACAGATGCTTCTGAGTTGGGTGTGGGGGCTGTTCTGTCTCAACTGAATTTTGATGGTAATGATCAGCCTATTGCTTTCATTAGTAGAAGGTTGACACCCAGAGAGAAAAATTGGTCAGCTATCGAGAGGGAGGCCTTTGCTGTGGTCTGGGCCCTGAAGAAGCTGAGGGCCTACTTGTTTGGCACTCACTTCACCATTCAGACAGACCATAAGCCCCTCTTGTGGCTAAATCAGATGAAGGGTGAAAACCCCAAACTGCTTAGGTGGTCCATTTCCCTACAGGGGATGGATTTTACAGTGGAGCATAGACCTGGTACTGATCACAGCAATGCTGATGGGCTCTCCAGGTATTTCCACTTAGAGCAAGAAGACTCACCTGGTCAAGGTTAGTTTATTGTCCCAAAGTTTGGGGGGGGGGGTCATGTAGGAGAGTAGGGTCTGCAATCCTATGATCACCCAGATTTTTTGCTTTTTGCTGCACTGGTTTACGACTTTCCCTGGCTGTGGGCCTGCTAATCAGACCCACAGCCTAGCTGTTCTCTCTATCCAAATTGTACTCAGGTACTGAATTGGCACTGGGCCCTCTCCAAGTCCCTGTACCCAGGGCTGAGGTGTACCCAGAAGTCTCCCAGGGGCTGAAGCATGTATTATGCCACCCCTGGGCTGACTAACTAAACTGACACAACTGGCTGCACGACAGCTGGGGCAAGGTGGTGTACTCACCCTTTGCTTTAGATATAGTATGCCTATATCTAACCCTAAAATGGACACACAGATCTCCTATCAGTCACTCCTATGGCAGGCCTTAACAATCCTGAAGGCAGAGTGCTTGGAATCGTGTGAGATGGTGCTCTGGCATGAGCTGAGCCTGTCTGCGGCTTTCGGGATCTATCCCTTAGCCGTTTCCATGATATCGCATACCATATACTCTTAAATGCATTATAATCCTCGCGGTTATATGCCAACTCTGGTATCGCTTTATCAAAACATGTCGAGTAAGGTGTCATACGAATTGGAATACTAACCCCTCGCCAATTCTGGTGACGGGGTTAGCATTCCACCCTTCTAGAGGGACACGACATGTATGTAACCCCTAACCCCGGTTAAAGTCAAACAGAGCCTCAGCTCCACAAAATGGATGCTGCCACCGAGACACAAGTCTGCCCTCCTGCTGCTGGGAGTCCTCCCAGAGCAGGAGATAAGGACAAAGGGTTTCCTGCCAGGGGCGGTGCCAGCACCGTCCCAGACAGGGTTTTGTGTATTGTAGGTAGGCAGGGCTACAGAGGAAGGTGACTGCACGTGGCACCCCGGTGCTCACTGTGCATAGGCCGGCTTGAACCAGTTCCAGGGACACTCCAGACCCTGTGCTGGGGAAAAGCCCGCCAAGGAAGTGGGTGTAACCACCCCCCTCCTGGTCCCACCCATAGGGCAGGACCTAGTCGCGTGCCAGCCCCCCTTTCCCAGATAAAGGTAGAGACTGGCCCCCTTCCAAATCAGATCATCTTTGGAATCAAGATACCACTTTCCACGAAAGGACTTCACGATTTCTTCCTCAAGATTCTCCCTTGTGGCTAAGGAGTAGTCACCCTGCATCCGCAGGCACCATCTAAGAACACTGCGGTCTGCTGCACGTCCTTCCTCCGGAATCCGACTGCCCAGCTCGACGAGACCCGGCTTCCCTGGCACCTCTGACCTCTATCCACCTCTACAGCACAGCTGAGAACCGTGGGTGCGACGAGACCTCGAGGGACCGGCCATCGTCAAGACTGCACGACTTCTGCACAGCAAGCCCACCGAGTAATTTCCTGGTGAGTGCTTTGGGGTCCGAGAAGCCCCCACCCTGAGCAGCTCCAGCACTGAAGAGCAGCCCCCCAGCATCTCCACGATCGGCGTGGGGCCCTTCTGCTTTCTGCTGCTCACTGCGTTGTTTGGCTACTAGCCCGCTGGCTTGTGGCCTTCTGAATGACGCCCGACGACATCACTGCTGCTGGTCTGGTTGCTCCAGACTGGCCCTTGCTCCCTTCCCGAAGAGGAGCACCCTGGACCCTCCTGGTCCACTCAAGACGCCATTTTGAGTCCACCGCGTGGGCTTGAATTAGCCAAGGCTTCTTGCCCAATCCTGGGTCCAGCGACGTCGACAGCAAGAACCTTCGTGGGACAGCTCGCACCTCCATCCTGGTCGCCGACAACGCCTCCTGGTCCGAGAGACTGCAGAGCCCAGCAGCGCCCACTCACCTGACTGCGGTGACTTCGCCCGGTGCCATCCTGGTGCCCACTTAATCATTGGCTAGTGATTCAAGAACTTGGTCCCCTCTGCTTTCAGGTTTCCTTCTTTCTTGATCCAGGCTTGGATCCATCGAACTTTTCTTCACTGGTCGCCTGCCAGCAACTTCTTCCTTCCAGGCTCCTGGTCCGGCACGAGGATTCCCGACGTCTTTTCAGACCTATGCAGCTGCAGCCCCTGGGCTAGGTAACTTTGGCACTTCGGTGTCCCAGCATAGCCTCACTATTCAAGGGTCAGGATCCACTGTCGTTTTCTCCCTACCAGGTCGGGTTCGCCCGTGAACACTAACTTTGTGAGTTCTAGCTTCCATAGACTTTGTCCCGCATCCCGCGTGAGAGTGCACACTCTGCACCCGAGTTCCCTAGGCCTCCTGCTAGTAATCTAAAGGTTCAGTAGTCCAGTCCTAGCGATCCCAAAGCCTCTGAGAATCGTTACTTACCTGCTAGTAATTCGCATTCCACTTTAAGAGTACAGGGTTGTTGTGATTCTAATAAATACATTGTTTATTTTCATAACACTTGTGTGGCGTCCTTTCACTGGGTGTTCAAGGGGTAATGTGATGGTAAAACAGCTGGCTTAACACGCCCTCTAGAGTCTTAGCCTTAGACTGCTCGTATCCATGCTACTAGGATAGCTGGTCTATAAGGTTGACTTACAACCAATCATCAATAAGGGTTGTTTGGACTGATATATAGTGATCACTAGAATCGTGAACACTGCACATCAGGCCAACTTCTCACAGATACTATATCTGCCTGTGGATTCCTCACTGACCCACCCGCCTCTCCGTTGTCCACTCTTCTATGCCAGAGGTTTATATAATGTATTATTTTATGGTCAAGGATTTGTTTGTTTCAATGTTTTATTGCATTTGCTTCACACTGTGTGTGTTACCTTGATTTCTATACTGCGTATACTGTGTATATGTCTACTGTCATCGGTCCGTCCGTGTGCCTCGAAGGCATGGAAAAAAGGGCGGAACTGATGTCATCACGCCGGCGTGGGCCTATTATAGGCGTCGGTGACGTCAGCGGGGTCGCGTGCGATGCCGTGCCTCTGTGACGTCCGGATCCACGTCGGCGCGAAGCTACAAAAAGAATTTCCGAATGTTGCTGACGCAAGGGGATATTCACAAGGTGAGGAATCCACAGGCAGATATAGTATCTACCAGAACAAGCATTTGCAATGCAATAGGTCTCGCATTAGGAAAGTTTGAGCCATTGGTATTGCGAATTACATTTTTTTTATTTAGCTATAGTAATAGCTAAAGTAATAGCTTTGTCATTTACAATGCCAATAGTTTTAACTTTCACAAATGTGACACCTATAGCATTTGCAATGCAATATGTGTTGTGAACCTGGCTGCCTTCCTGTTAGAGACACTAAGATTGTGTAGCTCTGCCCCTGAAGGTGCTAATCACATCGAGTAAACCTATTGGAAACCAATAAAGAAGAGGTTAATTCGGGCTAGACGGGCCCACGGTGCTACCAGGGACGTACCAATATGCTGGCTTTACTGTAAAGGTCCTTGGTAGGTCTGCGCGGGCTATTGGTGTAAACACATGCGCACTCCAGTAATTCCACTGAGGCAACTAAGGTTTGTGTCAAAACCGCGAGGAATGCCAATTAAGGGGCTCACTTCCTTGTCTGCTTCCGTGACACCTGAAGCTACTGCCTGGAAAGGGATCGTTGGACTGCCATCTCATGGGAATGTTCAGAAAGCGCGGCAATATTTAATTAATCTCTTTTCAGCAAATAAAAGGGTCTTGAACTTTCAAGGAAGCTGCAAATTGGCTAAAACGTGTCTATCTATCATCTAGTAAAAAGGTGGGACCTCTCGACTTAATTACTTTGCCTCTGAAGGCCCCAGCTTGGGTCTCCCAGAGAGTTTGATGAAGGCAGTAAGTGAGGTGGAATGTTTTTATATACAGACTTGTTCACTGTGTGTACATAGACCTACATGATGCCTATAAATGAGATAACAGTGTGTACAGTGCCCTGTATGATAAACATTGGTATCGAAGAACGTCCACAGAATGTACAGAGACCTGTGTCTGGCTGGGCAGAATGCATTTATTTATATATGTTCAGAATGTTTTTATTTATATATGTTCATGTTGCTTTTAGCGCAAACTTACACTCGTGGGTGGAGTCTCTTGGTTCTAATGGTACCTCAACCACAGTGCAGTGGCCAATACAAGGCACATGATGAGGGGGCAGGAACCCAGGTTTTAGGCAGATTCCTTAATTTGTCAAGAATTGTTTCAGCTCTATTCGAAGATGGAAGTGGATTCCACAGGTAGGCTACCGGAACGGATCGTTCTCGTCATCTCTGAAGTCTATACTTTGGGACACAGAACAGTGGACTGCTGAGATATCTCAGCTGGCGACGTGGGATGCGTTTTCTGACTTAATGAGAAAAGAATGCCGTAGAGTGGTTGTGCAAGACTCGAATCTCGAGGCAAAGAACTTTAAAACAAATAAGTTTGTTGATACATAGCTGATGGTGATGTTTTAGTCACACGGTCGAACTTTGTCAAATTGAGCAGCAGCCTGACAACCATATTTCGAAGTTTTTGTAGCCAGCTCAATAATTAATTTTTCAGGTAGCCAAAGTAAGCTGATTCGCCACAGTTCACTCTGGACAGTAAAAACGCATTGGCAACCATCACTTATAAGAGAGGACTAGGAACAACCCAACCAAGCTGTTTAATATGAACAAGATACTGCTTTGTCACGGCAGAAATCTGATACGTTTGAAATGAGAAGGGCGAGCTATATGATGCAATGTATATGTATACCTCTTGTGTATCTATATATTGTTTTCCACCCACTGCAGAGAAAGGAAAATACCTAACACCCCCCCAAACCACCACTCCATGACTCATTGCATTCTTCTTCCAAAATATTCCCCACCTCCAATGTCTGACTCATCCCAAACCTATTTTACTACTATGAACTCACGAAAAATCATTTTTAAACTCTTCCCTCCTCTGTTCATCCTTTATTCCATTCATCCAACTAACAGACTCAAATGTGTTTATAAGGAGTACTGAGACCCACATGATGGTGAATTCACAACGTGTAGAAAGTTACGTGCAGGCCGTGTACATATGGATCCACAAAGTACAGAGAAAACGATATGGTACGTTGTACAGATGTATTCACGTTTACAAAGCCGAGGCTGTGTACAGATGTGCTGGCAGGGTGTACAGAGACCTTCATGGCGCTGTGTACAGACGCGTTTACAGTGCGTAAAAAAAAAGTACATGGCGTTTAATACAAATGTCTTCACCATATGTACAGACCCGTATAATAGCCTGTGTACAGATGAGTTCAGTGTGTACAGAGACCTTCAAGGCGCTATCTTGAGACGTGTTTATATTCTGTACAGTTATTACGGGACGTTTTGTACAGATGTGTTCACCATGTGTAAAGAGCCCGCACAGGGGCTGAGAGAAGATATGCTGACAATGTGCCCTTAGTTTCATGGGTCATCTACGGGGCCTTGTCAACTATGCAGCCTCTCTCCCGATGACTCGTGTCGCCTTTGGTTCAAGCCTTGCACACTTTACACGTTTTCTCCTTAAAAGAAGGGTGTGGCCAATTCTCCTCGGGAAGCATCGTTGCAGACACATCTCTGGCTCAACCATCGCCATCACCTACTGTTCCCCCTTCTGGCAGCGGGGGCGGGGCTGCTCACCTGGCCCTGCTGCTGTTGTCATCATCATGTTGACAGTCTGCCAGAGTTCACACAGATGGTGTGTGTCCATCCTGTCCGCTTTCCTGTCCTCATGAGGTTTTTTTGCGAAGGGAAATGACTGCGGCCTGCAGTTCCCCCACCCCCTTTGTTCTGAATTATCCAAAGGGCCTTTGGAAAACAGCCAACAGCCAAAACTAAGGTTTTGCCATTTGAACGTTAATCCACACTTTCCAGCTGGCTGACATCTGCTGCTGAATGGGCATGCAACGGCAGTTTATGTATTACATTGAAAATGCAGTTTCAGATTCAAGAAAGGGAGCACAGAGGATGCCTCAAGGGACCATGTTTTATGTGTGACAGCCACATGCTTAACTAATCTAGCAGACCCCAGTTTACTGATCAGGTGTTTCACAATAAAGGTCCTCATATTTGATCCTTTTAACACACACTAAGCGGCACAGCAGAAGGATTCAGCAAGCATTAATGTTACTGGCATAGTGAACAGCCCACAATTAAAACAGCCTCATGGAGCTGCCAGCGAACATCCACTCGATCCCAAGTTTGCCACTGCAGACATGTCCGATTTGTCCGGAATATGAATTCCCAAGCCCAACTACAAGACAGGGTAGTATAAATTGTCTGGTGCGAGAGTGGATGTTGGAGTACAAGCTAAAAAATGCATAAATACATGAAGAAATAAATACCGCCTTCGGGTAAAGTCCGCGCTATATAA
Source organism: Lissotriton helveticus (assembly GCF_964261635.1). Lineage (NCBI taxonomy): Eukaryota > Metazoa > Chordata > Amphibia > Caudata > Salamandridae > Lissotriton > Lissotriton helveticus. The sequence goes on from NC_136070.1 coordinate 420,413,986, forward strand.
AAATGCATAAATGCATAAATACATGAATAAATAAATACCGCCTTCGGGTAAAGTCCGCGCTATATAAAAATGCATAAATACATAAATAATTAAATACCGCCTTCGGGTAAAGTCCGCGCTATATAAAAATGCATAAATACATGAATAAATAAATACCGCCTTCGGGTAAAGTCCGCGCTATATAAAAATGCATAATTAACTAAATAAATACATACCGCAAAACATCCTCGTTACTCTGCCGGCCTGCGACCAGGAAGTCAGGCAGGCCGGCGCGACACCCGGAAACAGGAAGTAGGAGGGCGGGAGCCTACCCCGCCTCCCACGGAAGAGCCGCGATTGGAGCCGTGTTGGGAGCAGGGAGCACCGGAGCAGGCAGAAGAGTCCTGCTGCCGGGCCTTGCAGCTGAGGAGAGGAAGCCGGTGAGTGCGTTGCTGAGCGGCGGGCGGGCGGGGGGAGAGGGGGGCGCATGTACGCGCGCGCGCGGCCTGTGTATGTGTGTGTGTATGTATGTGTGTGTGCGTGCGTGTATGTATGTGTCTTGGAGTGCGTGTGTGTGACTGTGGGGGAGGGTGTGTGTGTGTGTGTGTGAGCGAGTGTCTGTCTGCGACGTGTGTGTGTGTCTGTGTCTGTCTGTGTGCATGCATGCATGCGCGGTAGGCTGGGAGGGCGGCGCAGGACGGAACGTGCGCGTTCGCGCACAGCAATCCAGCCTGGACTGCGCTTGTGCACCTTCTCGTCCGTCCTTCCCTCGAGACAGCTGACTATACGTCTCCGTCCCTGGAAGCATCCTTTGGATGCTAATTCCAGGGCGAGACCTAAAAAGCGTTACCGAAGGTAAGTAACTTGTTCGTCCGGTGCGATCCACGGGTAGATCGAGGAAGAAGAGGACCTGAAAGCAGAGGGGACAGTGTTCAAAGTCACTAGCCAGTGACCGGTGTGGAACCAGGAGGTAACCAGATGCTTTCGTCGCGATCAGGTGAAGAGTGGACGCTTGTCTCTGCAGCCAAGTGGACCAGGAGGTGTCTTCGACGACCAGGATGGAGGCACGAGCTGTCCCACGCAGGCTCTCGCTGTCAGCGGTGTCCGACCCGGATTTGGAGTCAACAGGCCTTGGCAAAGGCAACCCACGCGGTGAGTGGAAACGGCGTCTGGAGTGGACCACGAGGGACCGGGGTGCTCCTCTTTTGAAAGGGAGCAAGGGCCAGTCTGGAGCAACCAGACCAGCAGTGTAGATTTAGTGGATTGTCGTCTAGGAGGTCACTAGCCAGCCGGCAAGTGACCAGACAACGCGTCGAGCAGCAATCAAGCAAAAGGGCCCCACGCAGATCTCGTGGATGCTGGAGGGCTGGTCTTTGGTGCAAGAGCTGCTCGGGGCTGGGGCTTCTCAATCCCCAAAGCACTTTCTCGAGGATGCCTCAGAAGTCGTGCTGGAAGCGAAGTGCAGTCTCTTCAAGATGGCCGGTCCTACGTGTCTCGTCGCACCCACGGGTCTCAGCTGTGCTGCAGATGTGGGTAGAGGTCGGAGAGGTCTGGGAGTCCGGGTCTCGTCAGGCTCTGAAGTCTGGATCCGGCAGGAAGAACGACAAAGTGGACCGCTAGGACGCTTGATGGTGCCTGCAGTTGCAGGGTGGACACTCCTTGCCCACAAGGGAGATTTTTCAGTATTCTGTGGAGCAGAATGTCGAAGTCCAGAGTTTCTTCTTGTAAAGTTGTTCAGGATAATCTAATCTGGAATGGGACCAGCTCCTACCTTTATCCTCCTAAAGGGGGCTGTACTAGTGACTAGGTCCCTCCCATGGGTGGGACCAGGAAGGGGGGTTGTTACACCCCCTATCCTTTGTCCGGTTTCGAGCCAGAGCTGGGGCTGGAGTGCCCCAGCAACTGGTTTGAGCCGGGGTATGCACAGGGACACCTTGTGTGCCCCAGGCAGGTCTCATTCCTTTCAGGCCTCCCTACCTCAATACACAAAATCCTGTCTGGGGTGGTGCTAGCACCTCCCAAGGCAGGAAACCCTTTGTCCAGGCCTCCCTCGCTGGAAGGACTCCCAGCAGCAGGTGGTCAGACTTGTGTCTGTGGTGGCTGCATCCATTTTGTGATGCTGAGGCTTCGTTTAACTTTAACCGGGGTTCACAGTTACATACATGTCGTGTCCCTCTAAAGGGTGGAATGCTACCCCCGTCGCCAGAACTGGGGGTAGTATTCCAATTCGTATGACACCTTACTCCACATGTTTTGATAATGCTATACCAAAGTTAGCAATAACCGCGAGGATTATAATGCACTTAAGAGTATATGGTATAGCGTTATCATGGAACAGCTATAAGGACTTGGTTCCGCAAGCTGCAGACAGGCTCAGCTCATGCTAGAGCACCATCTCACATAATTCCAAGCACTCTGCCTTCAGGATTGATAAGGCCTGCCATAGGAGTGACTGATAGGAGTATATGTGTCCATTTTGAGTTTAGATATAGGTATACTATACCTATAGCAAAGGGTGATTACACCACCTTGCCCCAGCTGTCTTACCAGCCAGTTGTGTCTGTTTAGCTGGCCAGTGAGGGGTGGCATAACACATGCTTCAGCCCCTGGTAGGCCTTGGGGTCACCTATGTCCTGGGTACCTAAGGTACACTGTGCAGGGGCTGATAAGGTGTCCCAATACCAATTGGTAAATGCACCTAAAGTACATGTGTGTCAATTTAGAGAGAGAACAGCTAGGCTGTGGGTCTGAATAGCAGGCCCACAGCCAGGGAAAGTCGTAAACCAGTGAAGCAAAAAGCAAAAATATGGGGTGACCATAGGATTGCAGACCCTACTCTCCTACAAACGGCTTCCTCCGGAAGGAAAGTTCAAAATGCTGACACTGGCTCAGGTCTTAGCTGCCCTGGACCCAGGAAACTGGATGGTAGCGTTGGATTTGCAGGACGCTTATTTCCACATCCCCGTCCTGCAGGCCCACCGGCGTTATCTGCGGTTCACGGTAGGCCACGAGCACTTTCAGTTTACCGTGCTCCCCTTCGGCCTTACCAGCGCTCCACGGGTGTTCACGAAGGTGATGGCGGTGGTCGCAGCTCATCTGCGCAGGTTAGGGGTTTCAGTCTTCCCCTACCTCGACGACTGGTTGTTAAAGGCGGGCTCGCCCCAAACAGTCGTCAACCACCTCCAGACGACGGCAAACCTCCTGCACTTGCTGGGGTTTTCCATCAATGTGCCGAAGTCACACCTGTGCCCCTCTCAGAAGCTCCTCTTCATCTGAGCGGTTCTCGACTCGGCGCAGTTTCGGGTTTATCCTCCCGAACAGCGGGTTCGGGGCATTCAGGCTATGATTCCACTCTTTCAGCCCTTGTCCCGAGTTTCGGTCAGGTTGACGCTGCGGCTTCTGGGACTGATTGCCTCCTGCATCCTTCTGGTGCATCACGCCAGGTGGCGGATGCGGGCTCTGCAGTGGGACCTGAAGCTTCAGTGGGCCCAGCATCAGGGCAACCTATCCGACCATGTCCTGATCTCGGAGGGCACTGCGAGACAGCTGCAGTGGTGACTCACGGACCGCGATTGGGTCAGCGGCAGATCCCTCTCCCTTCCCCAACCGGAGCACGTAGTTGTGACGGACGCGTCCCTCCAGGGCTGGGGAGGCCACATGGGAGACGCGGGGATCAGAGGCCTCTGGTCTCCGGCGGAGTCCCGGCTCCATATCAACCTTTCGGAGCTGCGGACGATTCGTCTAGCACTGAAGGCATTCCTCTCCTCTGTTCGGGGGAGTGTAGTGCAGGTGTTCACGGACAACACCACCGCCATGTGATACTGCAACCAACAGGGCGGGTGGGGTCGTGGACCCTTTGCCAAGAGGCTCTGGCAGTGGCTGGAACATCAGGGCGTGAACCTGGTGGTTCAACACCTGGCAGGTTCTCTGAACGCCAGGGCAGACTAACTCAGCCGTCGGTGCATGATGGATCACGAATGGCGTCTGAACTCGGACGTGGCGCAAGGCCTCTTTCAGCAGTGGGGAGAGCCTTGGTTGGATCTATTCGCCACCGAAGAGAACGCGCAATGTCATCAGTACTGCGCGTTGGAATTTCCAAGGCGGCACTCGCTCGGAGACACTTTTCGTCACGAGTGGAGTTGCGGTCTATTGTACGCCTATACCACTTCTGCACAGAGTGCTGAAGAAGATCAAGCGCGACCGGGCCCAAGTTATCCTTGTGGCTCCGGACTGGGCACGAAGGTACTGGTATCCAGAGCTACTCAGTATGTCAGTCGATCCCCCGTTTCGTCTACCTCTTCAGGAGAACCTTCTGTCGCAGCAGCAGGGGACGGTCCTCCACCCGAACCTGTCCAGTCTCCACCTCCATGCTTGGAGATTGAGCGGCGACAGTTGAGGCCATTTGACTTGCCTCCTGAAGTCTGTAATGTCATTCTGGCAGCCAGGCGTCCCTCCACAAAGTCGGTATACGCCTGAAGGTGGAACAGATTTGTGGCATGGTGCACAGCAAAGGCTGTGGATCCTCTTGCTGCCCCTCATTCTGAGGTTCTTCTCTTCCTTCTTTCTCTTGCACAGCAGGGCTCTGCTCTGGGCACTATCAAGGGCTACCTTTCTGCCCTTTCAGCCTTCCTAAGGCTGCCTGATCAACCTTCTTTGTTCAAGTCCCCTATTGTAACTCGTTTTCTGAAGGGCATCACACACATGTTCCCTCCTGTTCAGTTTGTGATGCCTCAGTGGGACTTGAACCTGGTTCTTACATTTCTGATGTGCGCTTCCTTTGAGCCACTTCACAACTGTCATTTCCGTCTTCCTACTTTGAAGACTGCTTTCCTGGTTGCCATCACCTCTGCCAGGAGAGTAAGTGAGCTCCAGGCTCTTTCATGTATACCCCCTTTCCTTTCTGTCCATCCAGACAAGGTTGTGTTGCGTACTAAGCCATCTTTCCTGCCCAAGGTTGTCACGGCCTTCCATATCGGGCAGTCTATCACCTTGCCCACCTTCTTTCCGCCACCGCATCCCTCTAAAGAGGAAGAGCGGCTCCACCGTCTGGACCCAAAACGTGCGATTTCCTTCTACTTGGATCGCACACGCCAGTTCCGGGTGGATGACCAACTCTTTGTTGGTTACGTGGGCGCTAAGAAGGGAAAAGCGGTGCACAAGCGGACCATCTCTCGGTGGATCATCTTGTGTATCCAGGCATGTTACTCCTTGGCTAAAAAGGAGCCCCCTGTTGGATTGCGGGCTCATTCCACTCGTGCCCTTGCAGGACATTTGCCAGGCAGCTACATGGGCCTTGCTGTACACGTTTGCAAGACACTACTGCCTGGACAGACAAGTCCGGAGGGATGGCTTCTTTCGCCGTTCCGTCCTCCAGGACTTTCTGGTGTGATTATTGGTTCGCAGACCCACCACCGGGGTTGGTATTGCTGGGGTATCTATTCTAAGGTAAGGATTCTATCACTAACGTTTCTTTCAGATGCACAAGTTACTACTTGTGTAACGATATATCTGTAAGAGACATTAGTTAGTGATAGATTCCTTACCGACCCACCGATCTTCCCCGTTCTGCGAACCGATATCTAGTGTTAAGGTCATCCCCTTTCAGGGCCCTAGTTTCAATGGCGCCAGTGTTGGTTTTTAACATGGCTCGGCGTTTCTGGCGCGGAAAAGCTGTGTCTAAGACCTGACGTCATGACGGTGCCCACGACGCCGACGACTGACGCGGAGCTGCAGACGACGCCTACCGACGCGCAAGGGTACTGCTACGCAAAAAAATTCCGTATCCAGTCTGACGCCTGGGGATATTCTAAGGTAAGGAATCTATCACTAACTAATGTCTTTTACAGATATATCGTTACACAAGTAGTAACTTGTGCGATTAGCTAAATTGTACAGCTGCAGACTCCATTTATTCCTCTCGAAAATCTGCAGGCCTCTCCACACGTCTTTATTTGTTTAAAAGGCTGGTTAAGATTGGAAATGCGGTGTACAAGCACCCCGAACATCTTGTACCAAGGGTGTCACTTTTCTACATGAAACATATTTTTCAGCATGAATCTTTTATCGATTCACATGCTGTGAATTATTTGTCCATATAGTGGTTGACTACAGAACTGTCTTTGGAGTCTTTTTTTTTTCTTCTTTAACCTGGGTGGCATTGACCATTTAGTGTTGTGTCCAACCGTCTGTGACTTCGACACCCACCCCCAAAAGCCACTTTGCATGGTTGCCATCTTTACATTTTTTTTACCGGAGTAATGAAATAGTGGGATGAAGGAGATTTTGCTGACATGTACCCTGTGCATAGGAGCTCAGTTTGTATGGTTGGAGATGGCCAGCAGGCTTTATAATATGTTGCATGTTTCAAACAGTCAAGTGTTTTGACCAGCATTTATAACTTATTCAGATGGTGCTGAACTGATGATAATACAATGTGCAAAGACTGGATTTTCTAAGTGCTGTTTGTCTTTGTTTGTACCAGGGGAATTCCAACTGCGTTTGCGTCAGCTGGAGAAGTCTTTGCTACAAGCTCTAAATGAAGTGAAGGGACGCATCTTGGATGATGATACAATTATTACTACTCTGGAAAACCTGAAAAAGGAGGCAGCTGAGGTTACTAGAAAAGTGGAGGAAACGGATATTATTATGCAGGAGGTGGAAAATGTATCTCAGCAGTATCTACCACTGTCCACTGCTTGTAGCAGTATATATTTCACAATGGAATCACTTAAGCAGGTATATTGTACTGTGCAGTAAACGCCACAACTGGAACCCCCATTGTTGCCAAATTGCGACTGTGCAGCTAAATAGATATACTCATTGGAAACTTAAATAAGAGATCAGTTGACCTATTTGACTGTTTCTATTCAATGTCTCAAGTTCCCTTTTTTTTTTTTTTTTACAAGCATATGTAGGGTAATCCTTTACGATAATGTGATATGCATTAGGCTAGCCTGACATGCAAGTGAGTACTTAATATTTCATTAACCATTTTTGTATATTTTCTTGTGTTTCTTCCTTAGATACACTTTTTGTACCAGTATTCTCTCCAGTGCTTCTTGGACATTTACCATACAGTTCTTTATGAAAACTCAAATTTGAAAGGCCTCACTGATCACACGCAGCGCCTCTCTTTGATTACAAAAGATCTATTTCAGGTGTAGTATAGAACAATTGTGCACTGCTAAATGTTTTCCAATCTGTTGGGCAATCTGTATATTACAATAAGACTAATGCTATTTCTAACTCCAATTATATTCTGACATTTTGGTAAAATGGGACAGAGCCAAAGCTGATGGACATTTCTGCCAGGGAGTTCTCTTTGCATTACTTGAAGCCAAATAGTTATGTATTACTTTCTTCTTCCAGGTTCTTCTTTGTAACTTGTTGCAAGACATAAAGAAATGTGAACACTAACCAACATTTACATTCAGGGAAGGCCCACTTTGGAGCTTTGTTTAGTTTTCCTCAATTTACAGTGCCCATCAACCTTGCAACTTGCTCTGTATCTGCATGTTGTGCTGAGAAGAGGACACATCTGGGTATACTGTATATGGATGCATGGGGCCAGGACCTCAATTTTCAATATGGAAAGCCAATGTTCGAGGCATGTGTGGCTGTAGATATAAATGCTTTGCATACTCCTGCCATCTAGTGTTGGGTCCAGATATGTGCAAATTATTTTTCTTGGAAGAAGTCTTTCGTGTCACAAGGTAGAGTGAATCCTCCTCTTGGTGATTATGTGCATGGGCATCAACTCCACTGTTTGTTGTTTTTCCGGCGCATGGTTCGGACGTATGTGTCTCCGCTCCGAGTTTAGACCATTACGCTGCTCTGTTCGGTTCATGCTTATCCTCGTTGATATTGTTTTCGATTGCACATTTCATCTTGAGTATTGAGAAATAGTCAACTTTATCGCTCGTTAGATCGATCAGGTTCACTAAAGGATGCCTTTCTGATGATGGAACGGACGCCTTTTCGTTTCTGCCCAATCTGCCATGCAAAGTACCCCCAGACTGACCTTCATCCGTCTGTAACCTGTATTTATCACCAGAACACATGGAAGAGGGTTATGAGGCCTGTTGATCTTTCCGCTCCAAAAAGACACTCCAAGACGGTCTACATGAAATGTAGCGGAGCAGTATCGAAGACACTCCCGACATCCTCAGACATTAAGATGTGTGGAAGAAGAGAAAGGACCCCCGAGAACATCAGTGGCGGAGGAAGAGGGGTTCAACAGTGTGGGCAGTTCCTGCTCCGACCACGAGCTATAAATTGAGGTGCAGGACATTTCGCCAGCCAGGGCTCGAAAAATCCACTAGCTAGGGCAAGCCAGATTTAATCAGGATGAGCTATTTTTAGGGCCTACTCAACAGCCAACAACAGGAGCTCTGTTTGCCCACAAAGTGAATGAGCAATAACATGCCTTTAAATCTTTATTATCTTGACACATTTGCTCTGCTTTCAGAGACGGAGGTCAAAAGTCAGTTTACCTTCCTACATTTACTTTGCTTTCTGTGACTGAAGTTTGAGGAATTTGTGAAGTGAACTGTGTACACAGAAATAAGTGAACTGTTCAAACATTTCAAATATTTCACTAGTTCTGAAGACACATTTTTGTAATTCTGTGGTGAAAAATAATATTTTTATAGGATTAAAAATCAGAACACTTAACTTGATGTGCACATTTTAAATATTTTTGCTGAAACCCAATTTCCGAACATTGTTTTTGCACTATGTATTTTTATCAGTAAACCTACAGGTTAGTGGGAAAGCTTTGTGGCCATTTCAATGGAAAATGTACTATCGGTAAATGACAGTGCACTACCACATCGTGTTTAGTAATATATATGAAAAGTGAGTTTTTAAACATTAATCAGGAAATATATCTGCTCCTGCCCAGATGACAATGTTATTAGTGAGCTAAGAGGCAAGCCAGAGATCATGTGCACCCTATATGTGGACTTGATTTTTATTATACATGGAGCAAACATTTAGTTTAGTAATTGACTTTTTTTGTACAGCAGAAATAGTGAATTTGCATATTTGAAGGTGCTCTATTATGTGATAATGAAGAAAAAGGCAGCTCCATAAGACAAAAAATATTTGCCTAGGGTCACTCAATTTGAGACCAGTTCACGGGTCAGGTAGATTCTTCATGTTACTACCTGCAGGTCTAGTAAAATGTTTGATTTTTAGAGCCCTGCCACCTCAATAATCCGTGAGTACGGTAGCGCCTGTCCCTCAGCACCATCTCGAACCACCTAAGAGACATTCGGTTCATACTAAACAAAAGGCCCTAAGACCACCACTACCTTCCTGCCATGCTGAGCACGAAAGACTGATTCGGACACCCTGCCCTCCTTCCCGGCACGAAACACCAGCTGAAGCCTTCGACCTTGTACACCTCTGTGCCGAGTCGAACTTCGGTATCGAGCCGACCAGCTCCATCTTTGTTTCAGACTGGACCTTCAGTGCCGAAACAGATACAATCCTCAGGTCCGAAACGTTCTAAACTGGCTCCAAAATCCAATCCTGGCAGGCCTGTGGAACCTATTCTCCACAAGTTGCAAGAGAAACTGGATGCTTGTCAAAAGCAAATAACACATCCAGTCCTATACAGGGCATGATCGTGCCAAAATTTCAGTTCCGGCTACATCACCATTGAAGAGACAATTCTCCTTCGAGCCACCAGTCCTTTGCCACTTGCACCGCCATCTCCACCTCCACCACCTCCACTTCCTACTCCATCACCGCCAGCACACACTGATGGAGATCCACTGAATAGAACACCTCGAGGGTCTCCACATTCTGACATAGTTGGACATGGGGCAGGAGATGTAACTTTCAGTACACACCCAACTGACCCTGGTCAGTTTATTGTATAGCTCCTCCAGGGGACACCGACCCAGATCTATATCCTGCTCGCCCATCTCCTCCTGATGATACCAGGAGCTTATAGGTAGAGCAGCTACTTTTCATGAAATCGAGCTACACAAGGAACCTCTGGGAGATGACTTGCTTTTTGAAACCCTCTCTTCCACACATAAGGGCCACTCAGTACCTCCCTATGCTTAAGGATATGTTGCGTTATGCAGATTACATTTTTAAAGACGCTGCTTGAGCATTATCACGCCCAGGGTGGATAATAAATATAAAGCTTCTCCATTTGACCCCATTTACATAAAAGACCAGATTCCTCCTGACTCGCTTGTTGTTACCATTGATTCCTCTGGTAAAAGGGTTGTTGCTCAATCTGCCAACCATTGTTGTATTGCCTATTCAATGGGTTTGATTGCAAGCTATGATCGTGCCCACTGAAATCAAGTGGAGGAACTCCTCCAATATTTCCCAGCGGAGCATAGCAAAAAGGGGTCAGGAGCTTGTATCAGAAGGAAAACTCATCTATCCGCTGTATCTTGTATTCCGAAGATACAGCTGCTAGGGGGATTAATACCAGTATCTTGTTGCAGTGCCATGCCTGGCTCTGTATATCTGGCTTTAAGCCAGAGATCCAACAGAATCTATTAAATGTCCCTTTTGATAAAGAACTTCTGTAGTAGGGGATCTCTGTGCATAGCGATAATCTAGTGACTAGTCCCGCTCATGTGCGGGGACCCTCGGAGCAATCAAAAATAATCTCTTAAGCGGTCTTCTTTGCAGTCCTGCATAGACACGTAAGAGAGAATTTAAAGACAAATAATGCAGCCTATACATGCAAGGCTACACTGCCCAGTACATCAACTAGAAATGCAAAGGATATTCCACCAATATAACATTTGAACCTGTCTGCCAGGTTTCACCATGGAAAACACTCCCCCCCCCCCCCCCCTGCGGCACCGAGATCGAAAGCGCCGGCGGCATCGGGCCCTAGACAGGTCCGCTGGGCCCGAAGGCGCCGCGGAGCCCGTCGGAGGAAGAGTGAGAGACCTCATGGCCATGAGGAAACGTCCGATCTCCTCCGGTGTCGCGCGTGGCCCAGGGACCGGAGGGTATGAGGCCGGACGCGACGCCCGTGACTCCGACGGAGCCGCGTGGGCGGTGTCACCCGAAACCCCGGCAGCGTCGCGCGAGCGTCGGGGGGGGGAGTCGGAAGAGCGATGACGTCTCTTCGACTTCTTGTGCTTACCTGACGACTTCAACCCTGAGGAGTGATGTCGACTCCCGGAGCTATGGTGGCTCCGCCCCCGCGACCGGTCCCTCGTGTTTTGCTGGTTTTTGACTTAGTTGGCCTGGGATCCTGCTATTCAGGACCCCAGGCTTCCTGCTCTCTCTGTTAAAATGGACTCCATGTACCCTAGGTACATATCTAATTGGATACTGAGTCACCTTATCAGTCCCTGTACAGTGTACCTTAGGTATCCAGGGCATAGGTGTACCCAGGGCCTACCAGGGGCTGCAGCATGTATTATGCCACCCCTGGCTGGCCACCCAAATCTGACACAACTGGCTGCACGACAGCTGGGGCAAGGTGGTGTAATCACCCTTTGCTTTAGATATAGTATTCCTATATCTAACCCTAAAATGGACACATATATTCCTATCAGTCACTCCTATGGCAGGCCTTATCAATCCTGAAGGCAGAGTGCTTGGAATTATGTGAGATGGTGCTCTGGCATGAGCTGAGCCCGTTTGCGGCTTGCGGAACCAAGTCCTTATAGCTGTTCCATGATAACGCTATACCATATACTCTTAAGTGCATTATAATCCTCGCGGTTAAATGCTAACTTTGGCATAGCATTATCAAAACATGTCGAGTAAGGTGTCATACGAATTGGAATACTAACCCCTCGCCAATTCTGGCGACGGGGTTAGCATTTCACCCTTCTAGAGGGACACGACATGTATGTAACTGTAAACCCCGGTTAAAGTTAACTCAAGCCTCAGCATCACAAAATGGATGCTGCCACCACAGACACAAGTCTGACCTCCTGCTGCTGGGAGTCCTTCCAGCGAGAGAGGCTCAGACAAAGGGTTTCCTGCCTTGGGAGGTGCTAGCACCACCCCAGACAGGATTTTGTGTATTAGGTAGGCTCAGGCTGAAAGGAATGAGACATGCCTGGGGCACACAAGGTGCCATGTGCATACACCGGTTCCAACCAGTTGCTGGGGCACTCCAGCCCCAGCTCTGGCGGGAAACTGGACAAAGGATAGGGGGTGTAACCACCCCCCTTCCTGGTCCCACCCAGGGGAGGGACCTAGTCGTAGTGCAGCCCCCTTTAGCTGAATAAAGGTAGGAGCTGGTCCCATTCCAGATTAGATTACTCTTGACAACTTCCACGAAGAACTCTTGACCTTCGACCTCCTGATAACCAGAAGACTGAAGAATCTCCCCTATGGTCAGGGAGTGACCATCCTGCTTCGCAGGCACCATCAAGCTCCTGTGCGGTTTGCTGCAGAGTCCTTCCATCCCGGAATCCGACGACCCAGCTCGACAAGACCCGGACCTCCAGACCTCTCTGACCTCTACCCACATCCACAGCACAGCTGGGACCCGTGGGTGCGACGAGCAACGTGGAGACGGCCATCTTGAAGAAACCTGCACAGCGCTTCCAGCACGACTCCTGAGGGTTCCTCGAGTGAGTGCATTGGGGACTGAGAAGCCCCACATCGACGCAGCTCCTGCACCAAAGACCAGCCCCCCAGCATCCCCGTGATCTGCGTGGGGCCCTTTTGCCTGGTTGCTGCCCTTCCTGTTGTCTGGTCACTTGCCGGCTGGCTAGTGACCTCTTAGACGACGACCCGAAGAAATCGACACTGCTAGTCTGGTCCCCCAGACTGGCCCTTGCTTCCTTGTGAAAGAAAAGCACCCCGGACCCTCCTGGTCCACTCTAGACGCCATCTTTGTTCCACCGCGTGGCTTGCATTAGCCAAGGCCTGTTGCCCAGATCGACGATCCGACACCGCCAACAGCAGCAGACTACGTGGGACAGCTCGTGCCTCCAGCCTGGTCGTGAAGAACAGCTCCTGGTCCGCGCAGCTACAGAGAGAAGCGACCCTTCCTTCACCTGACTGCGGAGACAGCACCTGGTTCCCTCCTGGTTCCAGCACCGTCACTGGCTAGTGACCAAGACTCTGTCGCCTTCCTTTTCAGGACTTCCTTCTTCCATCCTTGGAACCACCGGACTCCTCCATCTGGCTGCCTGCCAGCAACTTCTTGTTTCAGGCATCACCGGGATCAACGCAGCAAACCCGACGCAACTTCAGCCCTATGCACCCGCAGCCTGTGGGTTAGGTAACTAAAGCTTCTAGGTGCTGAAGTCTGTGTCCACTATCCTAGTGTCCAGGTCCACTGTTGTTTTCCCTCCACCCAGCCGGGTTCGTCCGGAATCCGTAACTTTCCAAACTGTAAGATCCATAGACGTTGGTACGCATCCCGCGTGAGAGTTCCCACTCTGCACGTGAGTCCCGTGGGCCTCCTGCTCCTTACTTACCTAGTTTGTAGCGTAGTCCCAGCGATCCTCCAGCCTCTGGATCTCCTTACAGTATTTTCCTTCCTCGCATTCCATTGTTTTGAGTATATGGTTTGCCGTGCCCCTCAGGCACACTTGTAGATATTGTGCGAACTCGTATTTCTTTTGTAGTATTGTCATGTGCTTAGCCCTCTGACCTCATAAAGAGTTCAGAGGTGTTGTTATTAATAAATATATTGTTTATTTTCATAACAACCTGTGTGGTGTCCTTTCATCTGGTATTCAAGGGGTTATATTGTGGTAAAACAGCTGGCTTCACATGCCAAAAGAGTTTAGCCTAAGACTGCTTTTGTCCACGCTACTAGGATAGCTGGTCTATACGGTTGACTTTACAACCAATCACCATAAGGGTTGTTTGGACTGATACAAGGTGATCACTAGAATTAGTGAGCATCCTATATCAGGCCAACTTCTCACATTGGTGTGCAGCGGTTGGGATTTGAGCTTGCTGTTGTTTTTACCACGTATAATCTTGAGATATCGTTTGAAAGATCACATAGGTACCATAGGTACATATAACAAGCTTAGAAATACTCTGAGTTCTACTGAACCAGCTGTTGTAGTAGAAAGGGCCTAGCACACCCTGACTACAACTCTTAGCAAGGGATCAGTAGGAAAACCCATAGTGTAGGTAGGTGCATCACTTACACCACACTAGACGCATGTCTACCCATGGAGAGTCTGCAGAGACTCCCCTAGTGGCTAGTGACCCTCCACAGGTCCTTTCAAGATATGAAGCTCTGTTTCCAGGAGATGAGACAATTGTGTACCTCCAGGAATTTCAAACAGGGTTCTAACCCTACCACTCCTTTTCTGTTAGGTCTCTTAGAGACATATGATGCTAGAAAAGCTTCTCAGACAGATGGGAGCATGCCAGCCTTAGAAGGTGCCCTTGGTGATCCAGATCTCCATGACACAGTAGATGCAGAGGAGGAGGATGAAGAGGTTATCTCTGGGGATGAGGCAGACAATGGTCCTGAGCTAGTCAGCAGACTTACTAGGGCCAACTTAGACCTACATAGGGAAGGATCTGGGGGACCCCCAGTACTGACCCTAAGCAGGCCTAACTTTGGAGTTAGAAGAGATAGGTCTCATTCTAGGGACTCCAATAGATCTGTGCACTCATGCCTCTTCTCAGAAGAGAATGACTTCTCCCCAGAGGAGAATGACTTCCCCTCAGAGGAGAGAACATGAAGCAAGGATGAAACAAGCTAATCTAAGGATCCAGGGGGAAGAACTTGCCCTTGCCAAGGAGAAGCTTGCCTTTGCTAGAGAGCAACAGTTGAGTGGGGCAATCCCCACTGGTAGCAGCAATATCCCTAAGGATAAAGACAGGAGTTTTGATACTAGACACCTGAGTAAGATAGTGCCCCCCTTTAAACAAGGGGATGACATCCACAAATGGATGACTGTTCTGGAGAGGGCCTGCACTGTCCAGTGCATCCCCCAGAGTCAGTGGGCAGCTATATTGTGGCTCTCCTTTGAATGTAAAGGTAGAGATAAGCTCCTCACTACTAGAGCTGAGGATGCTAACAATTACCAAGTCCTGAAGAATACACTGATTGATGGGTTTGGCTTAACAACTGAGCAGTACAGGTTGCTGTTCAGGGACACCCAGAAAATTCAGTCTCAGGATTGGGCTGACTTTGTTGATTGTGCCACTAAGGCTTTTGAAGGCTGGTTACTGGGAAGTAAAGTTACTGATTACACAGGATTGTATGATCTAATTATGAGAGTACAAATCTTAAGTAATTGTCAGAATCAGTTGTTGCATCAGCACCTTATTGACTCAGATCTGACCTCTCCCAAAGAATTGAGAAAGAAAGCAGACAGATGGGTCAGGACAAGGGTCAAGCAGCAGAACCAGAACCAGGGTGGTGGCCAAAAGAAAGCAGATCCCAAGGGTAATGAGAATAAGCAAAATGACCAGAAGTCTTCAACAGGGCCCCAACAATCTAAAGAGGGTGGGTCCCAGAATTCCCTGAATAAGAAGAATAATGGTCAGAAGAAACCATGGTGCCAATACTGTAAAAGTAATACTCACTGGTTTAGTGCGTGCACCAAGAAAGGCCCAACTCCTACCACTACTGCCCCTAAGGCACCTGCACCCCCTAGTACAGTAAGTAGTGGTAGTAATCCTCCCAAGGCTATAGTGGGGTTAACCCTGGGAACTGAGGCGGGCTCTGACTTAGTCAGGACACCTACTCAGGCTGTTCTTGTTTGTACTGGGGACATGGATATGACCCCTACAATAAGTCCCAGTACTCTGGGCAAGTACAGGCAGATGCCTTTGATCAATGGAAAAATGGCTCAGGCCTACAGGGACACTTGTGCCAGTGTCACTATGGTGACACCAAACTTTGTGGACCCTGACCAGGTAATACTTGGTTCAGACTACCTGGTGACCAATGCTAGCAATGCCACTACCTCCCATAGTATGGCACTTGTTAATTTCTCCAGGGGAGGGGTAAATGGCCTCAAAAGGGTTGTTGTTAGTTCAGACCTCCCAGTGGACTGTCTTTTGGGCAATGATTTGGAATCCTCGTTATAGTCATATGTGGAGTATAGGACTCATGTGGAAATGTTAGGTTTGTCAGCACATGTCCTTGCTGTGACTAGGTCACAGGCCAAGAAATGCCCAGCTGAACTAGTGCTGGATCCTGGAAGAATGGACCAGACACTACCCAAGAGAAAGAGCAGTAGGGGTAAGGTTGACCCTTCCCCCCTGCCTCAGGTGGAGGATCAGCTCTCACAGGAGACTGACCCCAAGACCCCAGAAGGAACTGTCCTAGAAGAGCTTGAGCCTGAACAGGTTGAGTTTCTTGGGACAGGGGGACCTTCCAGGGCAGACTTGAGGCAGGCACAGTTAGACTGTTCCTCTCTTGAACCCCTCAGACAGCAGGCTGCTGCTGAGGCTGCAGGGAATGCTACAGGTGCCCATAAGGTATATTGGGACAATGGACTCCTATACTCTGAGGCAAGAGACCCCAAGCCTGGTGCTACCAGGAGGCTGGTCATCCCCTTGTCTCTGAGAGGTTTTCTTCTCACCTTAGCCCATGAAATTCCCCTTGCAGGTCACTTAGGCCAGAACAAGACTTGGGACAGGCTTGCCCCACACTTTCACTGGCCCCATATGTCTGAGGACACTAAAGAGTTTTGTCGCTCATGTATCACCTGCCAAGCCAGTGGCAAATCAGGTGGCACAACAAAGGCCCCCCTTATACCATTACCTGTGGTGGGGGTTCCCTTTGAAAGAGTGGGGATTGACATTGTTGGACCAATGGACCCCCCCAACAGCATCTGGACACAGATTTATACTGGTGGTAGTGGATCATGCCACCAGGTATCCAGAAGCTATTCCCCTTAGGACCACTACAGCTCCTGTTGTGGCTAGGGCCCTGGTTGGAGTTTTCTCCAGAGTGGGGTTCCCTAAGGAGGTTGTCTCTGACAGAGGTGCAAACTTCATGTCAGGATACTTGACTGCTATGTGGAAGGAATGTGGTGTAAATTACAAATTTACCTCACCATATCACCCACAATGCAATGGGCTTGTTGAAAGATTCAACAGGACCCTCAAAGGGATGATAAAAGGGTTACCTGAAAAGCTTAGGCGAAGATGGGACATCCTTTTACCCTGCCTTCTGTTTGCTTACAGAGAGGTCCCACAGAAGGGGGTTGGTTACAGCCCTTTTGAGCTTTTGTTTGGACATCCTGTAAGAGGACCCCTATGTCTTGTGAAGGAAGGATGGGAGTTACCTCTCAGAAAGCCTAAACTTGACATAGTTGACTATGTACTTGGTCTCCGCTCCAGGATGGCAGAGTACATGGAGAAGGCATCTAAAAACCTGGAGGCCAGCCAAGAACTGCAAAAAGCTTGGCATGACCAAAAGGCTGTCCTAACTGTTTACCATGCAGGACAGAAGGTGTGGGTGTTGGAGCCAGTGGCCCCAGCAGCTCTCCAAGACAAATGGTCTGGACCCCACATCATCATTGAGCAAAAGGGAGAAGTCACCTACTTGGTGGACATGGGAACTCCCAGGAGCCCTCACAGAGTACTTCATGTGAATAGGCTCAAAGCATTTTTTGACAGGGAGGACATGGGCTTGTTCATGGCCACAGATGAGGGACAGGAGGAAGAGAGTGACCCTCTCCCAGACCTGCTCACTCAGAACCCTGATGATGGGTCAGTAGATGGTGTAGTCTTTTCTGACAGCCTCTCTGAGCATCAGCAACAGGATTGTAAGCAAGTCCTTCAATCCTTCAGACAAATGTTTTCTCTGACCCCCAGTCAGACAAACTGGTGCACACATGAGGTGGACACTGGAGACAGTCTGCCTATAAAGAGTAAAATCTACAGGCAACCTGACCACGTCAGGGACTGCATAAAAACTGAACTACAAAAGATGTTGGAATTGGGAGTCATTGAACCCTAAGAGAGCCCTTGGGCTAGACCTGTAGTTCTAGTGCCTAAACCTCACACCCAGGATGGTAAGAGAGAGATGAGGTTTTGCGTAGACCACAGGGGTCTCAATGCTGTCACTAAGACAGATGCCCATAAAGAGTTCAGAGGTGTTGTTATTAATAAATATATCGTTTATTTTCATAACAACCTGTGTGGTGTCCTTTCATCTGGTATTCAAGGGGTTATATTGTGGTAAAACAGCTGGCTTCACATGCCAAAAGAGTTTAGCCTAAAGACTGCTTTTGTCCACGCTACTAGGATAGCTGGTCTATACGGTTAACATTACAACCAATCACCATAAAGGTTGTTTGGACTGATACAAGGTGATCACTAGAATTAGTGAGCATCATATATCAGGCCAACTTCTCACAACAACAACCTGCAATCATCCGAGCCCAACACCAGGTGGCGATCTAATGCACAGTATACGACTCTGCAGCTCTACATGCCAAGAACAGATGCATACTGGTAAGTAGCATTTTCCTTTCTTACAGATATATCGTTACCGAAGGTAAGTAACTTGTGCGTCACTTCGGTGCCAACTACTTCGCGCAGAGCCTACAGACGCCACCTACTCCTGGGAAGTTCAAAGGGAAGTATTTTACAGCTAGATCATACCTCTACCAGATAAGGTGTAACGGAAGGTAAGTAACTTGTCTGCCACAAAGAGACAAATGGGTAGCTCCAGTGCTAACTGATTCGGAAAGAAAAGTACGGACATCTGCGTGCTTGGGTGGCACCTATATAGGTGACTGCAGAGCCACCTGCCCGCACGCAGGGGTACTGCTCATGCGCAAGTTTGCGGATCCAGTCTGACACCTGGGAAATTCAAAGCTAAGGAATGTGCAGCTAGACGTCTATCAGATGTGTTGACTCAATTCAGAGAGTAAACCACATCATGTAATTCGTTCATGCGGTGAAGTTGTGTAGTTGACTGTGTATTTGAGTGTTTTATTCTCCCTTCTTTATTGAATATCAGACTGAGTTAATTTGTTGAAGTGTATTTATTATTATCAATATTCATGTTTAGGCTCCTTTTCTTTCTCACATATTCGGTTTGGGTATGGTGTATTGTATCATATTGATGGTATATGGTAAAAGTCCTTAATTTTCCCACTACAAATCTCTTGAAATGGTGCTAATTTTTCTTTGAAGTCTGTCTACATTTGTTATCTCCATTACTAACATGATTCAAGTGATACCTGTTCTGGTAATCAAAGTTTAATTCTGCTAGCCTTTGCTTCTGGGTAATTGGTGCCATACATGTGGCTTTGGGTGACTGTTAAAAGACCAGGTAACTGTGAACTAGGAGAAAAGTGTTAATCTTTTATTACTCCAGGTGATGTAACGGACATGTTTGAGAGAAAAACTCTTTGATTTATTATGCATTTTAAAATGATGGCCTTTTGCAAA
Organism: Lissotriton helveticus; assembly: GCF_964261635.1. NCBI lineage: Eukaryota > Metazoa > Chordata > Amphibia > Caudata > Salamandridae > Lissotriton > Lissotriton helveticus. The sequence continues at coordinate 420,433,312 of NC_136070.1, forward strand.
TACCCTTGGACCTATTATTTTTCATTTAAACAGGTGGCTTTCAATCGAGTGGCCCGTGGAATGCTGCATAATGATCACATCACCTTTGCTATGCTGTTGGCCAGGATTCAGCTGAAGGGCACAATTGGGTATGTATCACCTTTTCATTGAGAGAGTGTTTTGCCTGATAAAACAGATTACTCAGAATTTTTGGTAATGCCCTCAATAATGAATAATACTAACGACTGGGCCAAAGCCTTACAGACTCCCCGGGAAGTAGCTATAAGGACACGGTTCAGGCTGATTCAGCTCCGTATTCCTCACAGATCCTATGCTTCCCGAATAGCTCACGTTCGAACGGGCAACTGTGTGACTGACTAATGTGTGCAGGGCTGTGGCGAGAAAGGGTCTTTCTTCCATATATTATGGTCATGCCCAAGGATTCAAACGTACTGGCAAGGCATAACCAGAGTGATGACGACAGTAGTGGGTGAGACGGTCCCGCTAGAACCAAGGTGGCTCATCCTGGGAGTGAAGGGTGAAACGACATGGCTTGGCTGGCCTTGGCAGGAGGAGTGGCCAAGAGGAACATCGCCCGAGCATGGGAACAGTGGCAGCCCCCACACTCACAGCTTGGAAGAAAGATCTAGACTGGTGCTATGGGGTGGAACGAGTGATATATCAGAGCCTGGGTTGCCCATGTAAAAGTGAAAAGATATGGGGTGCTTGGGCTAAGTATAGAGGCCATTGGTAGACGCCATGAGGAATGTCCCACACATGCGTAGGAGAGGTGATGTTATTGTATACTCCAAGAGAATGCAGTTGTCTAATAGCCTGTAACTGCGATGAGGTGCGCACCATGTACTGTATAACCTCTGACACATGTTTCTCCTGCTATGTCAATTTGAAAATGATGAGCTGAAGCCTGTATTATGTTGAATAAAAAGATGCTACACCTGGCAGGTTCTCTGAATGCCAGGGCGGACATATTCAGCCGCCAGTGCTTGATGGACAACGAATGGCGTCTGAACTCGGACGTGGCGCAAGGTCTCTTTCAGAAGTGGGGAGAGCCTTGGTTAGATCTATTCACCACCGAAAAGAACACGCAATGTCATCAGTTCTGCGTAGTTGGAGTTTCCAAGGCGATACTCGCTCGGCTACGCTCTATCGTACGGTCTATTGTGCGCCTTTCCGTCTATACCACTTATGTCCCAGAGTGCTGAAGAAGATTCGGCGCAACCGGGGCCCAAGTCATTCTTGTGGCTCCGGATTGGGCACGAAGATACTTGTATCCGGAGCTACTCAACATGGCAATCAATCCCCCGATCCGACTGCCTCTGCGGAAGGATCTTCTGTCGCAGCTGCAGGGGACGATCCTCCACCAAACCTGTCCAGCCTCCACCTCCATGCGTGGAGATTGAGCGGCGACAGTTGACAGCCTTCGATCTTCCTCGCGGAGTCTGTGATGTCATTCTGGCAGCCAGGCGTCCCTCCACTAAGACGGTATATGCCTGCAAGTGGAACAAGTTTGTGGCATGGTGCACAGCGAGTCTGTGGATCCCTTTTCTGTCCCTCTTTCTGAGGTCCTTCTGTTCCTACTATCCTTGGCCCAGCAGGGCTCTGCTCTGGGCACTATCAAAGGTTATCTTTCAGCCATCTCTCCCTTTCTAAGGCTTCCAGATCAGCCTTCTCTTTTTAAGTCTCCGGTTGTTAACCGTTTCCTGAAAGGCATTACACACATGTTTCCTCCCATGCCGTTCATTATGCCTCAATGGGACTTAAACCTTGTCTTGACATATCTGACATACCTGGGCTTCATCCTGGACTCCTCCCTCTCCATGACCAGACAAGTCAACGCCGTCTCCTCGTCATGCTTCAACATCCTGCGCATGCTACGTAAGATCTTCCGATGGATCCCCACCGAGACCAGGAAGACGGTCACCCAGGCCCTCGTCACCAGCCGTCTGGACTACGGCAACTCCCTCTACGCCGGAACCACCGCCAAACTCCAGAAGAGACTCCAGCGGATCCAGAACACCTCAGCACGACTCATCCTGGACATCCCCCGCCGCAGCCACATCTCCGGACACCTGAGAGACCTGCACTGGCTCCCGGTCAACAAGAGAATCACCTTCCGGCTCCTCACCCACGCACACAAAGCCCTACACAACCAAGGACCAGGATACCTCAACAGCCGCCTCAACTTCTACGCTCCCAAACGCCATCTTCGTTCGACCAGCCACGCCCTCGCCGCCGTCCCCCGCATACGAAGAGCCACCACAGGAGGAAGGTCCTTCTCCTACCTGGCTGCCAAGACTTGGAACTCCCTTCCGACCCACCTCCGCCTGACCCAGGACCACCTCGCCTTCAGGAAGCAGCTCAAGACCTGGCTGTTCGAGCAGTAGCGGACCCCCCCCCCCCCCCCCCCCAGCGCCTTGAGACCCTCCGGGTGAGTAGTGCGCTATATAAATGCTCTGATTGATTGATTGATTGATTGATTGATGTGGGCTCCCTTCGAACCCCTTCATAACTGTCCTTTGCGTCTTCTCACTCTCAAGACGGCTTTCCTGGTAGCTATCACCTCTGCCAGAAGAGTGAGTGAGCTCCAGGCTCTTTCTTCCAAACCTCCTTTCCTTTCTGTGCATCCGGACAAGGTGGTTTTAAGGACCTGTCCTTCTTTCTTGCCTAAGGGTGTCACGCCCTTCCACATCGGGCAGACCATCATTTTGCCCACCTTCTTTCTGCCTCCGCATCCTTCAAAAGAGGAAGAGAGGCTCCACCGTCTGGACCCACAACGTGCGCTCTCGTCCTATCACAACAATTCCAGGTGGATGACCAGCTCTTTGTTGGCTTTGTGGGCGCCAAAAAAGGTTGGGCCGTGCACAAATGGACCATCTCTCGGTGGGTCGTTCTGTGCATCAAAGCATGCTACTCGTTGGCTAAGAAGGAGCCTCCTGTGGGGCTGCGTGCCCTCTACCAGGGCGACGGCAGCTACTACTGCCTTGGGACACAGCGTTCCCCTGCAGGATATTTGTCAGGCAGCTACGTGGGCTTCACTGCACACGTTTTCCAAGCATTACTGCCTTAACAGTCATGTCCGGAGAGACTGCTTCTTTGGCCGTTCTGTTCTCCGTGACTTTCTGGTGTAATCTTGTTCGCAGTCCCACCACCAGGGTTGGTATTGCTGGTGTATCTAGTCTAAGGTAAGGAATCTATCACTAACGTGTCTCCTTCAGATGCATAAGTTACTACTTGTGTAACAATATATCTGAAAGAGACATTAGTTGGTGATAGATTCCTTCCCGCCTCGCCCCTCCCATCCTCCCCGTTCTGGGAACTGATTTCTAGGGTTAAGGTCATCCCTTTCAGGGCCCTAGTTTCATGGCAGCAGTGGTCCGTTTCTTGCATGGCTCTGCGTTCCTGGCGCGGTAAGTCGTGTACAGAACTGATGTCAGCGCGCATGGGTGGCGCCTAAGTAGTCTACGTAACGTCATCTTGGTGCTTACGACGCCAGCGACGGACGCGGAGCCGCACGACCCCACTTACCGATGGGCAGGGGTATTGCTGACGGAAAAAAAATTCCAGATCCACTCTGATGCCTGGGGATATTCACACCTACTCCCAAGCAAAAAAAGCATAGAAAGTCGGCGAGCCTCAAAGGCTTCCTGTCCTTAGTTATGCTGAGCAGGGTGCCTCCAGCTAGTGAAGATGCTCACTCCCCTGACCAAGCCGCATTTTTGGCTGCAAGTGCAGCAGGAAAATTTGTAAGCAAAAGAGGTGGGTCCCCTCTCAGCCAGGGCCACCCCTAAGGTACCCTGAGCTGAAGTGACCCCCTCCTTTGCGAATCCTCATTATTGCTTTTTGGGACTCTAGCCAATAGGGTTAGGGATATGCCCCCTCCTGAGATGGAGTGGACATACAAAGGGTATAGGCACCCTAAAGTAAGTAGCCTATTGGCAGCTACCTTCTTACCCCTGTGACACCCTTAAAATTGGTATTTAGGGGCACCTATAAACTTTAATCCTCAGATTACCAACGATGTTCAAAGAAGAGGACAAAGAAGAGACCATCCCTGCATCACAAGAAGCCCCAGTTACTGACTTGCTCTCAGCCCTACCAGCCTATCTGCAAACTTCGAATGTTGCTGCTCCACAACTCCTCCTGTAGAGTAGCGACCTCCAAGACCCTGGGGCGACTGTCTGCCTCCATAAAGACTCCTGATCTCCCGTGGACAGCGGACCTGTCCAAAAGAAATCAAACTTTAAAGACCAAAGCTTTGCCTACGGAACCGCAAAACGGACTACCTCTGCACCCCCCCGACGCCCACAGCCTAAGTTCCAGTGACCCACCTGTCCAGTAAAGCGTTTCCAGCGCTCCTAAGCAAGAGTCCACCGTGGGGGACCCTTGCTGGACTCCAGGTCGACATCCACTTCCTCTACACTGCGCAATCCCTACCCCACACCACCACAACCTACACCAGTAAGCTGCTTCTCTACATCAAAGTACACCCCTCCACCCGTAGCCTCTGGACCTTGGGGAGAACAATTGACAGTCTCCTGATGATCCAGCACATCCAAGCTTTCCTGTGCAGCTGTATGTGTCCATTGATCGGCCTCATCACCGGAGGCTGCACCTTTTTCCTACTTCAAGATTCCCCATTGGTTTGCATAGGGCACCGGACACTGTTGGCACTCTGCACCTGGCCCCCTGTCCTGCTGGAGGTGTAAGTTTGGTACTACCTTGTGGCCCCCGTGCTTTCCTTAGCGCCCGGAGACTTACCAATCAAACTGTGCTGCTTAGCTGCAAGTAGTACCACTTAGATTGCCCCCTTTCTCCTTTGAATAACATTGGCCGTTGATACTGAGTTTGATCTCTGCACCTGGCTGCCCCTGTACTGCTGGTGGTGCATTTTTGTCACTTACCTGAACCATACCTGGTACTGTTTCTTTATCCAGAAACTCCATTTTGTCAATCGTTTACTTACCTGCATATTGCTGATAGCATTTCCTCCCATAGAATAACATTGTACTGTTGAAAAATGCACCATGCACTTTTTACATTGAAAAACATTGGTATTGCAAAACATATTTACTTTCAACAAAGTATCTTTGGATCCATAAAATAAATATACTAAAGGTAATATTTTTACAAACCATTGGTCTCTAATTTAGTCATTGAGTGTGTGTAATCGTTTCTTGCCAGTGTGTTTACAACAAAAGCTAAGCACTGCCTTTTGATAAGTATAACTTCCAAAAGGAGCATTAGTACTATTTACTTGAGCCTCTGTGAAGCCTCTGGGGATCCACTGCACTCTGTGCGTACTGTACCTCATTTTGGTATAGTATGTACAGAGCCAGCTTCCTACATTGGTGGATCAGCAGTGGGAGTCTATGACATTTCATTTGCTAAACCACTCTGACAAAAAGTGACCACAGTACTAATATTCAAAATTTCCTATAGATTCAACTGTGTTTTTTAATGGACAATTTTTACAAATTTTAAACATTCATGCTAGGGCCTTGTTTAAGAATGTATAACATTTTTAAAAGTTGAAAAGTCTACTATAGTTAGGGTAAAAGTGCTTTTTAAAAAAAGAAATCTAAAAAAACCCTACCTTTTAGTGAAATAATGGAAGATATATAGAACATGGTTGTGGAGCTCTACCTGACCCCTTACCTCCATCTTGGCATGAAGGAGCTAAGAACTCTCTGTAGACTCAAAAGTAAAACTGGTTCTAATCCTACTAAGCTCAAGCTACAGGAGCTCTTGGCAGAATATGCTAAAGAGCACCCTTCTGAAAAGGAGTACCTCCTCACAGAAGATTGCAGTGGTGATGAGGGGGACATCCTTCCTAGTCCGACCTTTCAGGCCCATTTGACGCCAGTGGGGGGCATGGTTCGCCATCACCTCCTCCCCTGGTGCTCCATCACATCAGACAGTTGGGTGCTGCAAATCATCCGAAGGGCCTACTCCCTCCCCTTCGAGGCGACCCCCCAGCCATGCCACCGCAGTACCACCGCGTGTTAGGGGATCACTTGCAACTAAGTTACGGCCCTCTTGGCCAAGGGGGCCATCGACCAAGTTCCTGGGCCAGAAGTAGAGTGTGGTTGTTACTCCCACTACTTTCTGGTTCCCAAGAAGGGCAAAGGGCGCTTACGCCCTATCTTGGACCTGCGGAACGTCAACGGCTTCCTCCGGAAGGAGAAGTTCAAGATGCTGTCTTTGGCTCAGGTCTTAGCTGCACTAGACCCAGGAGACTGGATGGTAGCGTTAAACTTGCAGGACGCCTATTTCCACATTCCTGTCCTGCTGGCCCACCGGCGCTACCTGCGGTTCACGGTAGGCCACGAGCACTTTCAGCTACGTGGGCCTCGCTGCAAACGTTCGCAAGACACTACTGCCTGGACAGCCAAGTCCGGAGAGATGGCTTTTTCGGCCGTTCCGTTCTCCAGGACTTTCTGGTGTGATCATTGGTTCGCAGACCCACCACCGGGGTTGGTATTGCTGGGGTATCTATTCTAAGGTAGGGAATCTAATACTAACTGTGAGAAGTTGGCCTGATATATGATGCTCACTAGTTCTAGTGATCACCTTGTATCAATCCAAACAACCCTTATGGTGATTGGTTGTAAGTCAACCTTATAGACCAGCTATCCTAATGGTAGCATGGACAAAGCAGTCTTAGGCTAAACTCTTTTGGCATGTGAAGCCAGCTGTTTTACCACAATATAACCCCTTGAATACCAGATGAAAGGACACCACACAGGTTGTTATGAAAAAAACCAATATATTTATTAATAACAAACACCTCTGAACTCTTTATGAGATCAGAGGGCTAAGCACATGACAATCTCTTAGGAAAAATACGACAAGTTGCACAAAATTACAATGGTGCCCTAGGGGCACGGCAAACCATATACTAAGTAAACGGAATGTGAAAGTCGATAGAAGAAATGGAGCTGTCCAGAGGCTGCAGGACCGCTGGGACTACGCTATCCTAACCTTGGGTAAGTAATAGGAGGCCCACGGGACGCGGGTGCAGAGTGTGAACTCACACGCGGGATGCGGAACAACGTCTATGGACAGTACAGTTCAAGAAAAAGGTAAGTACGGACAATCCTGACTAGTTAGAACTAAAACAACTGTGGAACTGGACACTAGGAGAGTCAATCTACCCTTGAGCACCGAAATGCTCTTGTTACCTCACCCACGGGCTGCGGGTGCATAGGTGCAAAGTAGTGTCGGGTTCCGGCGTTGAAGTCTATGGGACCTGGAAGAAAAGATGCTGCAGGCGACCAGGAGGAAGATGTCCGGTGTGATCCAAGGGTGGATCAGAGATGCTGAAGACCTGAAAGCAGAGGGGACAATGTTCACAGTCACAAGCCAGTGACTGGAGTGGAACCAGGAAGGAACCAGATGTCGTCGTCGCGATCAAGTGAAGAGTGGATGCTTGACTCTGCAGCCACATGGACCAGGAGGTGTCTTGGACGACCAGGATGGAGGCACGAGCTGTCCCACGCAGGCTCTCGCTGTCGGCGGTGTTGGTTCCGGATTCGGCTTCAACAGGCCTTGGCAAAGGCAACCCACGCGGTGAGTGGAAAAAGCGTCTGGTGCGGACTAGGAGAGTCCGGCTGCCCCTCTTTTGGAAGGGAGCAAGGGCCAGTCTGGAGCAACCAGACCAGCAGTGAAGATTTCAAGGTTCGTCGTCTAGGAGGCCACTAGCCAGCCGGCAAGTGACCAGACAACGCGTCAAGCAGCAAACAAGCAGAAGGGCCCCACGCAGATCTCGTGGAAGCTGGAGGGCTGATCTTCGGTGCAGGGGCTGCTCGGGGCTGGGGCTTCTCAATCCCCAAAGCACTTGGTCGAGTTTACCTCGGGAGTCGTGCTGGAAGCGAAGTGCAGGTTCTTTCAAGATGGACGGTCCCACGTGTCTCATCGCTCCCACGGGTCTCAGCTGTGCTGCAGATGTGAGTTGGAGGTCGGAGAGGTCTGGGAATACGGGTCTCGTCTGGCTCTGAAGTCTGGATCCTCAAGGGAAGACGACAAAGTGAAGCCGCTGGACGCTTGATGGTGCCTGCAGTTGCAGGGTGGACACTCCTTGCCCACAAGGGAGATTTCTTCAGTCTTCTGTGGAGCAGAACGTCGAAGTTCAGAGTTTCTTCTTGTAGAGTAGTTCAGGATTAATCTAATTTGGAATGGGACCAGCTCCTACCTTTATCCTGCTAAAGGGGGCTGCACTACTGACTAGGCCCCTCCCCTGGGTGGGACCAGGAAGGGGGGTGGTTACACCCCCTATCCTTTGTCCGGTTTTCGCGCCAGAGCTGGGGCAGGGATGCCCCAGCAACTGGTTTGAACCGGTGTATGCACAGGGCACCTTGTGTGCCCCAGGCATGTCTCATTCCTTTCAGGCCTATCCTACCCAATACACAAAATCCTGTCTGGGGTGGTGCTAGCACCTCCCAAGGCAGGAAACCCTTTGTCCAAACCTCCCTCGCTGGAAGGACTCCCAGCAGCAGGAGGTCAGACTTGTCTGTGGTGGCAGCATCCATTTTGTGATGCCAAGGCTCGAGTTAACTTTAACCGGGGGTTCACAGTTACATACATGTCGTGCCCCTCTAGTAGGGTGGAATGCTACCCCCGTCGCCAGAATTGGTGAGGGGGTAGTATTCCAATTCGTATGACACCTTACTCGACATGTTTTGATAATGGTATACCAGAGTTAGCATTTAACCGCGACGTTGATAATGCACTTAAGAATATATGGTATAGCGTTATCATTGAATAGCTATTAGGACTTGGTTCCGCAAGCTGCAGACGGGCTCAGCTCATGCCAGAGCACCATCTCACATAATTCCAAGCACTCTGCCTTCAGGATTGACAAGGCCTGCCATAGGAGTGACTGATAGGAATATATGTGTCCATTTTAGGGTTAGATATAGGTATACTATATCTACAGCAAAGGGTGATTACACCACCTTGCCCCAGCTGTCGTGCAGCCAGTTGTGTCAGTTTTAGGTGGCCAGCCAGGGGTGGCATAATACATGCTTCAGCTCCTGGTAGGCCCTGGGTACACCTATGCCCTGGATACCTAAGGTACACTCTACAGGGACTGATAAGGTGGCCCAGTACCAATTGGTAAATGCACCTAAAGTACATGGTTGTCAATTTAGAGAGAGAACAGCTAGGCTGTGGGTCTGATTAGCAGGCCCACAGCCAGGGAAAGTCGTAAACCAGTGAAGCAAAAAGCAAAAATCTGGGGTGACCATAGGATTGCAGACCCCACTCTACTACACGAACCTGTTACTTTCAGATGCACAAGTTACTTACCTTCGGTAACGATATATCTGTAAGAAACAGTAGTTAGTATTAGATTCCTTACCGCCCCAACCATCCTCCCCGTTCTGCGAACCGATATCTAGGGTTAAGGTCACCCCCTTTCAAGGTTCTTGTTTCATGGCACCAGTGTTGATTTTTATCATGGCTCTGCGTTTCTGGCGTGGAAAAGCTGTGTATAAGAACTGACGTCAGCGCGCGAGGTCAGCGTCCAAGTACTCCGGCGATGTCATCCCGGCGCCCACAACGCCGACGACGGACGCAAAGCCGCAGACCACACCTACCGACGCGCAGGGGTACTGCTACGCAAACATTTCCGGATCCAAACTGACGCCTGGGGATATTCTAAGTTAGGGAATCTAATACTAACTGCTGTTTCTTACAGATATATCGATACCGAAGGTAAGTAACTTGTGCGACAATCACAACAGGGATGATAGCTCTGATGATATGGGGGGGGGTAACATACCTGATCCAGCCACTCCTACAGGATCCCCTGACCCGTGGGATGATTATGCCTCCCCAGATGTCCCAAATGTCCCTCAGGATGACTTCTACCCCTCAAGGCCTTCCCCACCAGAAGACACTATAGAGTTTAATGAGTTAATCCCCAGGGCTGCACAATATCATGGGCTAGACATACATACAGACCCTGTAGAGGAAGACCTCCTAATGGATACCTTTGATAATGCACAAAGGTCCTCATCCATGTTGCCAATGCTTAAAGGATTGATTAAGCATGCTCCTGAAGTCTTCAAGGACCCAGTCAGAACTCGGGTCATTAACCCTCGTATAGAAAAAAAATATAAAGCTGCCCCCTCAGACCCAGCATATATTAAAGGTCCAGTACCACTAGACTCACTTGTAGTTTCCAATGCACGCAAGAGAGCAAACTCACAAACATCAGGTGAGGCTGCACCACCAGATAAGGAGTCCAAGCCACTTGACGCATCAGGGAAAAGAACAGCGTCTCAAGCAGCAAACATGTGGCGTATCACCAATACACTGGCATTATTAGCCAGATACGACAGGGCACATTATGACGAGTTAGTCATTAATGAGGCACCTCCCTGACAGGTACAAGAATAGAGCAAACAAGCTTATCCAAGAGGGGAAAAACATCACAAACACCTCTATTCGGTGTGCACTCGATGCAGCAGATACTGCCTCTAGGGCAGTTAACACCAGCGTTTTAGTACGCAGACACGCCTGGCTACGTATATCAGGGTTCAAACCTGAGGTACAAAGTGCCATTCTTAACCAACCCTTTGATGAGCAACACCTATTTGGACCCAACGTAGATGTATCACTAGAGAAAATGAAAAAGGATACAGACACCGCCAAATCTATGGGAGCCCTGCAGTCGCAGGCTCCCAGACGTTCATTTCGTCGCTCATCCTATCGAGGTGCCACCAGGGGATATACTTCAGACACAGCTTCTACCTCATACAAAGCCCCTACACAGTCCACTTACAGCAAGGGCTACCAAAGGGGTGGTTACAGGGGTAACAATAACAAAGGCAGAGGTAAAAATAACAACTCGCGCTCCCACTCTACCCCTGCCCAATGACTCCCTTCCCCTTCCCCCGTCCCATTCCACTCCTGTCGGGGGAAGACTCCATCAATACCTGCCAGCCTGGGAAAATATCACATCAGACGGGTGGGTGCTCCAAATAATTCAATCAGGTTATTGTCTGGAACTAACATCTACCCCCCAAACATACCACCCAGGCAGTGTCCAATGTCACAGGAACATTTAACATTGCTCAGGCAGGAGGTAATATCCCTCCTGCAGAAAAATGCAATAGAAATAGTTCCAGAGCATCAGAAAAACAAAGGAGTATACTCCCTATATTTCCTAATACCAAAGAAGGCCGGATCTCTAAGACCCATCCTAGACCTCAGACCTCTAAACATTTACATACAGTCTGATCATTTTCATATGGTCACACTCCAAAAGCCCTTCCACTTCTGGTACTAAACGACTTCCTTGTCACTCTAGCTCTCAAGGACGCCTACTTCCATATTCCCATCCACACAGCGCACAGAAAATATCTCAGATTTGTGCTAGACGGGCAGCACTACCAGTTCAAAGTGCTCCCATTTGGAGTCACAACAGCGCCAAGGGTGTTTACCAAATGCCTAGCAGTAGTAGCGGTACAAAAGGGGGTGGTGATGGACAGAGCATCTGAATCAATCAAACACTCACACCCAGTCAAAAGATCTGGGTTGAATCATCACCGTTCTTTAGCCCACTCAGCCACCCCAGTTCAGACATGGCTATATGCAAATCATTCTGACTGTGAGAAGTTGGCCTGATGTGCAGTGCTCACTATTCTAGTGATCACTATATATCAGTCCAAACAACCCTTATTGATGATTGGTTGTAAGTCAACCTTATAGACCAGCTATCCTAGTAGCATGGATACGAGCAGTCTAAGGCTAAGACTCTAGAGGGCGTGTTAAGCCAGCTGTTTTACCATCACATTACCCCTTGAACACCCAGTGAAAGGACACCACACAAGTGTTATGAAAATAAACAATGTATTTATTAGAATCACAACAACCCTGTACTCTTTATGAGGACAGGGTGCTAAGCACACAACAAAACTCTTATGAAAATACTTAAGTTAGCACGTTATACACAAATGCCCGAGGGGCACGAAAAACCCTATACTCTAAAAGTGGAATGCGAATTACTAGCAGGTAAGTAACAGTACTAATATGCTTTGGAATCGCTAGGACTTGACTAGGGAATCGTTAGATTACTTCTAGGAGACCTAGGGGACTCGGGTGCAGAGTGTGCACTCTCACGCGGGATGCGGGACAAAGTCTATGGAGGCTAGTAAAGGCAAAGTTAGTGTTCACGGGCGAACCCGACCTGGTAGGGAGAAAACGACAGTGGATCCTGACCCTTAGATAGTGAGGCTATGCTGGGACACCGAAGTGCCGAAGTTACCTAGCCCAGGGGCTGCAGCTGCATAGGTCTGAAAAGACGTCTGGGATCTCGTTGCCGGACCAGGAGCCTGGAAGAAGGAAGTTGCTGGCAGGCGACCAGTGAAGGAAAGTTCGATGGATCCAAGCCTGGATCAAGGAAGAAGGAAACCTGAAAGCAGAGGGGACCAAGTTCTTGAATCACTAGCCAGTGATTAAGTGGGCACCAGGATGGCACCGGGCGAAGTCACCGCAGTCAGGTGAGTGGGCGCTGCTGGGCTCTGCAGTCTCTCGGACCAGGAGGCGTTGTCGGCGACCAGGATGGAGGTGCGAGCTGTCCCACGAAGGTTCTTGCTGTCGACGTCGCTGGACCCAGGATTGGGCAACAAGTCTTGGCAAATGCAAGGCCCACGCGGTGGACCTAAAATGGCGTCTTGGGCGGACCAGGAGGGTCCAGGGGACTTCTCCGATGGAGGGAAGCAAGGGCCAGTCTGGAGCAACCAGACCAGCGGCAGTGTTGTCGTCGGGCGTCGTTCGGAAGGCCACAAGCCAGCGGGCTAGTAGCCAAACAACGCGGTGAGCAGCAAAAAGTAGAAGGGCCCCACGCCGATCGTGGAGATGCTGGGGGGCTGCTCTTCGGTGCTGGAGCTGCTCAGGGTGGGGGCTTCTCGGACCCCAAAGCACTCACCAGGAAATTACTCGGTGGGCTTGCTGTGCAGAAGTCGTGCAGTCTTGGCGATGGCCGGTCCCTCGAGGTCTCGTCGCACCCACGGTTCTCAGCTGTGCTGTAGAGGTGGGTAGAGGTCAGAGGTGCCAGGGAAGCCGGGTCTCGTCGAGCTGGGCAGTCGGATTCCGGAGGAAGGACGTGCAGCAGACCGCAGTGTTCTTAGATGGTGCCTGCGGATGCAGGGTGACTACTCCTTAGCCACAAGGGAGAAATCTTAGGAAGAAGTCTTGAGTTCCTTTCGTAGAAAGTAGTTTCAGGATTCAAAGATGATCTGATTTGGAAGGGGGCCAGTCTCTACCTTTATCTTGGAAAAGGGGGCTGGCACGCGACTAAGTCCTGCCCTAGGGGTGGGACCAGGAGGGGGGTGGTTACACCCACTTCCTTGGCGGGCTTTTCCCCAGCACAGGGTCTGGAGTGTCCCTGGAACTGGTTCCAGCCAGCCTATGCACAGTGAGCACCGGGGTGCCACGTGCAGTCACCTTCCTCTAAAGCCCTGCCTACCTACAATACACAAAACCCTGTCTGGGACGGTGCTGGCACTGCCCCTGGCAGGAAACCCTTTGTCCTTATCTCCTGCTCTGGGAGGACTCCCAGCAGCAGGAGGGCAGACTTGTGTCTCGGTGGCAGCATCCATTTTGTGGAGCTGAGGCTCTGTTCGACTTTAACCGGGGTTACAGGCTACATGCATGTCGTGTCCCTCTAGAAGGGTGGGATGCTAACCCCCTCGCCAGAATTGGCGAGGGGTTAGTATTCCAAGTCGTATGACACCTTACTCGACATGTTTTGATAAAGCGATACCAGAGTTGGCATTTAACCGCGAGGATTATAATGCACTTAAGAGTATATGGTATGCGATATCATGGAAACGGCTAAGGGATAGATCCCGAAAGCCGCAGACAGGCTCAGCTCATGCCAGAGCACCATCTCACACGATTCCAAGCACTCTGCCTTCAGGATTGTTAAGGCCTGCCATAGGAGTGACTGATAGGAGATCTGTGTGTCCATTTTTAGGGTTAGATATAGGTATACTATATCTAAAGCAAAGGGTGATTACACCACCTTGCCCCAGCTGTCAAGCAGCCAGTTGCGTCAGATTTGGATGGCCAGCCAGGGGTGGCATAATACATGCTGCAGCCCCTGGTAGGCCCTGGGTACACCTATGCCCTGGGTACCTAAGGTACACTGTACAGGGACTGATAAGGTGACTCAGTATCCAATTTAGATATGTACCTAAGGTACATGGAATCCATTTTACAGAGAGAGCAGTAGGCCTGGGGCCCTGAATAGCAGGGTCCCAGGTCAACTAAGTCAGAAAACCAGCAAAACACCAGGCAAAAAGTTGGGGGCAACCATAGTCAGGGATCTACCTTCCTACACTGACCCTGTGCCTAATGGGAACAGTCCAGCCCGAACTGCCAAGCCAGGTTTTCCCTGGACCGGAAACAAGCTTCCGAGGACCGGTTTCTGGCATTCCAGCCGTCTTCAGCCCGGCTTGCTTGAATCCAGTGGCAAAGTGAGCAAGGGACTCACGTCTGAGCATACCCTGCCACACTTATGGCGGCCAAAAGCGGTACAAAAGGGGATGGTGATGGACGCTTTGTTCGCCCTAAGTGTGGCAGGGTATGCTCAGACGTGAGTCCCTTGCTCACTTGGCCACTGGATTCAAGATAGCCTGGCTGATGAGGGTTATGAATCTGAAACCGGCCCCAGGATGCTTGTTTCCGGTCCAGGGAAGACATGGCTTGGCAGTTCGGGCTGGACTGTTCCCATGAGGCACAGGGTCGGACTGATTTGCATATGGCCATGTCTGAACTGGGGTGGCTGAGTGGGCTAAAGAATGGTGATGGATTAAACCCAGATCAGTTGACTGGGGGTGAGTGTTTGATTTGCTCAAACGCTCCGTCCATCATCCCCTTTTGTATAGCAGTAGTAGCAGCACACTTAAGAAGACAACATATTCATGTCTTCCCATATCTAGACGACGGGCTCATAAAAGCCAGCTCATACAGCCAGTGTGTGCAACACACTCACGCTACTATTCAACTGCTTCACGACTTGGGATTCACAGTAAATCACACCAAATCGCATCTACAACCCTCGCACATACAACTGTATCTTGGCGCTACAATAAACACCCAACTAACACTAGCTTATCCCTCTCCAGCCAGGACAACAAGTGCACAAACTCTCCTAACAAAATTCAAACCGCAACACTTGCTACCAGCTCGAGTGTTCATGCTGCTCATAGGAATGATGGCATCTTGCATATTTGTAGTACCTCACGCAACACTGCAAATGCGTCCACTTCAAGAGTGCCTAGCACGCCAAAAAAACAGGCTCAAGGTCAATTGACAGAGCTAGTGTTGGTAGACGGTCGGACTCATCGTTGTCTGCAATGGTGGAACACCAAAAACCTTTCCAAAGGGCGACCGTTTCTAGAGCCATTTCCTCAAATAGTCATGACATCGGACGCATCGCTCTCCTACTGGGGAGGTCACCTACTGCATCACACCATGCAAGGCAGGTGGGCACCGCAACATAAGTTAATCCACATCAATCAGTTGGAGTTGCTAGCTGTGTTTCTAGCCCAAAAAGCATTTCAAACGCAAGTATCAGGCAAAGCTGTCATAGTCCGCACAGACAATATGACAGCGATGTACTACATAAACAAACAAGGGGGAACACACTCTCTGCAGCTCTCTGTTGGAACAGCAGATATGGATATGGGTTATACCGCTAAAGATCTTTCTCTTAGCCCAACACGTCCCAGGAGTACAAAACACTATGGCAGATCTGCTAAGTCGACAAACACAGCAGATCCACGAGTGGGAAATGGATCCACAAGTTCTTCATCCGTTCTTTCAAATGTGGGGACAACCTCAGATAGACCTCTTTGCCACCCACGAAAAGGCAAAATGCCCAAGCTTTGCCACCAGACACCCACACCCATTGTCCAAAGGCAATGCGATATGGATGAACTGGTCAAAACTATTTGCGTACGCTTTTCCTCCTCTCCCACTACTTCCGTTAGTGGTACGCAAACTACAACAACCTTTCCTGACACTCATTCTAGTCGCTCCAACTTGGGCCAGACAACCGTGGTACACCACGCTGTTGCAGATGTCTGTAGTACCACACCAAAAACTAAACCTATCGCCACGCCTATTTCCGCAGAACCATGGAGAGATCAGACACCCGGACCCAGGTCAGCTCAACTTAGCAATCTGGCTCACGAGTTCATAGAGTTTGGTTACCTCAACCTTCCTCCAGAATGCATGAACATTATTAAAGAAGCTATCCGTCTACTACTAGAGCATGCTATGCTGCTGAGTGGAAACGCTTTGTCATATACTGCCAAAACAACCAAATAAATCCCTTAGACGTGTCTATTCAACACATCATAGGATATCTATTACACCTTCAAAAGTGTAATTTAGCCTATACGTCTATCAGACTACACCTTGCTGCCATTGCAGCATACTTACAAAATCGACATCTGTCTCTTTTTAGAGTACCAGCTATAAAAGCTTTCATGGAAGGACTCAAAAGAATAATTCCTCCCAGAACGCCACCGGCACCAGTGTGGAACCTGAACATTGTTATTACAAGATTAATGGGTCCTCCCTTTGAACCATTACATAAATGTGAATTGCAATTCCTAACTTGGAAAGTAGCTTTCCTAGTAGCAATTATTCTCTCAGAAGGGTTAGTGAATTACAAGCATTAACAGTTCAAGAATCTTTTTTGCAAATGCATCATAATAAAGTGGTTCTTCGTACTAACCCTAAATTCCTTCCTAAAGTCATTTCCCAATTCCATCTAAATCAATCTGTTGAACTGCCATTATTTTTCTCGCAGCCTCCGTCGCAGAAAGAGCTCTACACACCTTAGATGTCAAAAGAGCATTACTGTACTGTGTAAGGACACAAACTTTTCGTAAAACAAAACAACTTTGTGTGTCTTTTTCACCGCCACATAAAGGCAACCCCATATCAAAATCGGGGATCGCCAGATGGATTGTTAAATGCATACAAATTTGTTACCAAAAAGCTAAACGTACGTTAACAATTCCTCCAAAAGCCCATTCAACAAGAAAGATAGGGGCTTCAATGGCATTCTTTGGGAACATTCCCCTAGATGACATATGTAGAGCAGCTACATGTCTTACACCGCAAACATTCACAAAGCAATACTGTGTAGATGTGCAAACTAAACAACAAGCCACTGTGGGCCAGGCTGTACTAAAAACAGTTTCAAACAACTGCAACAGATACTGGTGGTCGCCGCTAGGTGTGGGTACTGCTATACAATCTATGCATAGTGTGTAATCTTCAGCTCATATGCCTCGAACGGAAAATGCTACTTACGAGTATACATCTGTTCTGGCATGTAAAACTGCAGAGTTGCACACGCTCACCCGCCTCCCCGGCTACCTTTATCTGTTCCAGTATTATCTTAATTAGATACAAATCACATGGACATCACTACCTCTTGTACAGCTCCATCACTTCCCTAATGGCAAAAAACAATCTGGGGATGGAGCCGATGCCCATGCGCAGTATCATCCAAAGGAGGAGTCACCTATCCCGTGACTTCCAAAGACTTTTCTACAACAAAACAAACTGCAAACATCCGGGCCCAACACTAGGTGGCCATCTATGCATAGTGTGTAACTCTGAAGCTCTACATGCCAAGAACAGATGCATACTGATAAGTAGCATTTTCCTTTTAGGGGCACCCTGAACCTTCCTTCCTTAGATCCCGATAGAAACAAGAAGAACAAGAAAGAAGAAGACCTGCCGTGCAGCTGTCAACAGGAGGACGACGCCCACTGACGGCCCCAGAACCCTACAGGCCTGTTGATCCTTGAACCTGCTCCTGCGAAACTTCGTCGTCTCCTGCAGGAAGCAATCTCGAAAACCCCGGAGGACCTGCCTGCCTTGAACCTTCCGAAAGACTTGGACTCCCACGAGCAGTGGTTCTGCTCAAACAGCAATACCCCTGGTGCCAGCCAGGAACCGCGAATCCAGTCCACTCTGCACTTGCCTAGCCTGGCCTGTGCCTGAGTGAACCAAGACCACAAGGACGTGCCCCCGGCGACTGTGACCCAAAGTACAGTGCCCAAAGACCCTCCTCGATAAACCAGACTACGCCGGCAGCCGCAGAACCAGGGCCAGGGACCCCTCCAACCGCGACCAGCTGAGGATAAGATTTCCCGACACCAAAAGACACCCCTGGTCCCTGCGGCTCCCTGTGCCTCCCTTGCCTTCCTTTGGGGTACCTACCTCTACTCCAAGATCCCAAAATACCTCTCGAAGTGGTGGTCGCACCTGAAGAATCTCCGTCCCGAGTCTGCAGCCTTTGTTTACTTTTTTACTTTCCCATTGGATAACATTGAGTGCCCAATGGCTCAAAAGCACCCTGTACCCAGCCGCCCAAGTGCCGCTGGAAGTGCAACTTTTACACTACTTTACTTCCCCACTTGCCCTGCGTAAGTGACCAGGAGCTCAGCTCCCACAGCCGCGTGGCCTGCTTGCTTGCAGCCACCAACCGAAAGCCCCCTACCCTCCATTGGATTGCATTGGGCCTACTCTCTCTGCACCCAGCTGCCCTTGTGCCGCTGAGGGTGTAACTACTGTACCTTTCCGGCCCTGGGAGACCCCTAAGTCTATGCCCAGAACCTTAACTTCACCAGTCAAGTACTTACCTAAAAGCCGATAACTCACTTTTCTTCCGTAGGATAACATTGACTGGTTTCACTTGAAAATTCTTCTGTGTGAAGTTTTGGAACTTTCAAATATTCATCTAACATCAGCTGAATAACGAATTCTGAATTGCTCACCTGTGATCAGGAGAGAAGCCAGTACTGTACCTTTTTGCCCAGTACCGAACCGTAAAAGTAATTCTAACTGTACTTACTTGTAACCTGACTTTCCTCCCATAGGATAACATTGGTTGGTTTTTCACTGAAAAGTTTCGAAGTGTGAACTTTTAAAATATAGTTATATTCTTTAAAAATCACTGCAATAACCAAAACTATTTTACTAAACTATTTTCAGCTTAGATCCTGGGACTGAATCTAGGATCTAGTCCTGGAGTTACAAAAGTAATCTATAAAGTAATCCACTGCATTTATGTAGAAAAACCCATTGAGCTCAATGTTAAATTGTGTTTGAAATTGTGTTGCCTATTGCAACCACTGTAGCTATTGTACATGAAAAGTCTATTACATTTTTGCAAAGTAAATACCTAAAGTCACTCATATTGAGAAAAGTATATTTTGATACCTTGTTGGTTCTAAATAAAACGATATCTTTTGATATAAAACAATTGGCCTAGAGTTCAGTTCTTGTGTGTGAACCATTTTCTAGCTGAGTGTGTACAACAAATGCTTCACACTGTCCTTTGATACTGCCTTACTGCTCGACCAAGCTACCACTTTAGAGAGTAAGGTTATAACTAACTTTAACCTCTGCCATACCTCTGGAGAATGGGGACTCTATACACACTGTACCTTACCTTGGTCCAGTATATATAGAGACACTTTCTAACAGGCGCCACGCCTGGCTTCGTAGAACTGGCTTCTCTGTAGATGTCCAAGCCAATTTGATGGACATGCCCTTTGATGGAACCTGCCTTTTTTGGGAAAAGCCAGACTCAGCCCTGGTCAAGTTCAAGGACTCTCGAGCTATTGCCAGATCCATGGGCCTCTCCTCCACTCCTCGTGGCCATTCTTCCTTTTGTGGCAACGCAAGAGGTTTCCTGCCGCGTCGGCCCTATCCTAGCCACCATCCCGCTCAGGCTGCCCAAGCTGTGCATGGACGTGGACACGGTACATTCCGTCCTCAGAATGGAGGCCAGAAGTCATCTGCCATTCTGCCCCAGCAGCTGCAGCCTCCAAGCACTCCTAGGCTGATTCTGCAGGACAACACTACTCCAGTGGGTGGGAGAATTCGTCATCTCCTCCACTGGAGCTCTATAACAACAGACAAGTGGGTCTTGCAGATCGTCCAGGAGGGCTATTCTCTTCCTTTCTTTCTTTTCCTCCTCCTATTCCGCCAACTCAGGATCGGCTGGCGGAGGATCATTTGAAGTTAATCCAAGAGGAAGTTACAGTTCTTTTGGCCAAGGGAGCTATAGAAAGAGTCCCAGCTTCAGAAGTAGGTGGTGGCTGTTATTCCTGCTACTTTCTGATTCTGAAGATGATCAAGGGTCTTCTGCCCAATTTAGATCTTCGGACCGTCCGTTTCTTCCTCCAAAAGGAGAAATTCACAATGCTCACATTGGCTCAGGTCTTGTCTATCCTAGACCAAGGAAACTGGATGGTGGCGTTGGACCTGCAGGCTGCATATTTGCACATTCCCATCATGCCAGGCCATGGGCGTTACTTGCGGTTCAAGGTAGGCCACGAGCACTTTCAGTTTACCGTGCTCCCCTTCGGTCTAACCAGTGCCCCTTGGGTGTTCAACAAGGTGATGGCATTGGTTGCAGCTCATCTGCACACGTTGGAAGTTTGTCTTCCCCTACCTAGACGACTGGCTGTTGAAGGCGTCCTCACTCCAGGCAGTCATCACCCTCCTTCAGACTACAGCGGACCCCCTGCATTTGCTGGGGTTCTCTATAAACGTGCCAAAGTCACACCTGACTCCTTCTCAGATGCTCCCTTTCATCTGAGCTGTTCTGGACACAGTGTAGTTTCGGGCTTATCCTCCCGAGCAGGGAGTCCAGGATATTGAGGTTATAATTCTGATATTTCAGCCCCTATCCTTGATTTCGTTGAGGTTGACTCTGAAGCGGTTTGGTCTCATGGCCTCCTGCATCCTATTGGTAAGACACGCCAGATGGTGTATGCTAGCTCTGCAGTGGGACTTGAAGTTCCAATGGGCACAGCATCGGGGAAATCTCACTGACTGGTTCAGATCTCGGAAGGAACTGCGAAGGATCTGCAGTGGTGGTTAACGAACAGCGATTTGGTCAACGGCAGACTTCTCTCCCTTCCCCAACTAGATTTCACAGTTTTGAATGATGTGTCACTTCTGGGATGAGGCGGTCACATGGGAGAGGCGGAGATCAGGTGTCACTGGTCTCCGGCGGAGACGGGGCTCCACACAAACTTGTTGGAGCTCTGAGTGATTCGCTTGGCATTGAAAGCATTTCTTCCCTCTGTCAAGGGGAAGTTAGTGCAGGTGTTCACGGACACTACCACGTGGTACTGCAACAAGCACGTCCGGGTGGGGTCGTGGTGTGGTAAATAAATAAATAATACCCTATTTTTGACTAAGCATATAGTATAACAGATAGCTCAATAAATAAGAGTCAAGATTCGAGGTAGTAGGAGTTTCTGCAGGTTTATTACAGCATAAGGACAGGATCAGGACAACCTGCATAGGAACAGAGTGACAGGGCCCAGCAGGACAACTGGGGCCCAGCAGCTGCCGGGGCTTGATCTGGGATGAGCGCGCTAACTTTTAATAACAATACATTGACTTATATACATAGCGCAAACACATAGCATTACATTGCAGTAGGCGTAGCAGTGGGTGGAGCAGAAGGCGTGACGCGTAGCAGTCGCGAAAGATAACAGTGAAAAGAGGTGTAACTGGGAGTATACATAGACATGTGATGCAAACGTAACAGAATATGTCATGAATGGGCGGAAACATTGGAGGGGGCTACCTAAGGAGCCGGGACCTCTAACCTAATGGTGCGCGTAAACTGGCAATGACGTGTTACTAGGAGAAGCTGGGGGCTACGAACTCTGTGCTAGGAGCAGAGACTTGAGTCTGGAGGGTCGGAGCGACATGTACCTAAACCCTATCTGGTATCTGATGTTTAGGGAACATGTTGATATAAACTAGAAGTCATGAGGGGAAAAGCTAACTTGATTCTAAGACTGGACCATGCATTATTCTACAGGTAGTGCGTGATGAAGAATATTAAATGACCAGTAAATGCAGTATTTCTCTAACATGGAGACGAGAAGGCTAGACAATGACGGAAACTATTGATGCAGTTCAGTAGCTTAGGAATGCAGAGAAGAAGGACTGAACTGATAGCTGGAATCATAACATACTCTTGGCAGACTCAGAGGCAGAGCCAAGCTGCACCGGGCACTGCGAGGCAGGAAGTAAGTGAAGGGTCGAGGATACAGGTGGGGGCTGTATCGCTCCTCAGCGAGGCTTTCAGGAGACAGGAGCTGAATCTGTTGTCCGGGCCCTTTTGAGGCCTGGAAACGGGGACTTTATAATGAAATAACGTGCACACTGGGAAACGTGGCAACATTACTTTACATATGCCTGATATTCGTAGTATTCACGAAGACTGGAAACTAGCATACTAAAGGTGGACACAACTGGAATTGCGTCATTAATCGGACATGGGGAATAACATATGCATATTGGTCATGCACACATAACATATGATGGATGAGGCGTAGGGACACAGAACATGGCAAAATTTACTTTTCCACATTCCCTCCTTGTCACTACGTTTCCATCAGGAAACATCAATATTCATGATACCGTCTATCATTTCATACAGTACCATTTGCTCGTCTCGAATTGTCTTGGAACGGGATTTAGAACGGGGCTTGGGACTAGGAATACAAGAGGTAGCACACATGCTGCAAATCGCAGGGCCACATTGTATACAGAGGCAGCAGCTAAATATGATCGCTACTGCAATACCTAGAAAGGACAGGACTTTCCATCCCCAGGCGGAAATTATATTCCAGAACCAACCGGACCATGTCCAGGTGCCTGGATCTTGGTGTAACAGATGGGCAATTTTATGGAGTCTGGTTATAGCTGAATAAACAGATGGCGCGTTATTTGGAATGAAAATGCAGCAACTAGATCCGATGACTCTACAGGCCCCGCCCCTATCGGCCAGTATGACGTCAAGGACGAGACGATTTTGCAAAACGACAAATCTCATAGCAGATTGTTCTTCGGTTAGGTTACCTAGAGCAGAGGCAGTCTCATTTACTACAGCTTCAAGGGTTCTTGTTAACCTACGGATCAGTTTACTATTCTGGACAGGTCCTACAAAGAAGAAGAAACCTTTATTGAAATCTGTATACTGTTCTAGAGTAGTTTCAGTATAATCGACAATTGGGGACTCCCTTCTATATCTAATGTGTACTAGATGTGTGTTTCTGTGATAATCAGATGGGGCTAGGAAAACAGGTGGCAGTAGGAAAGCAATGTAACAGGTTCCCTCCCAATCGAGGGGCAGACGGACATATGCAGTTTGACCACAAATAAAATAAGAATGACGTGAAGCTTTGAAAACAGATTTCCCACTGTTACTATACTTGATAACAGTAGTACAGTCACTATGACCTACATGTATGGAACCATAACTACGGACACATAATTCGCCTTTGACAGGTAATACTGAAATAGCAGGTAAGTCTGGAGTAGTATCAGACTGAACATTCAGGACCATGAAATTCGACGAATAATTACCTAAATTATATACTTCGTTTTCTAGATCTAAACCTGTTCTGTGGGGAAGACCTTGCTTGTCTGGGAAACAAGTACTGTTAAGAAAAGACATATCTGTTGAGGATGACGTTAACGTGGACCATGCTCCACACGAACCATTATGTGAGAATGGATAAGGAAAGAGTGGCAGAACTCCCTTCGGTGTCTGGAAAGGGGGGAGTCGACCACACACCCAACAATTAGTGGCATTGCTGGTCTGGTGTGAATAATGTAACATACGGATGAAAGAATTGTTGCGCATAGCAAGGCGGTAAGAATATTCGTGAGGAGGCAGATCACTAAACGTGTGCTCTACTGTAGCATTAGCAGACATATTTACATGAGGAACTGGAAAATACAGATAGAATGCATAGCTGGTGCAGGAAATCATTATGCTGATGAATAATACGAAACTCAGAAAAACGATACATTGAATTGAGTTATTACTGACTCTCTCACTATGGGGGTCTATTTTATACATGTCAGAAACAGTCTAACCGTTTCACCTAGGGGAGGACTTATACAATCAAACTGACTGACTTATTTTACTAGACCTGAGCTTTAACTTATACTCCTGCTGCGGAGTTTTCTCTAACAAGGGAGGGGTTGTA
Source organism: Lissotriton helveticus (assembly GCF_964261635.1). NCBI lineage: Eukaryota > Metazoa > Chordata > Amphibia > Caudata > Salamandridae > Lissotriton > Lissotriton helveticus. The sequence goes on from NC_136070.1 coordinate 420,457,383, forward strand.
ATAATGTCTTGTGCGGGACAGTCCTTTAAAACAATGTCTTGACAGTTTTTAAAATCCTGGGAATCCTGGGAAATGTTCTTGGAGACGGGTTTCAATCCATTGAAAAGTTTTACATGAGAAAGATGGACCCACCCCTTCCTGCCTTCCAACTTGACGGCAGTACGGGTGGTCAAGAGGACCTGACGTGGCTCCTTCCAACGTGGTTCCAGCGGACTTGATCTGTCGAAATTCCGGACCATCACTAGGGAGCCTGGAACGATTTCGTGCGGTGCCACCTCGGTATTGTCTGGAAATGCGGCGGCAACCTGTGAACGACAAGAGTTGAGGGCAGACATCAAGGAAGCTAGGTAATCTGTCAGCATATTACATGAAACATCGGTAATACTTCGGGGTCTAGGAGTACCCCACATGTTAGGGGGGCGGCCGAATACGACCTCATACGGGGACAGACCTGATCTGGAATGTGCGACCATGCGCATATAAAACAAAGCGACTGGCAGAGCTACTAACCAGTCCACACCTTTTTCTTTACAAACTTTGGCAATGCGGATTTTCAGAGTCTGATTATGTCTCTCGACCAGACCGGCTGCTTCAGGATGGCGTACACAATGAAACTTCCACTGGTACCCTAACAAAAGGGAAACGTGCTTCATGAGTTCAGATGAGAATGGCTGACCGTTATCAGAATATACGACTCTAGGGAGTCCGTATCTAGGGAAAAATTCACGAACCAACTGCTTGGCAGTGGTCGCGGCTGTGTAATCTGGGACTGGATATGCTTCTGTCCATCTGGACAAAGCGCATACAACTACAAGGACATACTTGAAACCTCGACATCGCTCCATTGGAATATAATCCATCTGGAGGACCTCAAAAGGGTGGTCAGGGGGCTGGAAACCACCTTGTTCCACCGGGACACTTTTACCTGGATTAAACTGACAACATATCATACAGGTACGGACTTTCTGCTTGGCTGCAGCTCGTAAATGCTTATTGAACCAAATATTCTGGATACTGTCTAACATAGCTTTTTCTCCTAAATGTGCGGGACTATGTGCGGTATTGATAATGACTTGAACCATAGAGTCGGGGAGAAACCATGTGGCTCTACCCTTCGTTAACCATCCTTGATCTGTCTGGACCCCTCCTTGTTCAGACCATTTCTTGATTTCATCGGGGGTAGCATGTAACTGGATATCTATGACGTCTTGTGTGGGGTCCTTAACTGTCATGCATGTAATCGGATCTGGAGTATGTGTCATGTTAACTGGAATGTCTGGAGTCTGTGCTGTAAGCTTGGCTGTGCGGTCTGCTAGATCATTACCTTGGGAAATAATGTCAGTAACTTTCGTATGTGCTTTGCATTTCATGATAGCGATGGATGCCGGTAAATGTATGGAATCTAACAGGGCTTGAATAAGGAGACCATGCTGAATCTTGGTTCCATGAGAAGTCATGAAACCTCTCTCCTGCCAGAGCACTCCGAAGTCGTGTACAACTCCGAATGCGTAACGTGAATCTGTGTAAACATTAACTTTCAGGTTCTTGGCATGTATACAGGCTTGTGTCAGAGCGACTAGCTCTGCTGCTTGAGCGGACAGGGTGTCAATACGGTGTGTTTCAATAACTTCGGTGTCAGTAGTCACTGCATACGCGGCGACTAGTTCTCCTGTACTAGTTCTCATACATGAACCATCCACATAAAGTGTCAGGTCAGGATCTGGTAACGGAATGTCTGTCAGGTCTTGTCTTGGCTTTGTCGTAATATTAACTACTTCCACACAGTCATGTGGGTCAGAATTTGAACTAACTGATGGTAACAGTGTAGCAGGATTCAGGACGTTGCAGCGTCTAATTTCTATGTGTGGCTGGAACAGTGTCAATTCATAACCCGTTAAACGTGCAATTGTCAAGTGCTGAGTTTGTGTTCGGTTTAAAAGAACTTCTACTGAATGTGGGACTTGTACTGTCAGGGAATGTCCTAAAACTATGGAATCACTTTGTCTGATAGCTAGTGCTGTGGCTGCAACTGACTTGAGGCACGCAGGCAACGCCTGGGCGACTGGATCTAATGTGCTCGAAAAATAAGCACAGGGCTTGTATTGTCCTGCTTGATCTTGTGTGAGGACAGATAATGCTGTACCTTCACGTTCAGTAACGAAAAGTGTAAAAGGCTTACTGTACTTCGGTGTAGCTAGAACTGGAGCTTGGCATAGGGCTTTCTTTAATTCGTTGAAACTAAGTGTATGTTCAGATGTCCAAAGGAGGACAGTCGATACGGCTGCCTCCTGTGTCGTTAACTGTATCAGTGGCTTGGCTAGAAATGCATACTGGGGAATCCATTGTCTACAATAAGAAGTAAGGCCGATAAAGGCACGTACCTCCTTCTGGGTTCTGGGCTGGGGAAGACTCGCTATTAACTGGATACGGTCGGGTGTCAACTGCCTACCCCTCTTGGACAGCAAGTGTCCTAAGTATACCACTTGCTGAACACAGAATTGAAGCTTCGAAGGTGACACCTTGTGCCCCATCTCGGCTAGAAAATACAAAACTGTCAGTGACGCTCGTTCGCAGTCACGTTCAGAACGGGCTGTGATCAGTAGATCATCGACATACTGGAGCAGGGCAGTGTCAGTTGGCATGTGAATGTTGTCTAGTTGTCTCTTAAGTGCTTGACTGTAAATACTAGGACTTTCTGTGAAACCTTGAGGAGCGCGTGTGAACATATAGCTCCTTCCATTTAAACAAAATCCGAAAAGAAACTGGCTGTCTGGATGAATTGGAACACTGAAAAATGCATTCTTGAGGTCAATGACAGTGAAAAACGTGGCTTCGGAATCAATGGCTGTTAACAGGGAAGAGATGTCTGGAACAACTGGGTACTGAGGAATAATACATTTATTAAGCTCTCGTAAATCAATCACTAATCGATATACTGGGGGTGCATTTGGATCAGTACGTTTCATGACTGGAATGATCGGAGAATTACATACATTGGAGTCAGTTTCTACAACTACTCCTTGAGCCATGAGCTCGTCAATAATTTTGGATAAGGCTGCTACAGCCTCAGGTGGCAATCTGTACTGTCTGATTCGGGGTAACACTACACCTGGCTTGAGAGTCACACGATAGGGTGTGATTTGCATATAACCTACATCAGTTGGATCTTGCGCCCATAAATGCTGTGGAACATTAGACAATCTTGAATCAAAATCTCGTAATACATAGTGACCCTTAAAGTCACGTAGGAACAGACGTATTCCCTCTGGGGAACAGCAAATAACTGCACCTAATTCTTTCAGTGTCTTGATGCCTAATAGGTTTTCTGGACATGACTTAGTAAGTAACAGATCAGTAGTACGGGACAATGGACCTACTTCTAGAGTGACTGGCTTTGATATCTCGTTAACGATGGGTTTTCCTGAAAATCCAAGGGAAACATTTCTTGAGCCTGAGAGCGGAGCCCCTGGAACTTCGGCATGACTAATTGTGGTCCTACTTGCCCCTGTATCAATCAAAAACTTTCTGTCTTTCCCTAATACTTGACTGTGAACATAGGGACCTTCTTGATCTACAGGTATCTCGATGAGAGGCAAGCCTACCTCCCTCTCTAGGCTGTTTCATGAATATGGCTGGTACTCTGGATACTCAGACTGTGCATACTGATACATCTGTGATGTAACGTGCTGTGTTGCAGCGATAGGCTGCGGTGCTGTAACTGTCTGTTGTGCATTCTGTGGCTGAGGAATCTGTGAAACTTGTTCTTGTCTAAGCGGACGTGGTCTTTCTTTAGTCTTACCAGTAGCTATGTTGTGTTTCAGGACTGCACACTCGTTTATAAAATGACCTGGCTGTTTACAATAATTGCAGTTCCCTTTAACGGGAGCTGCAGGATGACTGGCTTGATTCGGACCCCTCTTCTGACTGTCTTGAGGAACAGATTGTGCAACTAGCACTTTCATTTTCGTGTCTTTCATACGTTTTCTTTCGTGTTCTTGCTCTTCTCTGATTCTATTCTGGTGATACTGGAGCATCTGGAGCATCTGGGACGGAGTATTTGCTTGCCAGGTGCTTTCGACTTTCAAAACTCGATTTTTAATTTGTGGACTTGAATTCTCGACTAATTTGGTAACGAATAGGTGAGGGTATGACTCACTACTTGTCTTGAGACCACTGTTGATACTGAAACATTTCTCAAATCTAGAATAAAAATCACTAATATCTTCATCTTGTTTCTGTTTACAGGCTGAGATTGCATCCCAGTCTTCTTTTCTCGTTGTCAATAATCTGGGTAAAACTTGAATCAATAATTCTGGTAATTCTTTACATTTATCTCCAAGACCGGTACCTGGTACTCGTGCCTTGTCTTCAGCTTCTAGAGCTGCCCAATCGATCTTTTTCTCTCCCACCTCCCATTCTTTTTCCTTTAGCTTTTCATACACCCCTGCGGGTAACAGGACCTTTAACATTTTAATGATGTCTGGGTAAGTGTATTCTCCCATACGGAGCATGTCTTTTAATTCTCTATGGAACCCTGCTGGATCTTTGTCATGACAGGGAATTAATTTCTTCATTTCAAGAAGTTCCATCTTTGATATTGGAGTGTATACAAACACTCGTTGCATTACGCCACCCGCCCCTTGGACTGGGTGGACTTCTCGTAACGGATTCTGTCTGTCTATGTAGAATGGTTTACTTTCTGGGGGTGAGACATGAACAAAGTGCGGGTTCAGGAACGTTCTATATTTGTGGCGCTGTTCTAGAATGATACTGATTAAATCGGTACCTAGACCTCTCCATTTGTACTGGAGTAACTCGTTCAGGACATCATGTAACGGACCTGGATCAGAGTGTTGACCCTCATACAGAGTAATGAGGTACTGGATCATATACATACCCACCAGTCGTTGCTCGGCTGGGGGCAGTTTCAGAAACATTTGTGCCACTATTTCGTCTGGAAAAGTGGTAGAATCAGTAGTCCATCGGACTGCTGATCGGGCTAGTTCTTGTTCATGCATAGTACTTAATTCGCTATAACCGATTCGTGATTTCAGAATGTGATCGGTAGCTTGAAATACTTGCTCTAGAGAACCTTGTTCTGGTGCTGGATGATGAAAAATAGACTTGTGTTCTAGACGTAAATGGCGATCTGGAAATCTGGATTTTCCTACATACGCTATTCTGTCGGAATTCTCGTCTTCCTCTTCAGGATCAGAGATACTTTCTTTCTCGCTTACTTGTGCTGCTTTACGCTGTTCGTGTAACCTTATTATTTCTTTACGAATTTTCTTGTACATACTCTCCATGGCACTGACGGTCTTGTGCTTACCCTCGGCTATATTATCACTCCACCTTGTCAGGATTCTCATTTCGGCGGGATCTTTAGACGGGTAATCTTGTTCTCTTATTAGACAATTGATCAGGAACTTTAATATCATGAGCTGGATCTCGGCTTTCCTTTGAGACATAATCTCGCCAATACTTTCTGGATCATCCCCTGTACGGATGAAACGATATATTCTGTCTAGATCTTCTTTCATATTCGGTAAGGTGACTAGATACTCGGTCACTCTCCTTACACGTAAGGAATATAAAACCATATTATATTCGCCTGGAACTGGATCATAGACACATTCGTTAAGGGCTTGTCTGATTTCTGTGACAGACTTATTACTTTTAGGAGTACGCTGTGATGCTTGAGCATGTAATTCGAGTGCTGATAAACGTTTGTGTGGCGGTGGGGTTTGAGGAGTAGCTCCTCCTGCGGCCCCTAGACTGGAGTCGTCTACTGAGGCTCTACGTCCTGGCAGAGTGGGAAATGGAACTGTAGGCTGGACCGGGGGTACCGTAACAGGTACTCCGGTGTCTGGAGGAGCGGGAAGTGCCTGATTTGCAGGGACTGGCGGAGCGCGAACAGGATTTGCATATTCTGGAACTGTGTCGTCCAGATAGGACGAAATAAAAATATCAGCTGCGGTCGGTTTGTGACGTAGCTTGGTCGGAATTAATGGTGGCGGGAAATTACTAGATGCCTCTGGGGTTGCTTTTGGCAAGCCTTCGGCAAGCAGAGGATACATACCCTTAATAAGGGCATGCCTCTGTCTGTCTGACTGTTCGGCTTTGACTTGTTCACCTATCTCGATTAATTCTCTTTCTTGGGCTCGTTCCTGGGATTCTCTACTTAACTCCGACTTTCTGACTTCCTTTTCAGTTCTTCTATGAGCTTCCTTACGCCATAACTCGATGGCATCTTTCTGTGACTGTCTGGCTTTCTTTTTCCATAATGCTTCTTCTACTCGCATGATACATTCGGCATCCCATGTACCCGATACGGGCCATCTATACTTTTCTTCTAACTGTTTGGTATACTCTACCCATAAATCTAGATACAGTATGGCGCTTATGCCATGTTTCTGATACATAAAATGACCTGGACTGTCCCTAGGTGGGACAGGAACCGCTTCCTCTAACAGACCCTTTCTAGTTTTTAACTGTCGTAATCTTGAAAAGAGCGGCATTGTAAACTTGAATCGGAACACAATACAATACACGAAGAACAATAACAATTGGGAAAACAATTCAGGCATACCACGACATTGGAAATACATTAAACAATATCATAACATAACAGTTCGAACAGAATATTACCTGAAAATACTGAGAACAGACATACAAGAATTTTCTCGAGAACGGAACAGACTAGAATTACTGGATGCACTGCTGTAACAGTACGGAACATACCGGTCCCATAAAGGGACGCATCAAGACCCGTATCCACCTAGGTGAACACTTCGTTTGTGAGTCTGGGCACCACCAACCCACGGACCAGGAGTCAATTTAGATTGGTCCTGTCTAGATACTACCCCAGCAATGGTACTCACCGGGCAGCACGGAACGGAAAGCCTCGGACGGGACTGGACTGCTACGACGACGGACTTCGGACTTCGGACTTCAGTTACGGGTGGGCCTCCGGATACCTCGGACCTTGGACTCTCGGCTTGGGCTCTGGTCGGGACTCGCCGCGTTCCTCCACCGTCTCGTTTGGATGCTGGACCGCCTCCTCCGTCTCCTCCGTGGGCCTGAGGGATACTTGGAGCAGAAATATCTGCACGTGGCCGGTATGGTTCCGTCACGGCTGCAGAGGGTCAGGGGGTCGGCGTGGCTTCACCGACGCGTGGGGAAAGGGCAAGTCCCTGTTCGGGCGCCATTATGTGGTAAATAAATAAATAATACCCTATTTTTGACTAAGCATATAGTATAACAGATAGCTCAATAAATAAGAGTCAAGATTCGAGGTAGTAGGAGTTTCTGCAGGTTTATTACAGCATAAGGACAGGATCAGGACAACCTGCATAGGAACAGAGTGACAGGGCCCAGCAGGACAACTGGGGCCCAGCAGCTGCCGGGGCTTGATCTGGGATGAGCGCGCTAACTTTTAATAACAATACATTGACTTATATACATAGCGCAAACACATAGCATTACATTGCAGTAGGCGTAGCAGTGGGTGGAGCAGAAGGCGTGACGCGTAGCAGTCGCGAAAGATAACAGTGAAAAGAGGTGTAACTGGGAGTATACATAGACATGTGATGCAAACGTAACAGAATATGTCATGAATGGGCGGAAACATTGGAGGGGGCTACCTAAGGAGTCGGGACCTCTAACCTAATGGTGCGCGTAAACTGGCAATGACGTGTTACTAGGAGAAGCTGGGGGCTACGAACTCTGTGCTAGGAGCAGAGACTTGAGTCTGGAGGGTCGGAGCGACATGTACCTAAACCCTATCTGGTATCTGATGTTTAGGGAACATGTTGATATAAACTAGAAGTCATGAGGGGAAAAGCTAACTTGATTCTAAGACTGGACCATGCATTATTCTACAGGTAGTGCGTGATGAAGAATATTAAATGACCAGTAAATGCAGTATTTCTCTAACATGGAGACGAGAAGGCTAGACAATGACGGAAACTATTGATGCAGTTCAGTAGCTTAGGAATGCAGAGAAGAAGGACTGAACTGATAGCTGGAATCATAACATACTCTTGGCAGACTCAGAGGCAGAGCCAAGCTGCACCGGGCACTGCGAGGCAGGAAGTAAGTGAAGGGTCGAGGATACAGGCGGGGGCTGTATCGCTCCTCAGCGAGGCTTTCAGGAGACAGGAGCTGAATCTGTTGTCCGGGCCCTTTTGAGGCCTGGAAACGGGGACTTTATAATGAAATAACGTGCACACTGGGAAACGTGGCAACATTACTTTACATATGCCTGATATTCGTAGTATTCACGAAGACTGGAAACTAGCATACTAAAGGTGGACACAACTGGAATTGCGTCATTAATCGGACATGGGGAATAACATATGCATATTGGTCATGCACACATAACATATGATGGATGAGGCGTAGGGACACAGAACATGGCAAAATTTACTTTTCCACAGTGGACCCTCTGTCTAGAGGCCCTGCGTCTCTGGACGAGGCTGGACCAGCAGGGCATAACCCTGGTGGTTCAACACCTGGCAGGTTCTTTGAATGCCAGGGCAGACAAACTCGGCCATCAATGCCTAGCTAATCACGAGCGACGTCTCCAGTCGGAGGTGGCGCAAGGTCTCTTTCAGTAATGGGGAGAACCGTTGTTATATTTGTTCACCTCAGAAGATCAAGTGCAGTGTCAGTGGTACTGTTCGCTGGAGTTTCCAATACGCCTATCCCCTCTGAGACACTTTTTGACGCAAGTGGAGCTCAGGCCTGTTGTACACCTTTCTGCCCATACCACTCCTGCCCAGGGTTTGGAAGAATAGGATCGACTGGGCCCAAGTCATTCTTGTGGCGCCGGACTGGTCAAGGAGAGTCTGGTATCCAGAGCTTCTGAAAATCAGTATCGATCCTCCCATCAGGCGGCCCCTTCGGGAGTATCTTTTGTCGCAACAGCAGGGGACGGTTCTCCACCCGAACCGGTCAACTCTTCGCCTCCATGCGTGGAGATTGAGCGGCGGCAGTTGATGGTCTTTGACCTTCCTCCTGAAGTCTCTAATGTTATTCTGGCGGCCAGATGGCCCTCCACTAAGTCGGTATGTGCCTGCAGTTGGCAGGAATTTTTATTATTCTGTATAGAAAGGTCCATTGTCCCTTTTTCTGCTCCTCTTTTTACTGTCCTTTCATTCATTCTAACCCTTGCCCAGCAGGGCTCTGCCTTGGGAACTCTCAAGGGTTACCTTTCTGCTCTGTCTGCTTTTTTGCGGCTGCCAGACCAGCCTTCTCTCTTTAAATCTCCTATTGTAAATAGTTTTCTAAAAGGGCTGTGTGAGAAGTTGGCCTGATATGCAGTGCTCACTATTCTAGTGATCACTATGTATCATTCCAACAACCCTTATTGATGTTTGGTTGTAAGTCAACCTGATAGACCAGCTATCCTAGTAGCATGGACACGTGCAGTCTTTAGGCTAAACTCTAGAGGGCGTGTTAAGCCAGCTGTTGTACCATCACATATACCCCTTGAACACCAAGTGAAAGGACACCACAAGTTGTTATGAAAATAAACGTATATTTATTTATAACAAGACTACCCTGGCTCTTTATGAGACAGGGAGCTAAGCACACAACAAAACTCTTAAAGAAATACTTAAAGTTGCACAATTTACACAAGTGCCCGAGGGGCACGAAAAACCATATACTATACAAGTGGAATGCGAAATTACTAGCAGGTAAGTACTACTCTCATAGACTTTAGAAACGCTAGGCCTACAATGCTAAACCTTTGGATTAGAAGCAGGAGGCCTGGGGACGTCGTGTGCAGAGTGGGAACTCTCACGCGTAAGGCGGGACAAAGTCAATGGATCCTAGTAAATGCAAAAGTTAGTGTTTTCGGGCGAACCCGACTAGGTAGGTCAAAAACGAAAATGGATCTAGACCCTTAGAGAGTTGGTCTACGCTGGAGCACCGGGGTACTCGGTTTACCTAGCCCAGGGGCTGCGGCTGCATAGGGTTCAAGTGTCGTCGGGTTTCTTCGTTGATGAACCAGGAGCCTGAAGAAAGAAGTTGCTGGCAGGCGACCAGTGAAGAAGTTCGTGGTGATCCAAGCCTGGATCGGGGAAGAAGAGGACCTGTAAGCAGAGGGGACCAAGTTCTGAATCACTAGCCAGCGATTAAGTGGGCACCAGAGTAGCACCGGACGAAGTCACCTCAACCAGGTGAGTGGGCGCTGCTGGGCTCTGCAGTCTCTCGGACCAGGAGGCGTTGTCGGCGACCAGGATGGAGGTGCGAGCTGTCCCACGAAGATATCTGCTGTCGACGTCGCTGGACCCCAGGATTGGGGCAACAAGTCTTGGCAAATGCAAGCCCACGCGGTGGACTTAAAATGGCGTCTGGAGTGGACCAGGAGGGTCCAGGGTGCTCCTCTGTTGGAGGGGAGCAAGGGCCAGTCTGGAGCAACCAGACCAGCGGTGTTTGTCGTCGAAGTTCGTCGTCAGAGGGCCACTAGCCAACGGGCAAGCGGCCTGGACAACGCGGTGAGCAGCAAAGAGCAGAAGGGCCCCACGCAGATCTTGTGGATGCAAGGGGGCTGAACTTCGGTGCTGGAACTGCTCAGGGTCGGGGCTTCTCTTACCCCAAAGCACTTGGTCGAGGGTCACTCGGTGGTCGTGCTGGACAAGCGTCGTGCAGTCTTGAAGATGGCCGGTCCCTCGAGGTCTCGTCACACCCACAGGTCTCAGCTGGGCTGGGCTGAAGATGTAGGTAGAGGTCAGAGGTGCCAGGGAAGCCGGTTCTCGTCGAGCTGGGCAGTCTTGATCCGGAGGAGAGACTTACAGCAGACCGCGATGCTTGGATGGTGCCTGCTGCTGCAGGGTGACTACTCCTTAGTCACAAGGGAGAAATCTTAGGAAGAGTCTTAAGTTCCTTTCGTGGAAAGTAGTTTCAGGATTCAAAGATGATCTGATTTGGAAGGGGGCCTGCTCCTACCTTTATCCTGCAAAAGGGGGCTGGCACGCGACTAAGTCCTGCCCTATGGGTGGGACTAGGAGGGGGGTGGTTACACCCCTCTCCCCAGCCGGACTTTCCCCAGCTCAGGGGCTGGTGTGCCCCTGGAACTGGTTCAGGCCGGCCTATGCATAGTGAGCACCGGGGTGCCACTTGCAGTCACCTTCCTCTATAGCCCTGCCTACCTGGGATACACAAAATCCTGTCTGGGACGGTGCTGGCACCGCCCCTGGCAGGAAACCCTTTGTCCTTGCCTCCCGCGCTGGAAGGACTCCCAGCAGCAGGAGGGCAGACTTGTGTCTCGGTGGCAGCATCCATCTTGTGGAGCTGAGGCTATGTCTGACTTTAACCGGGGTTACAGGTTACCAACATGTCGTGTCCCTCTAGAAGGGTGGAATGCTAACCCCGTCGCCAGAATTGGCGAGGGGTTAGTATTCCAATTCGTATGACACCTTACTCGACATGTTTTGATAATGTTATACCAGAGTTAGCATTTAACCGCGAGGTTGATAATGCACTTAAGAGTATATGGTATAGCGTTATCATGGAACAGCTATTAGGACTTGGTTCCGAAAGCTGCAAACGGGCTCAGCTCATGCCAAAGCACCATTTCACATTATTCCAAGCACTCTGCCTTCAGGATTGTTAAGGCCTGCCATAGGAGTGACTGATAGGAATATATGTGTCCATTTTAGGGTTAGATATAGGAATACTATATCTAAAGCAAGGGGTGATTACACCACCTTGCCCCAGCTGTCAAGCAGCCAGTTGTGTCAGTTTTGGAGGGCCCGCCAGGGGTGGCATAATACATGCTTCAGCCCCTGGTAGGCCCTGGGTACACCTATGCCCTGGATACCTAAGGTATACTGTACAGGGACTGATAAGGTGACTCAGTATCCAACCAGATATGTACCTAGGGTACATGGAATCCATTTTAACAGAGAGAGCAGTGGGCCTGGGGTCCTGAATGGCAGGGCCCCAGGTCAACTAAGTCAGAAAACCAGCAAAACACCAGGCAAAAAGTTGGGGGCAACCATAGTCAGTGATCTACCTTCCTACAGGCTGGCTTATTTATTTCCAACCCACGCCCTTTATTATGCTGCAATGGGACCTTAATTTGGTCCTCACTTACCTGATGTGCGTTCCTTTCGAGCCTTTACACAAGGCTGTTGTCCATCACAACAACCTTTTTAGTGGCGATTACATCGGCCTGGAGGGTGAGGGAATTGCAGGCGTTACCCAGCTCACCCCTGTGAGAAGTTGGCCTGATATATATAGTGTTCACTCTTCTAGTGATCACTTTGTATCATACCAAACGACCCTTATTGATGATTGGTTGTAAGTCAACCTGATAGACCAGCTATCCTAGTAGCGTGGACAAAAGCAGTCTTTAGGCTAAACTCTAGAGGGCGTGTTAAGCCAGCTGTTTCACCATCACATATACCCCTTGAACACCAAGTGAAAGGACACCACACAAGTTGTTATGAAAATAAAAGGATATTTATTTATAACAAGTCTACCCTGAACTCTTTGAGTCAGGGAGCTAATCACAATACAAAACTCTTACGAAAATACTACAAGTTGCACAATTTACACAAATGCCCGAGGGGCACGAAAAACCATATACTTCAGAAGTGGAATGCGAAATACTAGCAGGTAAGTAACACGATCCAGAGGCTTCAGGACCGCTAGGACTACCTTACTGAACCCTCAGGTTAGGAGCAGGAGGCCTAGAGAACCCGGGTGCAGAGTGGGAACTCTTACGCGGGATGCGGGACAAAGTCTATGGATGCTAGCAATTCTAAAGTTACTTGTGGGACACCCCCGCGCCGCACGGCCACCAGCTGCTGCGTGTGCCCCTTGCCTGCCCCTGTGTCGCTGCTGCCTCGTTCGGCCGATTGCCGGCGGGCGCCGCTGCGGCTGTTTTTGCCTTTGTCTTGCCTAACATTTGTGCCTGTTTTATAACTTTTCTTTCCTTGTTTTCCTTGTTTTGCTGATATATTGTGCCCGTTCTGTTTAACTTGTTACTTCCCCCGTGTTGTGGTTTCCTTCCTTGCTGCCCGCCTACCTCGCCGCCCTCCGCCCTCCCTTCCCGCCACCGCCGCTTTGACCCGCCCCTTTTTCTATTCTGTACCCTCCCCGCTCCTGCCTCCCAGCTGCTCCGCCCACCCGCGCACTTGGCCTTAAATGGCGACCGTGCGACGCAGGTGAGTGTGACCCACTTGTGTGACACCCCCGCGCCGCACGGCCACCAGCTGCTGCGTGTGCCCCTTGCCTGCCCCTGTGTCGCTGCTGCCTCGTTCGGCCGATTGCCGGCGGGCGCCGCTGCGGCTGTTTTTGCCTTTGTCTTGCCTAACATTTGTGCCTGTTTTATAACTTTTCTTTCCTTGTTTTCCTTGTTTTGCTGATATATTGTGCCCGTTCTGTTTAACTTGTTACTTCCCCCGTGTTGTGGTTTCCTTCCTTGCTGCCCGCCTACCTCGCCGCCCTCCGCCCTCCCTTCCCGCCACCGCCGCTTTGCCCCGCCCCTTTTTCTATTCTGTACCCTCCCCGCTCCCGCCTCCCAGCTGCTCCGCCCACCCGCGCACTTCGCCTTAAATGGCGACCGTGCGAACGCGCAGCGGGCGCGCCGATTGTGCGCCGAAGGCGCGCCAAAGGTAAGCCCGTCTGCGCCCGTCCGCGACCGGATCGCGACCAGCGCCAGGACCCCTGGCCCCCGAAGACCCCGACCGACCCGCCTGACGTACTCCGCCGCCACCCTCACCGCACTCAACACCGGCCGACTCCCAGATTGCCATCAAGCCTCTCCACGACGAACCCACGGACCCTTCAGCTGCCACGCCTGCAAGTTCACCTGCACCCGGACCAGCCTCGCACCAGCACCCGCCAAGCCGAACACCAGCAGCACCCACCTCAAGTGCATCCTGCTCAACACCCGCTCCGTCCACAGACACGCCATCGAACTCTGGAACCTCCTCGACACCACAGCTCCAGACGTTGCCTTCCTCACGGAGACCTGGATGAACGCCTCTTCAGCTCCCGACATCGCCATCGCCATCCCAGAAGGCTACAAGATCGTCCGGAGGGACCGAAACGCCAACCAGATGGGAGGAGGCATCGCCATCATCCACAGGAACACCATCCGTCTCACGACCAGCACCGACAACTCCCTGACCAGCGCCGAACACCTGCATTTCCAGATCCACACCAACCCGAACACCACCCTCAGAGGCACTCTGATCTACCGACCCCCTGGCCCACGCACACAATTCAGCGAGGACATCGCCGACTTCGTCAGCCCGCATGCCCTCCCCTCCGCTGACTACATCCTCCTGGGAGACCTCAACTTCCATCTGGAGAACAACAACGACCGCAACACCAGCACCCTGCTCGACAACCTCGCCAACCTGGGACTCAAGCAACTGGTGTCCACCCCCACCCACCTCGCCGGACACACACTCGACGCTGTCTTCTCATCCAGCAAGGACATCGACTTCAGCCACGCCACAGAGCTTCAATGGACGGACCACAGCTGCGTCCACTTCACCTTCAAGAAAACAACGACCCTCCACCACCACCAACAGGCCGCCCGCAGAAGCTGGAACAAGATCACAGCAGACCAGCTCGCCACCTCCCTGAGCCAGCACCCTCCTGCCAGCTCAGCGAACCCCAGCCAGGCCGCCGACAACCTCACGAAGTGGATCAGCAACTGCGCGGACGAACTCGCCCCACTGAGGACCCCGCCCAGCAGACCCGGCAGCAAGAAAGCCCCATGGTTCACCGACTAACTCAAGAGCTCCAAGAAGAACTGCCGAGCCCTCGAGAAAGTCTGGAAAAGGGAACCGACACCGGACAACAGGACCTCCTACAAACTTGCCACCCGGAAACACCACCAGCTGATCCGCGCCGCCAAGAAAACAGCATTCAAGGACCGGTTGGACAACAACGCACACAACTGCAAGGAACTCTTCAACATCGTCAAAGAGCTCTCCAACCCCAGCGCAGGAAACAACGACATCACCCCATCACAAGACCTCTGCAACTCCCTGGCTTCATACTTCCACAACAAGATCGCGGATGTACACAACAGCTTCAACAACCAACCTACGCACACCACGACCGAACAACCTCCCCCCACCACCACCCTCCACGCCTGGACCCCGATCAGCACCGAAGACACCATCCGCACGATGAACTCCATCCACTCCGGATCACCGACCGACCCCTGCCCTCACCACGTCTTCAACAAGGCCGACGCCGTCATCGCACCCCACCTGCGAGACATCATCAACACATCCTTCGACACCACCATCTTCCCCGAAAGCTGGAAACACGCCGAACTCAGCGCTCTGCTCAAGAAACCAACAGCGGACCCCACCGACCTCAAGAATTACCGCCCCATCTCGCTCCTCCCGTTTCCAGCCAAAGTCATCGAGAAGACCGTCAACAAGCAGATGGCCGCCTTCCTCGAGACGAACGGATCCCTCGACCCCTCACAGTCCGGCTTCAGAGCCAACCACAGCACCGAGACCGCCCTCATCGCCGCCACCGATGACATCCGAGCCCTGATGGACAACGGAGAAACAGCGGCCCTCATCCTCCTGGACCTCTCCGCGGCTTTCGACACGGTCTGCCACCGCACCCTAGTACGGCGCCTCAGCTACGTCGGAATCCAGGACAAGGCGCTGGAATGGATCATCTCCTTCCTCGACGGGAGAACACAGAGAGTCCGCCTACCACCGTACAAGTCAGAGGCCTCCGAAGTCATCTGCGGCGTCCCCCAAGGATCATCTCTGAGCCCCACCCTCTTCAACGTCTACATGAGCCCCCTCGCGGCCATCGTACGCAAACACAACCTCAACATAATCTCCTACGCCGACGACACCCAGCTGATCCTCTCCTTGACCAACGACCCCGCCGCCGCCAGAGCCAACCTGCACGAAGGGATGAAAGAGGTTGCCGAGTGGATGACGACCAGCCGCCTGAAACTGAACTCGGACAAGACGGAAGTCCTCATCCTGGGCTCCTCTCCTTCCGCCTGGGACGACTCCTGGTGGCCTCCCGCCCTGGGCACCGCACCCAAACCGACAGACCATGCACGCAACCTGGGCTTCACCCTGGACTCCTCCCTCTCCATGACCAGGCAAGTCAACAACGTCTCCTCGGCATGCTTCAACATCCTACGCATGCTACGGAAGATCTTCTGGTGGATCCCCACCGAGACCAGGAAGACCGTCACCCAGGCCCTCGTCACCAGCCGACTGGACTACGGCAACGCCCTCTACGCCGGCACCACCGCCAAGCTCCAGAAGAGACTCCAGCGGATCCAGAACGCCTCAGCCAGACTCATCCTCGACATCCCACGAACCAGCCACATCTCCGGACATCTGAGGGACCTTCACTGGCTCCCCGTCAACAAAAGAATCACCTTCCGCCTCCTCACCCACGCACACAAAGCCCTACACGACCAAGGCCCGAGCTACCTCAACAGCCGAGTCAACTTCTACGCTCCCAAACGCCACCTCCGATCAGCCAACCACGCCCTCGCCGCCGTCCCCCGCATCCGAAGAGCGACCACAGGAGGAAGGTCCTTCTCCCACCTGGCCGCCAAGACCTGGAACTCCCTCCCGACCGACCTGCGCCTGACCCAAGACCACCTCTCCTTCAGGAAGAAGCTGAAGACCTGGCTGTTCGAGCAGTAGCGGCTTCCCCTTCCCCCCCCCCCCCAGCGCCTTGAGACCCTACGGGTATGTAGCGCGCTTTATAAATGTCATTGATTGATTGATTGATTGTTTCCGGACGAATCCGACTAGGTAGACTTAAAACGAAAAAGGATCTGGACACTTGGATAGTGAACCTGTGCTGGAGTACCGAAATACTCAAGTTACCTAGCCCAGGGGCTGCGGCTGCATAGGGTTCAAGTGACGTCGGGAATCCTTGTTGTAGTCTATGGAGCCTGAAAGAAGTTGTTGCTTGCAGGCGACCAGTGAAGAAGTTCGGTGTGATCCAAGGCTGGATCGGTGAAGAGGACGACCTGAAAGCAGAGGGGACTCCGTTCTTAATCACTAGCCAGTGATTGAGTGGGCACCAGGATGGCAACGGATGAAGTCGCCGCGATCAGGTGAGTGGGTGACGCTGGACTCTGCAGGCACACGGGCCAGGAGGCGTTGTCGGCGACGAGGCTGGAGGTGCGAGCAGTCCCACGATGGTGTCTGCTGTCGGCGATGCTGGATCCAGGATACGAGCAACAAACCTTGGCAAAGGCAAGCCCACGCGGTGGAGTCAAAATGGCGTCTGGAGTGGACCAGGATGGTCCAGGGTACTTCTTGCTGGACAAGAAGCAAGGGCCAATCTAGGGGACCTAGACCAGCGGTGAAATTGTCATGGTACGTCAGGAGGGTCACTAGCCGTCAGGCAGGTGACCGGACAACGTGGCAAGTAGCGAGGAAGCAGAAGGGCCCCACGTAGATCCCGTGGATGCTGGAGGGCTGGACTTCGGTGCTGGAGCTGCTTAGGGTTGGGGCTTCTCAAACCCCAGTGCACTCACTCGAGGGTCCCTCGGTGGTCGCGCTGGGGAAGCGTTGTGCAGGTCTTGAAGATGGCCGGTCCATCGGGTCTCGTCACACCCACGAATCTCAGCTGGGCTGATGATGCAGGTAGAGGTCAGAGATGGCAGGGAATCCGGGTCTCGCCGAGCTGGTCAGTCTTGATCCGGAGGATGGACGTCCAGCAAACCGCAAGCGCTTCGATGGTGCCTGCTGGTGCAGGGTGGCTACTCCTTAGCCACAAGGGAGAGTCTTCAGAGAAAGTCAAGAGTTCCTTTCGTGGA
The DNA here is from genome assembly GCF_964261635.1 of Lissotriton helveticus. Lineage (NCBI taxonomy): Eukaryota > Metazoa > Chordata > Amphibia > Caudata > Salamandridae > Lissotriton > Lissotriton helveticus. Next base: position 420,475,186 of record NC_136070.1, read on the forward strand.
AAGTAGTTCAAGTTTTAAGATTATCCAATTTGGGAAGGGTGCCCGCTCCTACCTTTATTCTAAGAAAAGGGGCTGGCACGCGACTAGGTCCTGCCCATGGGTGGGACCAGGAGGGGGGTGGTTACACCCCTCTCCTTTGTCCGGTCTCTCCCCAGCTCAGGGGCTGGTGTGCCTCTGGAACTGGTTTGAGCCGGCCTATGCACAGTGAGCACCAGGGTGCCACTTGCAGTCACCTTCCTTTCAGCCCTGCCTACCTGGGATACACAAAATCCTGTCTGGGATGGTGCTGGCACCGCCCCTGACAGGAAACCCTTTGTCCAGGCCTCCCTCGCTGGAAGGACTCCCAGCAGCAGGAGGTCAGACTTGTGTCTGTGGTGGCAGCATCCATGTTGTGGAGCTGAGGCTGTGTTCAACTTTAACCGGGGTTACAGTTACCAACATGTCTTCTCCCTCTAGAGGGGTGGAATGCTACCCCCGTCGCCAGAACTGGAGAGGGGGTAGTATTCCAAAGCGTATGACACCTTACACAACATGTTTAGATAATGTCAGACCAAAGTTACCATAACCGCGAGGATTATAAGGCACTTAAAAGTATATGGTCTGACGCTATCATGGAAACAGCTAAGGGATAGATCCCGAAGGCCACAGACACGCTCAGCTCATGCCAGAGCACTATCTCACACGATTCCAAGCACTCTGCCTCCAGGATTGTCAAGGCCTGCCATAGGAGTGACTGATAGGAGATCTGTGTGTCCATTTAGGTTTAGATATAGGAATACTATATCTACAGCAGAGGGTGAGTACACCACTCTGCCCCAGCTGTCAAGCAGCCAGTTGTGTCTGATTTAGTTAGTCAGCCCAGGGGTGGCATAATACATGCTGCAGCCCCTGGGAGACCTCTGGGTGCACCTCAGCCCTGGGTACAGGGACTTGGAAAGGGCCCAGTGCCAATTCAGTACCTGGGTACAATTTGGAGTAGAGAGAACGGCTAGGCTGTGGGTCTGATTAGCAGGCCCACAGCCAGGGAAAGTCGTAAACCAGTGAAGCAAAAAGCAACAAAACTGGGTGATCATAGGATTGCAGACCCTACTCTCCTACAGTGTCCCTCTAGGAGGGTGGAATGCTACCCCCGTAGCCAGAACTGACGAGGGGTTAGTATTCCAATTCGTATGACACCTTACTCGACATGTTTTGAAAATGCTATACCAAAGTTAGCAATAACCGCGAGGATTATAATGCACTTAAGAGTATATGGTATAGCGTTATCATGGAACTGCTATAAGGACTTGGTTCCGCAAGCTGCAGACAGGCTCAGCTCATGCTAGAGCACCATCTCGCATAATTCCAAGCACCCTGCCTTCAGGATTGATAAGGCCTGCCATAGGAGTGACTGATAGGAATATATGTGTCCATTTTGGGGTTAGATATAGGTATACTATATCTACAGCAAAGGGTGATTACACCACCTTGCCCCAGCTGTCTTACCAGCCAGTTGTGCCTGTTTAGATGGCCAGCCAGGGGTGGCATAATACATGCTTCAGCCCCTGGTAGGCCTTGGGTTCACCTATGCCATTGGTACCTAAGGTACACTGTAAAGGGGCTGATAAGGGGTCCCAATACCAATTGGTAAATGCACCTAAAGTACATGGATGTCAATTTAGAGAGAGAACAGCTAGGCTGTGGGTCTGATTAGCAGGCCCACAGCCAGGGAAAGTCGTAAACCAGTGAAGCAAAAAGCAAAAATCTGGGGTGACCATAGGATTGCAGACCCTACTCTCCTACAGCATCCTTCTTTTGAGCAGTTCATTAGACAACCCCCTTGGGATGAGAGGCTCAGTTAACAGCCCTCACCCACGGTTGAGTTGCTGTCCCCTCCTCGAAGGGCTACTGAGGCCGGTGTGGCGTTCGTATGAGTTGTCTCCTTGGCCATCCGTGTTCTAAGTATGCAACCCCCTTCGGTCCCCCTGCCTGTTGACCCTCTGCTGGATGTCCTCCACTACGGGTCAGGGAATGTAGAGCGGCTTCTGCCTTTCGAAGCTTCTCTCTATGATGCCCTTTTGGGCACCTGGGCTAGACCAGCTTCTGGTGATCCGGTGGCTCGTTCTATCTTGCACCGTCACCGTCCTGCTCCACACGACCCAGTTTGCTTATTTGTTCAACCAGATGTTTAGGGGTTTGTTCTGCAAGCTGCTTTTCCTTCCTTGCCTCAGCTGCTGCTTCCTCCCTCCCGGGAGTCCAGATGGCTGGAGTCGTGGGGTCGTAATATCTTCTCCTCCACATGCGCAGCTCTTCGCTCACTCAATACAGTGTGTGTCTTGGCTCATGCTACTTCTGCCGTTTGGGACTCTACAGAGACTCTTCTATCTTCCCCCTCTGAGGGCGCTCGTGTTGACCTCCTCCATCTTCTCCGTGACGGTCGTGATCTGGTGGAATTTACAATCCGCACGGCCCCCGATACCGCGGATTCCTTAGACCGAGCTATGGCTGGTTTGGTTGCCCTATGGCGCCATGCTTGTTTGCGGGATGGCGTCTTCCCGGCGAATATCCGGGAATGCCTTGTTGACCTTCCCTTTGGGGTTCTTTTGTTTGATGCCCACGCCGATTCGGCTGTTCAGCGCCTCCTTGCAGGCTTTTGCCCTCCCTCATAGGTCTGTACTTTGCCGGTCTCAGTCTATCATGTTCTGGGGTGGTTACCCTTTCATTTAGCATCTACCTGTTGCACTATGCGTTTTTGGTCTGGCAGTAAGCCTACTGTGGTGGTGTTCCACAGTTTGTTTTTGTTCTGTCCTCTGACTGTAGTTTACCCTAAGAGGTGTTCCCCCATTTTTCTTGGGGGTGTGCTATACTCCTACCTGCATGCTATTGTATAGCTCTGCTATGCGCCAGGCGGGCATGGAGGTCCCTTTGGGCTCTCTACGTCCACTGATGCCATTATCTTACCGTTGCACAGTGTTCAGTGTTGTGCTTTTGGCTCTATCTCCTATACGCCATGGGTCTCGCTTTGCCTGAGCCTTGCTTATGTGCCTCTTTTCCTCTTATGGAGGTTTTCAATGTATTGCAACATGCTTCAAAATGCAGCTAGCTCCTGCCACGTGTGCACTAGGTGGGTTCCTCCTACAACACCTGTTGCTGCATGGTCATGGCTCGCCCCTTTTGCTATATAAGTATACACCCACGGATTGCCTTTGGGGTATCCCTTGTTATACACCGCCACCTCTCTTCGCTGATGCGAGGTCTAGTCCTATATCTCTGTGTTTCAAGGAGCAATTCAGTGCTTGTACTCGAGCTTGCCCTTGTTCTGCACGGCGGGGTCTTATCTTAGTACGTTTATAGTGCACTTTGGTGCCTTTTACTGCATCTCCGGCAAAAAGGGTTCCTTGCGTTCCACTCCCTGGGGTAGTCCCCCGCTTCAGAATGGTCTTTTCTTGGAGTTTATGCATTAAACAGTCCCACTCTTCTGTGGGGGGTGCATTTCCCCTCCCAGTCAAAGGAGGTGGTCTGGAGATCTGAGGTTTTTCTCCACAATTATGAGTGTTCCTCTTCACTGCTCCTATTGGCACCTCCGGTGCCTCTGCTGCCACTCCCTTCAGATGTGTCCTTTGTCATTGAGTGTCACCCTACTCTATGCCTGCGGGGATAGCTCCTCTAATGCAGGTCATCTCAGGTGCTCGTGAGTGAGTTCTCACCTTGGCCTTCAGGCTGCCTTGTTGGGCAGTCCGGTGCTCATTTTAGCTGCGCCACCTTGTTGTCTCCGTGGCTGTCGGCTCTGGGTTTGTTTTAGTTATCCAGTATTGGGGTATCTTTCATAGATTCACATGCCTGAATCATTCCCCGTCGTCAAGGCGGGAGTCCCACGGTAAATAAAAAAGGAGTGCCAAAGCACTTTGTAGTAGTAGTAGGCCCTAGAACTAGGCCTGAGGCCTACATTATAGTAGCCTATCTACATCATTATGTCAAAAAGACCAAAGTCTTTGCTCCAACCAATCAGCTCACAGCACCCTCTAGAACGCTCTCTGCAGAGCCAGTTCTCCTCAGATTTTCACCGCACGTCGTGTGGAAGGAAGTCTCCCTGAGTCTTGACTCAGTTTTTTCCTCAGAGCTTCAGGATGTCTGACAAGAAGGCCTTGTTTAGACCTTGCAGAACCTGCGAGAAGAAAAGGGTCCATGTGGATGACCAGCACAAGGACTGTATTTATTGCCTTTATCCCAAGCATGAGGCAAAAAATTGTAAGATCTGCCGCACCTTCCCTTCTAAGACCTTAAGGGATAGGGAGGCCAGAGTCCTTTTGTGGCTAAAATCCTCTTCCACGGATGATGATGACAAAGCCTCTACTTCTAGTAAGAGGTCAAGGTCACAGGAGGATAAGAAAAGTGAGGGGAGAAAATATGCGAAAACCTCCCACTTTACTTCAGGCTCTTCACAGAGATCCCCACATGCTGTCTCTGGAGCCTCAGCCACCAACGATTCCTCTAATAAAACCGTGAGTAAGAGTTCTTCTGTCTCCTCACCAATGACTACTGTTTCTACTTCAACTTCCTTTTCTACGGCTATGATCTCCACTTCATCTATCACTTCGCCTATTGTGTCTACGAAGATTTGTATTGTGGCCAAAAGAACTCTCGTAGACGACTCGTCGACGAAGACATCAGCGTCAACGAAGCCTTCGTCGTCTAAAAAGAGCTCGTCGACGAAGTCCGCGACGCCACCGTCGACGACCGTCTCGTCGACGAAGAAAGTATCGACGATGAAACCGTCGACGGCTGTCCCGTCTACGAGGAGCCCGTCGACGACCAGCCCGTCGACGATTGTCCCGTCGACGGAAGGTCCATAGACGACGGTCCCATCGACGGCAATTCCATCGACGACGTGTCCTTCGTCGTCGACCTCGTCGACGATAATCCCGTCGACGACGACATCTTTTCAGCAGACAGCTGCAACTTTGTCACCGGTGCCGTCAAATATGATGGATTCAGCTTTAGTGAAGCCGATGGCTGGGAATCAGGTTTTTTGTACACCAGTTTCAACTAAGAACTTTCAACTCGTCTCTTACAAGAGGCAACAAGGTTCTTACATGTCGCCACTTATGCCCTCCCATCTTCTGGAATCCTACTCGGATGACGAAGAAGATGATTTTGAGGATGATGATAATGAAGGAGCTTTTGGTGTGGCGCGTCACCCATCTGATCTTGTCATCAAGTGTCAAGATGATGATGAAGATGACACTTATACTGAACATTATTATCAGGAGGACATTTTAGTGCCTCATTCGGTAGAGCATCAGAGGCGGCCTAAAGTTTCAGAAGTCACCCATTTACCACCTACCCTGATTCAGGATTTACAGGATATGCTGGCAGATTACAAACAACGCTTTCCTCCACATATGCCTCAGCCTACTACTTCTATTCCTCCACCTCAAGTTCCACCGCCTTCTCCAGTTGTGGAACCTACACAACATGAGTTGCCTCCACAAGCCCCGGACACGTCCTCAGAAGATGAGGTAGAGGAAGGGGAGTTGCCTAACATACCTTCATCAGACCCGTGGGATGATTGATATTCCCATGCCATCCCCTCCGACTCCTCAGCCTTCAGATTCTCCACCTGAGAATGTGGGTGGCTTTCACAATCTGATGCAGAGAGCAGCAAACAGATTTAAACTCCCGGTAACGGTGGAGCAAACGGAGTGTTTTCTTCATGATTTTAAGGAAGAAACCAGGAAAGTATCTCAAGCCATTCCTATTATTGAATATATTTGGAAAGAGGGTCTCAAAGTAATGAAAAACCCCGCTTCGGTGCCTGCTGTGTTGCCAAGAATTGATAAGAAATACCGTGCCCCGCTCACTAGTCCAGCGTGCCTTATTGGTCATCCGCGTCCGGATTCGGTGATCTCTCAGGCTGCACAACAAAGGTCGAGGAATCCGGCTACCCCTATTTCTACACCACCTGATAAAGAGGGGCGACGCTTAGACCTTATTGGGAAAAAGTTTTCCACAATGGCTGCGGCTTCCGTCAGAGCGGCAAATTCTTTGGCGATTATAGGGCGCTATGATCGCCAAATGTGGTCAGAAATGGCTGTCTTCATGGAACTCATTCCAGAAGATAAGAGGCAGGAAGCACGGAAAATATTAATGGAAGGAGAACGCGCAGCTGCGGAGTCCATCGACTGCGCATTGGATATTGCAAACACAAATTTCAGACAGTTGGCAGGAGCGGCTGTTTTGAGACGTCAAGGGTGGTTAAAGGTCACTACCTTTCGTCCAGAGGTCCAATTGAAAGTGCTGGATATGGCTTATGATGGAGAGTCCCTTTTTGGAAAACATGTAGACGAAGCTCTCCAAGCAATTAAAACAGATACGGATACTGCAAAATAGCTGGGGTCATTGCAGCACAAGAGAGGATCGTTCAGAGGAGCGAGAGGACGCGGGTATTCGTCCAGAGGCAATTACTATCAACAAGGCAGGCAATATCAACAGCAATACCGCCAGAACTATCAGTCTTCGTATGGCCAGTCGGGATCGGCTGGTTTCTCTCGCCAAGGAGGAAGAAGGCGCACAAACAATCAGGGGCGAGACAATCACAAGAAACAGTGAGATCAATTGGGCGCCACCTTCAATCCCTTATTTTCCCGTGGGCGCGAAGATATCTGCCTTCCAACACCAATGGCATCAGATAACAACAGATCAGTGGGTGCTGGACCTAGTCCAACATGGTCACACCCTGGAGTTCATTACCAAACCTCCAACAACTCCGCCCAGGGGTCCCCCTCCCCCTCGTCTTCACTTACTAATCAAGGAGGTTCAAGCAATGCTTCTCAAGAACGCTGTAGAGAAGGTCCCAATCCATCAGAGAAGGATGGGTTTCTATTCCCGTTTTTTCCTCATAAAAAAGAAATCAGGGGAATGGCGACCGATCCTAGACCTGCGCAATCTGAACAGATATCTCAAGAAGCAGGGATTTCGAATGGTCACTCTCTCAGACATTCTCAACTGCCTCAACGAAGGAGATTACATGGCTTCCTTGGACATGGAAGATGCATACTTCCACATCCCAATTCACCTAAAACATCGAAAATGCCTCCGTTTCACTGTGGCTGCCGCCCATTATCAGTTCAAGGTCCTCCCATTTGGCCTCAAGTCGGCCCCAAGGATTTTCACGAAGTGTCTGGCTCCTGTAGCAGCAGCTCTTCGATCAGCAAAGGTGCAGGTCTTCCCGTATTTGGACGACTGGCTAGTCAAAGGTCCATCGAAGGCCAAAGTAAAATCCGACATTACGTTATGCCGCAATCTCTTTGCATCGCTAGGCCTTACAATCAACAAGAGCAAATCTCAATTGATTCCGAAACAGAACCTGTTGTTCCTAGGGGCTTGTCTAGACACAATAGAATGCAAGGTTATCTCGAGAGAGACAACTCCGACTGCAAGCCTTGGCAACAAAACTGTCAAGAAAAAAGTCACTTTCAGTTCGCCTATTTGCATCACTTCTGGGGATGTGCTCTTCGGCCATCAACCTCATTCCATTAGCACGTCTAAAGATGCGACCCTTGCAGGAAGAGCTACATCTTCAATGGCGACAAGCGACAGGCTCTTTCGAGGACATCATCACAGTCACCGACAGGATGGTGCATGCCCTTCAATGGTGGACAAGACTGAGCAATCTGGAACAGGGGCTCACTTTCTTGCAAGCTCCTCCGGATTTCGTTCTGACGACAGATGCATCCATGGAGGGCTGGGGAGGTCATCTCCAGGACTTACAGGTGCAGGGAAAATGGTCTCAACAGCAGAGAAAATGCCATATCAACAGTCTAGAGTTGAAAGCCATATTTCTTTCTCTTCAAGCATTTCTCCCCAGGATCGCAGGATCCTCAGTTCTGGTCAGAACGGACAACACCACCAGCATGTTTTATATAAACAAGTAAGGGGGAACGAGGTCGGCAACATTGTCCAGGGAAGCCCAAGAGTTGTGGCAATGGTTGACGATTCACAACTTAACTCTCAAGGCCGAACACGTCAGGGGTCTGTACAACACCTTAGCAGACAAACTGAGCAGATCCTTGTCAGATTGCCACGAGTGGGAACTGAACAACAACCAATTGAACAAGGTGTTTCAGAGATGGGGCAAACCAATGTTGGATTTGTTTGCAACCCAACAGAACAAGAAATGCCGGTACTTCGCCAGCAGGTACCCTCAACCGGGATCAAGGGGGAATGCCCTGTCCATGCGATGGTCAGGGAGTTATGCTTACGCCTTTCCTCCGATCCCTTTGATTCCACGAGTGGTGCGCAAAATGAAATTGGAGAGTTGCCGCCTTCTGCTGATTGCTCCCAGGTGGCCTCGCCAGTATTGGTTTCAGGAGCTCATGCTTCTCTCACAGGAGCCACCGATCAAGCTGTTGGTAACCCCAATGTTACTATCACGCAACGAGGGCCAGATTCTGCACCCGGACCCTCAGTCGCTGAAATTGCATGCATGGCTCCTAATTTCCTAGAATTTCAGCATCTGCAAATTCCTCAGGACTGCCGAGACATTCTAAAGAAAGCAAGAGCCCAGAGTACATTAAAAACTTATCGTCTCAAATGGAAGCGCTTCTGTGCTTGGTGCATTTCAAACAGTTTACATCCTATAAAAGCGCCAGCAGAAAAAATACTACCCTATTTATTGCATTTGGCACAATCAGGTCCTTCTTTTTCTTCAATAAAGGTCCACTTGGCGGCTTTATCCAGGTACAGGAAGATGGCTGACACTCAATCACTCTGCTCTTCATTGCTCATTAAGCAATTCATGAGGGGTCTTTTCCGGGCTTATCCTCCAGTAAAGCCTTCACCACCAGAATGGGAGCTCAATACAGTTCTCTCACAGCTGATGAAGCACCCGTTCAAACCCATTCATAAAGCTGACTTAAAATTCTTGACATGGAAGGTTGCTTTGTTGTTAGCCCTAACTTCCGCCAGAAGAGTGGGAGAAATTCAGGCATTCACTATAAAGGAACCCTTTATGCATTTTTCCCAAGACTATGTCACCTTGCGGACGAATCCAACATTCATACCAAAGGTGCCTTCTCAATTTCATCTAAATGATCCAATCAAGCTGAGGGTTTTCTTTCCAAATCCGTCAACCCCAGCGGAGAGAACATTACATTCTTTAGACATCAAAAGATGCTTAAAGTTCTACCTTCAGAGAACCAAGACTGTAAGAAAATCAGATCAACTGTTTGTGGCTTATGGCCAGACTACATTGAGTAAGGCGGTCACAAAAGCTACGATTTCCAGATGGATAGCCTCTGCCATCCAGTTCTGTCACATCAAGGCTAACCGACCATTGACAAGGTCTGTTCGATCTCATTCCACAAGAACTACTGCCTACAATCAGCAAATCAGAATGATGCGGCAGTGGGCCAAGCTGTGTTACGCCACCTGTTTCCATAGGAATACATTCAGGTACAAACATTGGTTTCTTCTTCAAGTACATAAAGTTCAAATTGTTGTTTATAATATGCAGACATATGTTGTCATACAGTAGGTTTATATGCTACTAATGTTCCTTTTCCTGTAGGAAATTGCATTACTTCTATGTTGGTTTTTCAATAAGGTTGTTAATAGACCAATTTCTAAGCAATTGTTGGTTGTTAGCGGTACATTCATGGGGGTGCAATATAGTAAGTCTCCCACCATCCGCAACCGACTTTGCCTGGTTTTACTGCTTGCTATTCTGATTCAGGCATGTGAATCTATGAAAGATACCCCAATACTGGATAAGAAAACAAGGTTCGAGGCATGTGGGCTGCTAAATTCATATCTTAGCATTAGATCGCCGCCTAGTGTTGGGCTCGGATGATTGCACATTGTTGTCCTGGAAGAGTCTTCGAAGTATCCTGAGATAGGTGGCTCCTCCCCTGGACTACAGTGCGCATGGGCATCGGCTCCATCCCCAGATTGTTTTTTTCCGCCATTGGGTTCGGATGTGGTCTCGACGTCTTACTGTCGGAACCAAGTAAAACTAACTTTTAGCGGCCAAAAGGCCTCGATTTCATTGCGTCGGTATTGTCTGCGCACGGTCTTGAGTCTTCCGTCTCTTGGAGCCGGAATAAGCGGAGTTTTCTTCGCTCTCTGAACTTTGAGGCCTTCTCGTCGCGACGCGACTGCAAGCCTTTTCGGACATGGAGCGGAGCCCGTTTAAGTACTGCCCGCTGTGTGGGTCCAAGTACCCACACATCGATCTACACCCCGTCTGTAACAAGTGCCTTTCGCCTGACCACGACGACGGAAAGTGCAAATTGTGTGCGCAGTTCCGCTCCAAGAAAACTCTCAAGCTTCGGCGCGCGGTGCGCTTGGAAGCTAAGCAAGCGGCCCCGGATCCGGAGAACATCTTCGGCGACCAGGACGAAGAGGTCCAGGGTCACCATCTACAAATCTCCCCACCAGAGACGGAGGTCGAGGCGGATCCGGGAGATGACGACGGAGTCGCGGGTCAAGGCCTTGAATACGTCGAAGAGGTAGGAGACGACGATGAGATTTATGGGGCCGCGGCAGACAGCTCGGGGGACGAGCTCTGCCCCGAAGGTTACGAAGATACCGACCGGGACACGGGATCGCCTGTCGGCCTTACCCAAGACCCGTTGCCGCAAGCCACAGCCCCGCCTTCGGGCCCGGCTACGGACTCACTTGCTGAGCAGACTGTTTCGAAAACGAAACTGAAACCATCGGGATCGACGACACCTAAAATGGCCGACCCGAAAACGAAACCGAAACTTAAGGACTCGAGTGTCCCTAAGATGGCGGCCGTGCAGGTGAAAAAGACGGTGCCCGCTACCCCATCGGCTCCGTCGACCTCCGGTCCGCAGAAGCCGAAGAAGTCCGTCGATTCCGATGCTGCAAAATCGAAACCGACGGCTGAGGAGGGGTCCTCCAAGAAAGATGGTCGGCACGGGTCAGCGGCTACGACGCCGTCCAAGCCCGCCAAAGTCGGCTCCAAGGAGGCTACGCACAAGAAGTCTGCGCCCCGGACTCAGGAATCGGAGGCGGTGAAGACGGGTTCCGTGCCCAAAGCGCACAAGGCCCACATGGACGTCGGATCCGAGGGACCGATCAGACCATCCTCGTCAGCGACGAAACCCACTGTGAGTGAGACGTCCCTCATCGCAGACTCACTGCAAAGAATCAGGGAGAAAGCCTTTGCCCCGTCGGCTCCGATACCATCGCCGCAGCCGCAAAAGGACACTCCAGCAAAGCCTTCTGGGAAACTTCTCTTTCTTTTGCCACCTAAGGAGGCGCCGAAAGCGTTTTCAACCAAACCGGCTCCGAAACAAGTTTCTTCGCCGGCTGGCCCGTTTCCACGTCGGGTACTCGAATCAGAAGACGATTCAGAGCATTTCATCGACGCTGACACAGGCAAGCTGACCCTCTATAAGAGGAAAATCACTTCGGAGCCAGTGGACTCCTATGTCATCCCACTGAAAAAGAAGAGGGTGCCCCTTGACGCCTCAGGCCTCACGGAGCCAATCCAGCCTCCTCCAAGACGGAGCCCTACTCCCTCCCCAGAACACTCTGCGGGTGAGGGGTATGATGAGGACGAGCAGTACAATTTCCCTATCGATGAACCTGATGCACAACCGGATTCATACGATGACACTGGTGACCAGAACACCCAGGGTGTGGGGCAGGACCCGCAGCTCTTTAATGCACGTGCATCCCCGACTGAGGACTCAGCAGGCTTTCATGCACTACTTGAAAGGGCGGCAGCCAATCATGATGTGGACATGCATGCCGACCCGGTTGAGGAAGACTTCCTTTTAGACACCTTTTCAGTCTCTGAAAGGACAGTAAAGACACTTCCTATGCTAAAAGGAGTCCTCAAACATGCTGGGGACATTTTTAAGGAGCCTACAAGAGCGAGAGTGGTCAACCCTCGCATTGAAAAGAAGTACAGGCCTGCACCTGCGGACCCCGCCTACATCCGGGGACAATTGCCACTGGACTCTCTTGTGGTCGCCAATGCCAGGAAGCGTGCCAACTCCCAGACAACGGGTGAAGCTCCTCCCCCGGATAAGGAGTCCAAAGTGCTAGAGGCAGGGGGCAAAAGAGTAGCTGCACAGGCATCAAACTTTTGGCGCATCGCCAATACACAGGCGCTCTTGGCGCGTTACGATAGGGCACACTACGACACCCTAGAACAGGTTGTACAACACCTGCCTCCACAGTTCCAAGAAGCTACACAACTGCTCATTAACGAAGGGAAGCTAATCTCAAACGCAGCCATCAAGTGTGCGCTTGACGCTGCAGATACAGCTGCTAGGGCTGTCAACACTAGCGTTATGCTGAGACGACAGGCGTGGCTACGCATCTCAGGCTTTAAACCGGATATTCAGACAACAATTCTTAATCAACCGGTCAATCCTGATAGTCTGTTTGGTCCAGATGTTGACACCACCCTAGAGAAAATAAAAAAGGACACGGAAACTGCTAAATCCATGGGGGCCCTGCAGTCTCAACAGTTTCGTGGCAACAATTTTCGTCGCTCAGGTGCACGTGGGGTCACCAGAGGACAAATGGGTCAACAATCCCAGTTCTCAAAAGGTGGAGCGCAATCCTCGTTCACGAAACAGAACAAGGGAGGTTACAGGAATAACAGCAACAGAGGTCGCGGCAGAGGAAACAACAACCCCCGCTCCTCTACTCCAAGCAAACAGTGACTTTCTGGCACTGCCCCCCGACCACCTAACACCTGTCGGGGGGAGACTGCAGCAGTTCCTGCCCGTCTGGAAAAACATCACCACAGACAGGTGGGTGAGACAACTAGTCCAGTATGGTTATTGCCTAGAATTGAAGTCCACTCCACCCAACATCCCGCCAAGGCAAAGGCCTATGTCCGCAGAGCACTTGCTCTTATTGCAGCAGGAGGTAGTGGTGATGCTGCAAAAGGGAGCAATCGAGCAAGTGCCGGTGGGAGAGGAAGGCACAGGGGTATATTCCCTGTACTTCCTTATTCCAAAGAAGGACGGATCTCTCAGACCCATTCTAGATCTACGCCCCCTCAACCTGTACATACTATCGGAACATTTCCACATGCTTACACTGCAACAGATTCTTCCCTTGCTAAACCAAGGGAATTTCTTAGCAACCTTAGATCTCAAGGATGCGTATTTCCACATTCCACTACACCCGTCACACAGGAAATACCTCAGGTTCACTATTCAAGGCAGGCACTACCAGTTCAAGGTCCTACCCTTCGGAGTCACAACAGCCCCGAGGGTGTTCACCAAGTGTCTGGCGACAGTAGCGGCGCACCTCAGGAGGCAGAACATCCATGTCTACCCCTACCTAGACGACTGGCTCGTACAAGCCAAGTCAGAGCAGCAGTGCGCCGCGGACATGTCAACTACAATTCACCTTCTTCACGATCTGGGTTTCTCCCTAAACTACCCAAAATCGCATCTTCAGCCGGCACATGTCCGGCAGTTCCTAGGTGCAACGATCAACACCCTGACGGCCATGGCTCAGCCAAACCAAGTCAGGATAGACAGCATGCAGGCCCTGATCCAAAGGTTCAGGCCACAACACTCGCTTCCAGCGAGAGTGTTCATGCAGTTGATAGGCATGATGGCCTCCTGCATCTTCATAGTCCCTCACGCACGGCTACACATGCGCCCGCTCCAGGAGTGCTTAGCGAATCAGTGGACACAGGCTCGTGGACAATTGACAGACCTAGTGTTGGTTACCAGTCGGGCATACGACTCTCTGCATTGGTGGACTCCACACAACCTTTGCAAGGGCCGACTGTTCCAAGAGCCTGTGCCGCAGATTGTCCTGACAACGGACGCATCTATGTCCGCAGAGCACTTGCTCTTATTGCAGCAGGAGGTAGTGGTGATGCTGCAAAAGGGAGCAATCGAGCAAGTGCCGGTGGGAGAGGAAGGCACAGGGGTATATTCCCTGTACTTCCTTATTCCAAAGAAGGACGGATCTCTCAGACCCATTCTAGATCTACGCCCCCTCAACCTGTACATACTATCGGAACATTTCCACATGCTTACACTGCAACAGATTCTTCCCTTGCTAAACCAAGGGGATTTCTTAGCAACCTTAGATCTCAAGGATGCGTATTTCCACATTCCACTACACCCGTCACACAGGAAATACCTCAGGTTCACTATTCAAGGCAGGCACTACCAGTTCAAGGTCCTACCCTTCGGAGTCACAACAGCCCCGAGGGTGTTCACCAAGTGTCTGGCGACAGTAGCGGCGCACCTCAGGAGGCAGAACATCCATGTCTACCCCTACCTAGACGACTGGCTCGTACAAGCCAAGTCAGAGCAGCAGTGCGCCGCGGACATGTCAACTACAATTCACCTTCTTCACGATCTGGGTTTCTCCCTAAACTACCCAAAATCGCATCTTCAGCCGGCACATGTCCGGCAGTTCCTAGGTGCAACGATCAACACCCTGACGGCCATGGCTCAGCCAAACCAAGTCAGGATAGACAGCATGCAGGCCCTGATCCAAAGGTTCAGGCCACAACACTCGCTTCCAGCGAGAGTGTTCATGCAGTTGATAGGCATGATGGCCTCCTGCATCTTCATAGTCCCTCACGCACGGCTACACATGCGCCCGCTCCAGGAGTGCTTAGCGAATCAGTGGACACAGGCTCGTGGACAATTGACAGACCTAGTGTTGGTTACCAGTCGGGCATACGACTCTCTGCATTGGTGGACTCCACACAACCTTTGCAAGGGCCGACTGTTCCAAGAGCCTGTGCCGCAGATTGTCCTGACAACGGACGCATCTCTCCAGGGATGGGGAGCTCATGTGCTCACTTACACAGTGCAGGGACTATGGTCAACGCAGCAACAGAAGATGCACATCAACTATCTGGAACTGATGGCGATCTTCATGGCGCTCAAGTCCTTCATTGTACATCTGTGCAACAAGGTCGTGCTAGTCCGGACGGACAACATGACCGCGATGTACTACATTCAAAAGCAGGGAGGCACCCACTCGCCACAGCTGTCTCATCTGGCTCAGAGCATGTGGAAGTGGGCCATTCAGAGGAACATTTTCCTCATGGCAGAACACCTCCCAGGAAAGGACAATCAGATGGCGGATCTGCTCAGCAGGTACAGCCATCAAATGCACGAGTGGGAGTTACACCCATCTGTCCTCCACCCGTACTTCCAGCAGTGGGGTCATCCGGAGATAGACCTGTTTGCCACAAAAGAGAACGCAAAATGCCAACACTTTGCCGCCAGGTTCCCTCACCCACAGTCGCAGGGAAATGCGATATGGATGAACTGGTCAGGCAAATTTGCGTACGCTTTTCCGCCAGCCCCTCTAATACCGCTGGTCGCAAGAAAGCTAAGGCAGCACGAGATGACTCTCATCCTAGTTGCTCCAACGTGGGCGCGCCAAGCATGGTACACCACGTTCCTCGAACTCTCAGTGGTGCCGCATCAAAGACTGCGTCTCACGCCCAGTCTTTTGACGCAGAACCATGGAGAAATTCAGCATCCAGATCCGCAACAGCTCAACCTGGCGATCTGGCTCCTGAGGTCCTAGAGTTTGGGTACCTTAACCTGCCTCCAGAATGCATGAGCATCATCAAGGAGGCGAGGAAACCAACTACTAGAGCATGCTATGCTGCGAAGTGGAAGCGTTTTGTCATCTACTGTACGGCCAATGACATCAACCCGCTTGATGCATCTATCCCCAACATCATCTGCTATCTGTTGCATCTTTACAAGTGCAATCTGGCGTACACTTCCATTCGGATACATCTATCCGCCATAGCGGCTTATCTTCAGAACAGGCAGCACCTCTCTGTCTTCAGAGTGCCTGCCATTAAAGCCTTCCTTGAAGGTCTGAAAAGAGTCATTCCCCCAAGGACACCGCCAGCTCCAGTGTGGAACCTCAATGTCGTCCTCACCAGACTGATGGGACCACCATTTGAGCCACTGCACTCGTGTGAACTCCAGTTCCTTACGTGGAAAGTAGCTTTCCTTATAGCTATTACGTCTCTGAGGCGTGTCAGTGAGCTGCAGGCGCTCACAATCCAAGAGCCATTCATTCAAATTCATCCAAATAGGGTAGTGCTACGCACTAACCCCAAATTCCTTCCGAAGGTGGTGTCACAGTTTCATCTAAACCAAACTATTGACTTACCAGCATTCTTTCAAAACCCGCAAACGGTGGCGGAAAGAATGCTCCATACCTTAGATGTACGGAGGGCGTTGATGTACTACATAGACAGAACACAACCCTTTAGAAAGACAAAACAACTCTTTGTTGCCTTCGCACCACAACACAAAGGCAACCCAATTTCCAAAGCAGGGATAGCCAGGTGGATTGTTAAGTGCATCCAGATATGTTATCAAAAAGCCAAACGCACTTTATCAATACCCCCCAGAGCGCACTCCACACGCAAACTGGGGGCATCCATGGCTTTCCTAGGGAACATTCCTTTAGAGGATATTTGCAGAGCAGCCACGTGGGTCACACCACATACCTTCACAAAACACTACTGTGTTGATGTGCATTCCAAGCAGCAAGCAGCTGTAGGATAGGCTGTTCTCAAGACACTTTTTCAGGTTTCTGCAGCTGGCACGGGCAACCGCCGCTGATGGAGGGACTGCTATGTATTCTATGCTAAGATATGAATTTAGCAGCCCACATGCCTCGAACTGAATATGCTACTTACCAGTATGCATCTGTTCTTGGCATGTAGGGCTGCTAACATTCATATCGCCCACCCTCCTCCCCGGTGCCTGTCGCAGCTGCAGATATACTATTGTATTTATTCATTAGCATGGACATCCTTTACACTTTTCACTCCATCTTCTGCCACAATGGCGAAAAACAATCTGGGGATGGAGCCGATGCCCATGCGCACTGTAGTCCAGGGGAGGAGCCACCTATCTCAGGATACTTCGAAGACTCTTCCAGGACAACAATGTGCAATCATCCGAGCCCAACACTAGGCGGCGATCTAATGCTAAGATATGAATGTTAGCAGCCCTACATGCCAAGAACAGATGCATACTGGTAAGTAGCATATTCATTACTTACCTGTAACTTCAGTTATCCAGTATTGGTATCTTTCATAGATTCACATGCACCAACCCTCCTCCCCGGAGAGGCAGTTCTCTAAGGCTGGGATACTTTTCCCCACTTGTGCTACGAAAATCTGAGGAGAACTGGCTCTGCAGAGAGGGTTCTAGAGGGAGCTGTGAGCTGATTGGTTGGAGCAAAGACTTTGGTCTTTTTGACATAATGATGTAGATAGGCTACTATAATGTAGGCCTCAGGCCTAGTTCTAGGGCCTACTACTACTACAAAGTGCTTTGGCACTGCTTTTTTATTTACTGTGGGACTCCCGCCTTGACGACGGGGAATGATTCAGGCATGCGAATCTATGAAAGATACCAATACTGGATAACTGAAGTTACAGGTAAGTAACTTGTTTTCTTGTGGTCCGTATCAGCTTGCTTCAGTGTGATACTATTCGTCCCTGCCGCCTCCCTTGGTGATTAGGTGTGCACTTAGCGTTCCTTTTGTTCCCGCCTGTACTTCTGAGACGTTGCTCAGTTCCTGCCCTTCACTTCCTGGATGCTGCCTCTCCGGCCTCCCTTGCATGGGCCAGCCTGGTAGGCTCTGGTTACATCTCTCCTTGTTGTCCCCTAGCTGTGGTTGGTGTCAACTTAGTGCGCAATTAAGCTCTGGGAGTAGTCCTTCTTCCTCCTTTCGTTGTGAACTCTCTCCTATGTTATGTGATATGGCTAGTGCTGTTTCTACATCTCATACTCACAGGTATGGTGTTGCGCCAATCTGAAAGAGACACGTTAGTGATAGATTCCTTACCTTAGAATATTCCCCAGGCGTCCGACTGGATCCGGAAAGTTTTCTGCATAGCAGTACCCCTGCGCGCCGGTAGGTGGCGTCGGGTGGCTATGTGTTCACGGGGAGTACTTAGGCGCCATCCATGCACGCTAACGTCCGTTCTTTCATTTTCCGCGCAGATCCGGATTAAGCACGTAACTCGGTAATTTTTTTTACCGCTTTCTGAGACTTTTTGTCTCCTTCTCTTGTCTCCTGGTGCACGTAGGGATGCCCGGCTTTGTCTTGTGGGTCGTGCTACCGTAATATGTCGGTGGCGGACCCCCATGATGTCTGCCTCTACTGCCTGGAGAACGACCATGACTCCTGGGATTGTTGGAACTGTCGTGCCATGGCACTGAAAGCATTGCGGGAGTGGCGCCGGAAGTTGCTGGAGGTCCAGGACTCCTCTCACCGCAGCTCAGGGTCTAGGGGCCATTCGCGGGACTGCTCGCAGGACCAGAGCCGTCGCTCCTCGGACTCTAGGTCTTCACCTTCAGATTCCGGTAAGCGACGCCATAAGAAGAAGTCGAAGAAGCGTGTTCACTCTCTGACGTCCCCCTGTCGCCCCCCCGGAAGCGGACGTGGGGACAGGGGCTCCGCACCTGTGGCCCTGTATGAGAGTAGGGTCTGCAATCCTATGGTCACCCCAGATTTTTGCTTTTTGCTTCACTGGTTTACTCTGAAGTCTGGATCCTCGAGGGAAGACGACAAAGTGAAGCCGCTGGACGCTTGATGGTGCCTGCAGTTGCAGGGTGGACACTCCTGGTCCACAAGGGAGATTCTTCAGTCTTCTGTGGAGCAGAACGTCGAAAGCCAGAGTTTCTTCTTGTTGAATAGTTCAGGATAATCTAATTTGGAATGGGACCAGCTCCTACCTTTATTCTCCTAAAGGGGGCTGCACTACTGACTAGGTCCCTCCCCTGGGTGGGACCAGGAAGGGGGGTGGTTACACCCCCTATCCTTTGTCCAGTTTCCCGCCAGAGCTGGGGCTGGGATGCCCCAGCAACTGGTTTGAACCGGTGTATGCACAGGGCACCTTGTGTGCCCCCCAGGCATGTCTCATTCCTTTCAGGCCTCCCTACCTCAATACACAAAATCCTGTCTGGGGTGGTGCTAGCACCTCCCAAGGCAGGAAACCCTTTGTCCAAGCCATCCTCGCTGGAAGGACTCCCAGCAGCAGGAGGTCAGACTTGTGTCTGTGGTGGCAACATCCATTTTGTGATGCTGAGGCTCGAGTTAACTTTAACCGGGGTTCACAGTTACATACATGTCGTGTCCCTCTAGAAGGGTGGAATGCTACCCCTGTCGCCAGAATTGGCGAGGGGGTAGTATTCCAAATTGTATGACACCTTACTCGACATGTTTTGATAATGTTATACCAAAGTTAGCATTTGACCGCGAGGTACATAATGCACTTAAGAGTATATGGTATAGCGTTATCATGGAACAGCTATAAGGACTTGGTTCCGCAAGCTGCAAACGGGCTCAGCTCATGCCAGAGCACCATCTCACATAATTCCAAGCACTCTGCCTTCAGGATTGATAAGACCTTCCATAGGAGTGACTGATAGGAATACATGTGTCCATTTTAGGGTTAGATATAGGTATACTATATCTACAGCAATGGGTGATTACACCACCTTGCCCCAGCTGTCGTGCAGCCAGTTGTCAGATTTGGACGGCCAGCCAGGGGGGGCATAATACATGCTTCAGCCCCTGGTAGGCCCTGGGAACACCTATGCCCTGGATACCTAAGGTATACTGTACAGGGACTGATAAGGTGACTCAGTATCCAATTAGATATGTACCTAGGGTACATGGAGTCCATTTTAACAGAGAGAGCAAAGAGCCTGGGGTCCTGAATAGCAGGATCCCAGGCCAACTAAGTCAAAAAACAGCAAAACACCAGGCAAAAAGTTGGGGGTAACCATAGTCAGATATCCACCTTCCTACAAACGCGTTGTCTGGTCCCTTGCCGGCTGGCTAGTGACCTCCTAGACGACTATCCTTGAAACCTACACTGCTGGTCTGGTTGCTCCAGACTGGCCCTTGCTCCCTTCCAAAAGAGGAGCGCCCTCCTGGTCCACTCCAGACGCCATTTCCACTCACCGCGTGGGTTGCCTTTGCCAAGGCCTGTTGACTCCAAATCCGGATCCGACGCCGCCGACGGCGAGAGCCTGCGTGGGACAGCTCGTGCCTCCATCCTGGTCGTCGAAGACACCTCCTGGTCCACGTGGCTGCAGAGACAAGCGTCCCCTCTTCACCTGATCGCGACGACAACATCTGGTTCCTTCCTGGTTCCACTCCAGTCACTGGCTAGTGACTTTGAACATTGTCCCCTCTGCTTCAGGTCTTCAGCATTCCTGATCCACCCTTGGATCACACCGGACATCTTCCTCCTGGTCGCCTGCAGCATCTTTTCCTTCAGGCTCCATAGACTTCAACGCAGAAACCCGACACTACTTCGCACCTATGCACCCGCAGCCCGTGGGTGAGGTAACAAGAGCATTTCGGTGCTCAAGGGTAGATTAACTCTCCTAGTGTCCATATTCAGTCGTTTTAGTCCTAACCAGTCAGGATTGTCCATACTCACCTTTTTCTTGAACTGTACTGTCCATAGACGGTGTTACGCATCCCACGTGTGAGTTCACACTCTGCACACGCGTCCCGTGGGCCTCCTATTGCTTACCTAAAGTTAGGATAGTGTAGTCCCAGCGATCCTACAGCCTCTGGATAGCTCCATTCCTTCTATCGATTTCCTTATACCATTTACTTAGTATATGGTTTGCCGTGCCCCTAGGGCACCATTGTAATTTTGTGCAACTTATCGTATTTTTCCTAAGATATTGTCATGTGCTTAGCCCTCTGATCTCATAAAGAGTTCAGAGGTGTTTGTTATTAATAAATATATTGTTTATTTTCATAACAACCTGTGTGGTGTTCTTTCATCTGGTATTCAAGGGGTTATATGTGGTAAAACAGCTGGCTTCACATGCCAAAAGAGTTTAGCCTAAGACTGCTTAGTCCATGCTACCATTAGGATAGCTGGTCTATAAGGTTGACTTACAACCAATCACCATAAGGGTTGTTTGGACTGATACAAGGTGATCACTAGAACTAGTGAGCATCATATATCAGGCCAACTTCTCACAGGCCCCACCGGAGCCTGGTAGTCCCGCGGCCTACCCGCTATACCCGGGTCCGTCGGTGACTCCCAAACAGGTGCAAGCGTTTCTTGCTGCCATGGACCGCCTGTTTAGGCCTCGGGCACCCGCCGGCGCGCCTGCAGCCTCCGCGGTCCCATGTCCAGATCCTGTTGGCCCGGCTGCACCGCCTCTGGCGCCAGCCCCGGAACCACTGGATCCAGTGCCCTCGGCTCTGGCGCCACAAGGTGCAGCACCGCTGGTTCTGGCCCCGGCGCTGCCCTTGGCTCAGCACTGGGTTCTGTTTATCCTGCCCCTGCCTCAGTTCCCATACCTGGGATCCACTTTGGGATGCGGCTCCGGTTCGGCCCTGGCCGGCGCTGCTCCCGGCACCGCTTGCCGCCGCGGCCGGCTCCTTCTACTCCGGAACCGGATGAGGATTGGGACAGCTCCGAGGACCCCCTTACGTGGCAGTGTGACTATGAGCAGGATTGGGTGGATGACCTTCAAGATGCGGGTGATCTTGAGGTGTCTTCTGACCCGGGGTTGGCCTCACCTCCGCCTACTATGGAGGAAGGCGCTTCCTACACTAAGGTGCTCTGCGATGTTGAGGCCTGAATGACCAGGCTCTCAGGCCTTGGGGTGAGTGGTCAAGAAGGCAGGATCGCCGGGCGATGACGTCTAGCGACGTTCTTATCCACCGGTGCCCCCGAGGCCGGCCGCAACCAAGTACCGAAGAGGACTTTAGTAAGGGCCTCATTGAAAGGGAGCAGCGGCTCCGACGACGTAGACGCTGAGTAGAGCACCTCCATAATGAGGTTGGTCTTATGACCCCGTAGGGAGGTCGAGATGGAGAGCCTATGCGATTTGAGGGGTCCATCAGAAGAACAAGTTAAGAAGTATCCATCTTAAGAAAGTTACTTATCTTTAGCAACTCTTTCTAGTGTAATCTCTGAATGTTTCTGACTGACCTCCTACCTCCCTATTCTGTGGAGTAGATTCCTAGGTGTTCATAGGGTACTACGTTAGATTCTGCATACTTTCACTGTTTCCAATCTGTAACTGATGCTTTGCTTTAAAGAGTGTGGAAGATTTCAATTGTAAACTGACAAACGTTCTCATATGCCATCTATATATCACTTCACTGCCTCTTCTGTTGATGGGAAAGGCGCCAGCAGAGACCAATGGCGCCATCTATCAGCACATGAGCAATTGCTGTTTTTTTGTGTCTTTTTTTAAAATCCAATCTGATGCCTAAAGGTACTCAAAAAGGGTGTATCTAGTAGAAAGAGCATTACAGAAGATAAGTAGCTTGTTACTAATTGAGTGTGACTCTATGAAAGTTGTTGTAAAAGGTTACTTATCTCTAACAGGTTTCTAAACGTAGGTGTAGATCATATATTCACATTCAACCCACCCTCCACCCTGGTAATGAGGGTATTAGTGCATATTTGCTTGCCAGATGTCCGATATAAAAACCTGAGCGGCTGTGGCTGCGAGGGCACCTTCTCCCACGAGGACAGCTCTGTCTCCCCTCACCCTATTGGCAGAGTTCATGTCACTTAATGAGGTGCACATACTAGTCTCGTCACTGACCGTTTTCAGTGTTACTGAAGTGCATGGTGGTACTACTATGTTAAAATAGACTACTGGGGATTCCCAGCCTGATGACGTGAAGACGCCTTAGTTAGAAAACTGTTGTTAAAGGTAATGAACTAGTTCGAGGCATGTGGGCTGCTAAATTCATATCTATTGCATAGATCGCCGCCTAGTGTTGGGTCCGGATGATTGCACATTGTTGTCCTGAAAGAGTCTTTGAAGTATCACGAGATAGGTGGCTCCTCCCCTGGACTACAGTGCGCATGGGCATCGACTCCATCCCCAGATTGTTTTTTTCCGCCATTGGGTTCGGATGTGATTTCGACGTCTCCTGTTCGGAATCGATAAAACAACTTCTTTAAGGCCAAAAGGCCTTCGTTACCTCGTCGGTATTGTTCGCGTTCGGTCTCGTGTTCTTCCAACTCTTCGAGCCGGATATCTGGAGAGTCGGGTGACTCTTCGGTCATCAAGGCCCTGTCGTCGCAGCAAGACCCCGACGAAACTACGATGGAACGGAGTCCGTTCAAGTTCTGCCCCGTGTGCGGTTCAAAGTACCCACACATCAACGTGCATCCTGTATGCAACAAGTGCCTCTCGCCGGACCACAACGAGGCCAACTGTATGGCCTGTTCGAAGTTCAGGTTGAAGAAGACGCTCAAGCTTCGGCGCGCGGCCGCCTCGAGGCCCGGAGAGCGGCACTGGCACCTGTCGACATCTTCGACGACCCCGAAGCAGAAGGCCGAAGCCATCATCTGCAGATTTCGCCACCATCGACGAAGGTCGAGGCCTATTGCGGAGAACCCGTCGAGGGCCAGGACCTACAGGAAAACGTCGAGGAGGTAGGGGACGTCGAGGAAGTTTATGGGGCCGTGGAAGATAGCTCGGAGGAAGAGCTATGCCCCGAAAGTACAATGCCTCAGGCTCAGGTCTCGGGATCGCCTCACGGCCTTACCCACGACCCTACACCGCAGTCCTCAGCCCCGCCTTCCGGCCCGGCTACGGACAGACCAGCGGAGCCTCCTTTAGGCAAATCGAACCGAAACTGAAACCTTCGGCATCGAAACCAACTAAGATGGACGACACCATCGAAACTGAAGACGTCTGCAACGCCATCGGTGCCGTCGACTTCAGTGGCTCCGAAGCTGAAGAAGGCTGTCGAGCCGGCTAAAGTATCGAAAGTGGTCAAGGAGCCAAGCTCGAAGAAGGTTGTCGAGCATGTGTCGAGCAAGGTGGCTGCATCGAAACCCACGCAGACGGTCGACACGCCTTCAGCCAAATCTACCGCGCCGACAGGCAAACGCACAGTCGAGGCGCAGTCGGCAACGGGCCCGAGCCGAAGTCTGGAGCCCCGATGCAGAAACAAAAACCTGCCCATCCAAAGCCAGCGGCGTCGACGCCTAAGGCCGTGGCCGAAGCCCGGACCACAGCGGTCGAGGATGCGTCTGCGTCTCCGGCGCACAAGGAGAAATCATCGACGCTGGGATCTTCCCCTGGTGGCGGACCGAGGTCATCGGTCGGGCCGACTAAGCCCTCCGCTTCTTTCACCAAGCAAGTCTCGGACTCCCTCAAGAGAATACGGGAGAAGAGTTTGGCGTCGACGACTCAAAAGCCGTCGGTTCCACAATTGGTGGGGGCACCGAAGAAGACTTCAACGCCGATCCTGTACACTCTGCCGCCAAAGGTGGCGCCGAAGGCCTTTGCACCTCGGTCGGTGCCAACGGACTCGGTAAGCTCGGAGCACTCACTGCTAAGTGGACGTTTTGGGCGACAACATGCGTCAGAAGAACCGTCTGAGCACTATATCGACGCCGACACGGGAAAATTGACGCTCTACAAGCGGAAAATTACTTCCCACCCATTGCAGTCTTTTGTAATACCTCTGAAAAAGAAAAGGACGGCACTAGACCTTCCTGTGCTTGTTGAACCCCTTCATCCACAACATGGGAGGAGTCCAACACCTTCACCAACTGCCTCAGAGGGAGATGAAGGTGAACAGAATGAGGAGTACAACTTTCCTGATAACAATGACCCTGATGAACAACAGGACTCATGGGTTGACACTGGTGACCAAGGGGACCAACAGGTGGTACATGACCCACAAGTTTCTGGTGTGAAGACATCTCCAACTGAAGACTCGGCGGCGTTTAATGCCTTGATTGAAAGGGCGGCTGCAAACCATAAGGTGGAGATGCATGCCGACCCTGTGGAAGAAGACTTTTTGTTTGACACATTCTCTGCAGCGGAAAAGACTGTGAAAACACTTCCAATGCTTAAAGGGGTTTTAAAGCATGCCACAGACATCTTCAAGGAACCCACAAGAGCAAGGGTGGTGAACCCGAGAACAGAAAAGAAATACAGACCGGCACCTGGGGACCCGACTTATATACGGGGCCAGTTGCCTCTGGACTCTTTGGTGGTTTCCAATGCCCGCAAGAGGGCGAACTCGCAGAAAACGGGTGAAGCTCCTCCCCCAGACAAAGAGTCAAAAGTGCTGGAGGCATCGGGGAAAAGGGTGGCTGCACAGGCGGCCAATATCTGGCGCATATCTAACACACATGCCCTGTTGGCACGATATGATAGGGCGCATTACGACACCCTAGAGCAACTCCTACAACACCTTCCAGACCAGTTTAAGGAAGCAGCTGAGATGCTGATACAGGAGGGCAAGCTTATTTCCAACGCGGCAATCAAATGTGCACTTGATGTCGCAGATACAGCGGCTAGAGCGGTCAACACAAGTGTGCTGTTGAGGCGTCAAGCATGGCTCCGCATCTCAGGGTTCAAGCCTGACATACAGACCACTATCCTCAACCAGCCCGTAAATCCGGACAGACTGTTTGGCCCAGAGGTTGACACCACCCTCGAGAAAATCAAAAAAGACAATGAGACCGCTAAATCCATGGGGGCGCTTCAGTCTCAGCAGTTCAGAGGGAGCACTTTTCGTCGCTCAAGTGCACGTGGGTATAACAGAGGACACTTGGCACAGCAGTCGCAATTCACTAGAGGAGGCGCACAATCCTCGTACACCAAACAAGGTAGAGGGGGTTACAGAGGAAACAGCTCCAAGGGCAGAGGCAGAGGCAACAACAGTTCCCGTTCCTCTACTGCCAACAAACAGTGACTCTATGTCACTGCCCCCCGACCATCCAACACCTGTCGGGGGGAGACTCCAGCAGTTCCTGCCAGTCTGGACGTCCATCACCACAGACAGGTGGGTAAGGAAACTTATCCAGTTCGGTTATTGTTTGGAGTTGACGTCCACTCCGCCCAATATTCCCCCAAGACAACGTCCTATGTCAGCAGAGCACTTATTTATTATTTATTTATTTAAGGATTTATAGAGCGCCTGGTGACCCGAGGGCATCCCCGCGCTATAAACTGTAAGTTGGCTAAGAGGGGAGAGAGGAGGAGCGGAACTCTTTATTTGGGGAAAAGCAGCGTTTTAAGTTGTTTGCGAGAGCGAAGGTAGCAGGGTTCCAATCGCAGGCTGCGGGGAAGCAAGTTCCAACGGGAGGCTGCCTTTACGGAGAAACGACGGCCTCCGGTACGTGCCCTCCTAAACTTGGGAACATTCGCCAGTCGATCATTGTCCGATCGAAGGGACCTCAAGGCCTTGTACGGGGTAACCATTTCTTCCAAGATGGAGGGGCCTTGTCCATTTAGGAGCCTATGGGCAATGCACATAGCCTTGAACTCGATCCTCTCTCGTACTGGCAACCAGTGAAGTGCTTTGAGGGCAGGTTTTGCGGAAGATCTGGAGGGGAGACCAAGCAGCATCCGGGCAGCTGCATTTTGGGTTTGTTGCAGCTTACCCAGGGTGGATTCAGGGGCTCCCAAATAGACAGCATTACTGTAATCCAGTCGGGCAAGAACTAGTCCTTGAATCAGTAGTTTCCTGGATGGTGGGGGGAGTAGGGGAAGAATCTTGCGGACTGACCGCATGAGTCCAAAGCAGGTACCGGCTGTTTTAGTAGCCTGGGTTTTCATGGTAAGGTCTGGTTCAAGCCATACCCCCAGGCTCTTAAGTTCTTTTCTGGGGGAGGGCACCTTACCCAGGGAGTCGGGCCAAACAGATGGTGGGATAGTTGTCCATTTCTTGCCCATCAGCATGACCTCTGTTTTGGACCCATTGAGCTTGAGCGAAGATTCGCACATCCAGTGATAGATCTTCTGGAGGCAGTGCAGAAGACTGTCTGGGCGCTGGTCTAAGTGGGACAGTGAGACGACCAATTGCGTGTCGTCCGCGTAGCTCACGATTTTAAATTCAAAGGGGGCAACTACATCTTCCAGAGGGGCCATATAGGCATTAAAAAGGGTAGGGCTCAATGAAGAGCCCTGGGGAACCCCATTTATCAAAGGAAGAGAGTCAGATCGGGAGCAGCCATCCCAGACCTGGAAAGAGCGGCCCGAAAGAAAAGACTCCAACCAGGCCAGCGCTGTGCCCCCGAGTCCCGCCCTAGCCAGCCGGTGGAGCAGGACACGGTGGTCCACCGTATCAAAGGCTGCACTAAGGTCCAGGAGGATCACTGCCACTGATCCCCCCCGAATCCAAAATGCACCTTGCCTCCTCGATGACAGCGAGGAGGGCGGTGTCCGTGCCCTGGCCAGGGCGAAACCCCGTTTGGGACTGGCGCAGCAGATTGTTTGATTCCAGAAATTGGGACAGCTGCGCGTTGACCAGTTTTTCGGCAATTTTGCTGATGCCAGGAAGGAGCGAAATTGGTCTATAATTGGCTAGGTCGGAAGGGTCTAGTTGGTTTTTTTTTAGCAGGGCTTTGACGACCGCTCCCTTCCAGCTAGGAGGGACCATGCCTTGAGACAAAGAGGCATTGATCAGCTCCGTGACTGGAGGAACGATCACTGGGGCGACTGCTTTAAGAAATCTCATGGGTGCGGGATCCAGGGGGGAGCCACTTTTCATTTTGGCCAGGGTCTTTTCGACTTCATCCACTGTGACTGCTCTGAAGGCATCAAGAGACGGGCTAGGGGTGCTTCCTAAGCTGGTGATAGGTGCGATCGTGTCCCGGCAGGTTAGCTGATTAGGCTGTGGAAGTGAGTCCAGGATGGTGGTGATTTTGGAGTCAAAGAATTTTGCTAGTTCTTTACTCCTGTCTGGGGAGATGCTGGACAGTGAAGGAGGTTCAGGGATCTTTAGGAGTTCTTTTACTATGAGATAAGATTCTCTTGCGGAATTGGTGGCATTTTTTATTCTGTCATCATAGTAGGAGGCTTTAGAGGTTTTCAGAGCAGCTTTATATGCTCTGACAGTCCTCCGGTATGCGTCTTTATTGGAGTGAAGCCAGTCCTTCCTCCATAATCGTTCAGCTTTTTTGCAGTTTTTGCGGAGAGCTCTAAGTTCTAAGTTAAACCATGGGGCTGAACCTAGCGTTCCGCTTTTGTCTTCGCGGGTTTTCATGGGGATGATAGGATCAAGTGAGTCGGAGATCCACTTCCTGAAGTTATCGTCAGCTGTAACCGGGTTGCCGGTAGAATTGGGAGTTGATGCTTCTAAAGCATTGGCCCAGTCTTTGATAGGGAGTCTGGACCAAGCCCTGTCTCGGGTGTACGTAATGGACTTAGGAGGCTTCCTGAATTCTCCTGGTAATACGAGGGGGACCAGAAAATGGTCAGTCCAGGGGAGAGGGCATGCAGGTTTGGCCAGGAGGGTATGAGCATTGGTGCTAGTAAATGGCCCTTAATGTGGCTAGCTCCGGTGTTTGCTAGTTGGAGACCATAAGCAGCTAGATCACGTGCCAGGTCGGCAGCCCCTGTGTCTAAGGGATCGTCAAAATGGATATTGAGGTCACCTAGCACAGTGAAGTTGGAGGTGGAATGGGCAAGAGCTGATATGGAATCCAGTAGGGCGCTAGCAAAGGGGCCAAAATGGCCGGGGGGGCGATACACCAGAATGCCTGTCAGTGAGGTAACAGGAGACATGCGGATGTTAAAATGGCAGCTCTCTGAGTCCTTGATGAGAGCATCGCTAATTCTGCACGGGAGATACTCCCGATGCAGAATTGCCAGTCCGCCTCCTCTGCCACAGGGGCGTGGCTGGGATTGGAAGGAAGCCCGGGGGCAGAGCCATAACCACATCCGAGTCAGAGTGCGGTGTAAGCCATGTTTCTGTTAAGAACAGAATGTCTAGTTCATGGTCATCAAGCAGATGGTTAATGAGCAAGGCATGCATAGGGAGCGACCTACAGTTTAGTGCTGCTAGTTTCAGGCCAGAGTGTGAAAGTGGCCCTTGAGTCAGTTGTAGTTTGACCGGAGGGCAGATGGCACAGTTTGTAAAAGTTCCACCTGAATCATGAACATAATTACAGTGTGTGCTTTTGGTGGGTCTGAGACTAAGTAAGTCACGCCTAGAGTAACTCATCCTCTTGGTAAGCCCGTCTGGCAGAGGTTCTGGCCCTAGGCCCGGTCGTGCGCAGACGGGCTTGCCTTAGGCGCGCCCGCTGCGCTCGTCCGCTGCGCGTCCTGGTCATGCACATATTTTATGCTGCTTCCGGAGAGGTGGGGGGGGGGGCGTGGCCTGAAAAGGGGGCGTGGCCTCCGGTTTCCGCGCGCTGGCGCTGTCGCCAAACAACGATCCCAGGCGGTCTACCAGCAGTAAGTAATCGACTGCTTCAACCCCAGGTATTCAGCGAAGGTGTGGTATTTTAAAATCAGACACAGTATTCAAGTGACACAAATTAATTTTACACTTGCACTTATTGCAGCAGGAGGTTCTGGTGATGCTGCAAAAAGGCGCAATAGAGCTCGTGCCGGTGGAGGAGGGAGGGACAGGGGTTTATTCACTGTACTTCCTAATCCCAAAAAAGGACGGTTCCCTCAGACCCATTCTAGATCTACGTCCCCTCAACCTGTACATCCTCTCAGAACATTTTCATATGCTAACACTGCAGCAAATTCTCCCATTGTTAAACCAAGGGGACTTCCTAGCAACCTTGGACCTCAAGGATGCTTACTTTCACATACCACTCCACCCATCCCACAGAAAGTACCTCCGGTTCACTATACAAAACAGGCATTACCAGTTCAAGGTCCTACCCTTCGGAGTGACCACAGCCCCCAGAGTGTTCACAAAGTGTCTGGCGACCGTGGCGGCGCACCTCAGGAGACAAAACATACATGTCTACCCTTACCTAGACGACTGGCTCGTTCAAGCAAATTCGGAACAGCAGTGCGCCGCAGACATGTCCCACACCATTCACCTCCTTCACAGTCTGGGGTTCTCACTGAACTACCCAAAGTCGCACCTCCAGCCAGCCCATGGGCGGCAGTACCTGGGCGCGACGATAAATACTCTGACTGCTACGGCTCAGCCGAACCCGGTGAGGATCGACAGCATCCAGTCGCTCATCCAAAGGTTCAGACCG
The DNA here is from genome assembly GCF_964261635.1 of Lissotriton helveticus. NCBI lineage: Eukaryota > Metazoa > Chordata > Amphibia > Caudata > Salamandridae > Lissotriton > Lissotriton helveticus. The sequence continues at coordinate 420,505,166 of NC_136070.1, forward strand.
CAACACTCACTCCCAGCGAGAGTGTTCATGCAGTTGATAGGCATGATGGCCTCCTGCATCTTCATAGTCCCGCATGCAAGGTTGCATATGCGTCCGCTCCAAGAATGCTTGGCAAATCAGTGGACACAGGCTCAAGGACAGTTGACAGACCTAGTGTTGGTGACCGGTCGGGCATACAACTCTCTGCATTGGTGGAATCCACACAACCTTTGCAAGGGCCGACCGTTCCAAGAGCCTGTGCCGCAAGTCATCATGACGACGGACGCCTCTCTCCAGGGATGGGGAGCTCATGTGCTACACTACACGGTGCAGGGACTATGGACATCGCAGCAACAGAAGATGCACATCAACTACCTAGAGCTGATGGCAATCTTCATGGCGCTCAAGTCCTTCAAAGTACATCTGTGCAACAAAGTTGTGTTGATCCGGACGGACAACATGACAGCCATGTACTACTTTCAGAAGCAGGGAGGTACGCACTCTCCACAGCTGTCTCATCTGGCTCAGAGCATGTGGAAGTGGGCCATTCAGAGGAACATCTTCCTCATGGCGGAACACCTCCCGGGCAAGGACAATCAGATGGCGGATCTGCTCAGCAGGTACAGCCATCAAATGCACGAGTGGGAGTTACATCCATCAGTACTCCGCCCGTACTTCCAGCAATGGGGTCATCTAGAGATAGACCTGTTTGCCACGAGGGAAAACGCAAAATGCCAAAGCTTTGCCGCCAGGTTCCCTCACCCACAATCGCAGGGCAATGCGATATGGATGAACTGGTCAGGCAAATTTGCGTACGCTTTTCCCCCAGCACCCCTCATTCCGCTGGTGGCAAGAAAGCTAAAGCAACACTCGATGACGCTCATCCTGGTTGCTCCAACGTGGGCACGCCAACCATGGTACACCACGTTTCTAGAACTCTCCGTGGTACCGCATCAAAGGCTGCATCTCACGCCCCGGCTCTTGACGCAGAACCATGGCGACATTCAGCATCCAGATCCGCAACAGCTCAATCTGGCGATCTGGCTCCTGAGGTCTTAGTTTGGCTACCTTAATCTGCCTCCGGAATGCATGGATATCATCCGGGAGGCAAGAAAGCCCACTACCCGAGCTTGCTATGCAGCAAAATGGAAGCGGTTTGTCATTTACTGTACAGAACACAACATCAACCCGCTAGATGCATCCATTCCTAACATCATCTGCTATTTGTTACATCTTTACAAATGCAATCTGGCGTACGCTTCCATTCGGATACACTTATCCGCCATAGCGGCTTATCTCCAGAACAGGCAGCATCTCTCTGTTTTCAGGGTGCCTGCCATTAAAGCCTACCTGGAAGGACTGAAACGGGTCATTCCTCCCAGAACCCCACCAGCTCCTGTGTGGAACCTCAATGTGGTCCTCACTAGACTGATGGGGCCACCTTTTGAGCCTCTACATTCATGTGAGATTCAGTTCTTAACATGGAAAGTGGCTTTTCTCATTGCCATCACATCTCTCAGACGTGTTAGTGAGCTACATGCGCTCACAATACAAGAGCCATTTATCCAAGTTCACTCAAACAGGGTAGTGCTCCGCACTAACCCAAAGTTCCTTCCAAAGGTGGTGTCACAGTTTCATGTCAATCAAACAATTGAACTGCCCGCATTCTTTCCGAACCCGGAAACGGTAGCGGAAAGAATGCTCCATACGCTAGACGTCAAAAGGGCGTTAATGTACTACATTGACAGGACACAACACTTTAGAAAAACACAGCAACTTTTTGTTGCCTTCTCAGCACAGCACAAAGGCAACCCAATTTCCAAAGCAGGAATAGCCAGGTGGATCGTTAAATGTATTCAGATTTGCTATCAGAAGGCTAAACGTACTTTAACGGTCCCCCCCAGGGCACACTCCACACGCAAGTTAGGAGCCTCCATGGCTTTCCTGGGGAACATTCCTTTGGAGGACATTTGCAGAGCAGCCACATGGGCTACACCACACACATTTACCAAACATTACTGTGTAGATGTGTATTCCAAGCAGCAGGCAGCTGTAGGACAGGCTGTTCTCAAAACTCTCTTTCAGACTTCTGCAGCTGGCACGGACGGCCGCCGTTAATGGAGGGACTGCTATGTATTCTATACAATAGATTTGAATTTAGCAGCCCACATGCCTCGAACTGAATATGCTACTTACCAGTATGCATCTGTTCTTGGCATGTAGGGCTGCTAACATTCATATCGCCCGCCCTCCTCCCCGGCGCCCGTAGCGGCTGCAGATACTTTCTTGCATTCAATCATTAGCATGGACATCATTTACACTATTTCACTCCATCTCTGACACAATGGCTAAAAACAATCTGGGGATGGAGTCGATGCCAATGCGCACTGTAGTCCAGGGGAGGAGCCACCTATCTTGTGATACTTCGAAGACTCTTCCAGGACAACAATGTGCAATCATCCGGACCCAACACTAGGCGGCGATCTATGCAATAGATATGAATGTTAGCAGCCCTACATGCCAAGAACAGATGCATACTGGTAAGTAGCATATTCATTTCTCGTCTCCTAGCTCGAGTGTGTGCAACTGCACAGTTCCTTAGCCTGATATTGTTGCTCAACACTTAAGGTGCTGACCAGAATGATTTTTGGTTTGTAGTGTGGTTGTAGCTCTTATGCATTTTCGTTTGTGTTTTTTTGGGGGTGGTGTGGCTCTACTTGAAGAACAGAACTAAAACAGCAGGTATGTTAAGGTATCACTTTGTTATTGTCAGTGAAACAATAAATACAATTAATACTTCTCTAAAGTGTGCATGTCTGCCCATATGCCAACACTTTACAATGTGTAAAGTAGCTATATGAAATGGTTTTTACATGGAAATTAAAGTTTTAAAAACTTTTTTCAGGGAGCCTACATATGATGTTGAGTTTCAGCATTTCCTAAGAGGGAAAGAGATTGTTCTTGGTGGTTCTTCTGTACCTAAGATCAATGGGCTAACTGAAGAACAAGTGGAAGCCATGGTTAGGCTAAGCAGCCTTCCTGAATTCAAAGATGTGGTGTCAAAGGTCCAAGCTGATGATGTAAGTTTAGATTTAAAGCATTTTAGTTGCATCCCCTATAACTGTATGTTGTAAAAACAGAAATGTAACAAAATATTTAAGCATTTAATTTCTACATTTTTTGCCGGACTGTCACACCGTAAACCTTTTGTTCGAGGCATGTGTGGCTGTAGATACACATGCTTAGCATAATTCTGCCATCTAGTGTTGGGCTCGGAAGTGGTTCGGATGTGTGCTCCTCTGCTACTGTTCAACAACATTGTCGCTTTCTCTTTTCCATACTATACTGTCGATATTTGAATCTTAGCTCAACTCATTCTCCATCGTCCCTTCATCACCGCCAACTCGAGTTGGTTGCAGCCCTTGTGGGCCTTTGCCCTTCGGGGTGCACTTCATTACTTAGATGTTCCCTCCACGCAATGTCCAATCAGTGATGGAACAGACATCTTTCCGATTCCATCCTCTCTGCCACGACCACGTTTCTACATGCCGATCCCCACCAGGTGTGGCTCTTCGCTTAACACAAGAATGCTACCTGCGAGGCCTGCAAATCCATTCAGTGGAAGAAGACTTTACATGACTATCTAGCTCGATGCTTGGAGATGTCCGCTGTAGTGTTGAAGATACATCCGACCCGGGAACCCTCAAAGAGTGGCACAGGCCCAGATGTCGGCTGCCAAAGATGGCACCTTCTCCCACGAGGACGGCTCCGGATCCAAACTGGATTTGCGGGATTTCACCAGGCTAGTCCGTAAGTACTGTGCCACCTCCATCTCCACCCTGAATACATCAGTCCACCACAATGGGTTGCCCATTTATACCAGAACGGCTAAAGCACTACTGCCTTTGGGCCACTGACTGGTTGCATCGGACATGCCCAGCTTCAGCTTGGCGCGAAGAAAGCAACAGAGGCTGCACGCTCCTGACACTTCTCCTTCATTGGAGTCAACCCATTTTTCAGAGCTGAGTCTTTCAGTGTTGAAACATCGCTCTAACTTGGCAGTAAAAATTTCACCTTTGGACCTCAAACTCTCCACACCGAAAATGCCGGCACTTAAAACTTAAACATCAGAGCCGAGATCCCATGCCTTCGGCAAACATACCAATCCTGTGGATCTGGTGCTCTAAGACTGCAGCATGAGATAGACTCCAGACAAAAGCACATTGTTACACCTGTGCACTGGTCATATCGGTAACAGAGCTCAATCTGGTGCACAGCCAACCGAAAGACGATTAATATTTGAGGAAGCTTTGGATGTTACACTGCTTCCAAAGCAAAGAAAGAAGGCTTACAAGTCCAGTGAACATAAGCCCACTACCAATGCCTGCTGTACTCCACATGTAATCACCGCTGCCTTCACCTATAGAACTCGCACCATACTCCAGAAAGTTCCGTACACTCACACTGGAGCGAGTCTATGAAGACGGGTTCTAAATCCCCCACCGGAGGACCCCTGAGGTTTCTGTGATGCAGAACCACCTGCTGATACAAACCTGAATCTATACCCCTCTAAATCCTCTTCGCCCAGACAACAGTATGACCTACAGTTGGAAGTTGGTGTGAGAAGTTGGCCTGATATGCAGTGCTCACTATTCTAGTGATCACTATGTATCAGTCCAAACAACCCTTATTGATGATTGGTTGTAAGTCAACCTTATAGACTAGCTATCCTAGTAGCATGGATACGAGCAGTCTAAGGCTAAGACTCTAGAGGGCGTGTTAAGCCAGCTGTTTTACCATCACATTACCCCTTGAACACCAAGTGAAAGGACACCACACAAGTTGTTATGAAAATAAACAGATATTTATTTATAACAAGACTACCCTGGCTCTTTGAGACAGGGAGCTAAGCACACAACAAAACTCTTAAGAAAATACTTTAAGTCGCACAATTTACACAAATGCCCGAGGGGCACGAAAAACCATATACTACAAAAGTGGAATGCGAAATTACTAGCAGGTAAGAACTACTCTCATAGGCTTTGGGATCGCTAGGACTGGACTACTGAACCTTTAGATTGCTAGCAGGAGACCTAGGGACGTCGTGTGCAGAGTGGGAACTCTCACGCGTAATGCGGAACAAAGTCTATGGATCCTAGTAAATGCAAAGTTAGTGTTTTCGGGCGAACCCGACTAGGTAGGTCAAAAACGAAAGTGGATCTAGACACTTAGAGAGTGGGCCTAAGCTGGAGCACCGGAGTACTGGGTTTACCTAGCCCAGGGGCTGCGGCTGCATAGGGTTCAAGTGTCGTCGGGTTTCTTCGTTGATGAACCAGGAGCCTGAAGAAAGAGTTGCTGGCAGGCGGCCAGTGAAGAAAAGTTCGAAGAGATCCAAGCCTGGATCAGGGAAGAAGACCTGAAAGCAGAGGGGACCAAGTTCTGAATCACTAGCCAGTGATTAAGTGGGCACCAGGATGGCACCGGGCGAAGTCACCGCAGTCCGGTGAGTGGGCGCTGCTGGGCTCTGCAGTCTCTCGGACCAGGAGGCGTTGTCGGCGACCAGGATGGAGGTGCGAGCTGTCCCACGAAGGTTCTTGCTGTCGACGTCGCTGGACCCAGGATTGGGGCAACAAGTCTTGGCAAATGCAAGGCCCACGCGGTGGACCTAAAATGGCGTCTTGAGTGGACCAGTTGGGTCCAGGGTGCTTCTCTGATGGAGGGAAGCAAGGGCCAGTCTGGAGCAACCAGACCAGCAGTGTTTGTTGTCGTGAAGGGGCCACTAGCCAACGGGCAAGCGACCTGGACAACGCGGTGAGCAGCAAAGAGCAGAAGGGCCCCACGCAGATCTCGTGGATGCAGGGGAGCTGAACTTCGGTGCTGGAGCTGCTCAGGGTCGGGGCTTCTCTTACCCCAAAGCACTCAGTCGAGGGTCACTCGGGAGTCGTGCTGGACAAGCGTCGTGCAGTTCTGAAGATGGCCGGTCCCTCGAGGTCTCGTCGCACCCACGGATCACAGCTGGGCTGATGATGTAGGTTGAGGTCAGAGGTGCCAGGGAAGCCGGTTCTCGTCGTGCTGGAACAGTCTTGATCCGAAGGAGAGACTGGCAACAAACCGCGATGCTTGGTTGGTGCCTGCTGCTGCAGGGTGACTACTCCTTAGTCACAAGGGAGAAATCTTGAGAAGAGTCTTGAGTTCCTTCTTGTAGAAAGTTGGTTCAGGATTCAAAGATGATCTGCTTTGGAAGGGGGCCAGTTCCTACCTTTATCCTGCAAAAAGGGGCTGGCACGCGACTAAGTCCTGCCCTATGGGTGGGACTAGGAGGGGGGTGGTTACACCCCTCTCCTTTGGCGGGCTTTCCCCAGGCCAGGGGCTGGAGTGCCCCTGGAACTGGTTTCAGCCGGCCTATGCACAGTGAGCACCGGGGTGCCACTTGCAGTCACCTTCCTCTAAAGCCCTGCCTACCTAGAATACACAAAATCCTGTCTGGGACGGTGCTGGCACCGCCCCTGGCAGGATACCCTTTGTCCTTGCCTCCTGGGCTGGGAGGACTCCCAGCAGCAGGAGGGCAGACTTGTGTCTCGGTGGCAGCATCCATTTTGTGGAGCTAAGGCTCTGTCTGACTTTAACCGGGGTTACAGGTTACATACATGTCGTGTCCCTCTAGAAGGGTGGAATGCTAACCCCGTCGCCAGAATTGGCGAGGGGTTAGTATTCCAATTCGTATGACACCTTACTCGACATGTTTTGATAAAGCGATACCAGAGTTGGCATATAACCGCGAGGATTATAATGCACTTAAGAGTATATGGTATGCGATATCATGGAAACGGCTAAGGGATGGATCCCGAAAGCCGCAGACAGGCTCAGCTCATGCCAGAGCACTATCTCACACGATTCCAAGCACTCTGCCTTCAGGATTGTCAAGGCCTGCCATAGGAGTGACTGATAGGAGATCTGTGTGTCCATTTTTAGGGTTAGATATAGGTATACTATATCTAAAGCAAGGGGTGATTACACCACCTTGCCCCAGCTGTCAAGCAGCCAGTTGTGTCAGATTTGGATGGCCAGCCAGGGGTGGCATAATACATGCTGCAGCCCCTGGTAGGCCCTGGGTACACCTATGCCCTGGGTACCTAAGGTACACTGTACAGGGACTGATAAGGTGACTCAGTATCCAATTAGATATGTACCTAAGGTACATGGAATCCATTTTACAGAGAGAGCAGTAGGCCTGGGGTCCTGAATAGCAGGGCCCCAGGTCAACTAAGTCAGAAAACCAGCAAAACACCAGGCAAAAAGTTGGGGGCAACCATAGTCAGGGATCTACCTTCCTACAGTTGGCTCTTTATATACTATACCAAAGTAAAGTATAGTGTGCAGAGTCCAGTGGATCCCCAGAGGCTTAAGTAGATAGTACTAAAACTCTATGTTCGAGGCATGTGGGCTCCTGAATTCATACCTTAGCATAGATCGCCGTCTAGTGTCGGGTCCGGATGATTGCACATTGTTGTCCTGGAAGAGTCTTCGAAGTATCACGAGATAGGTGACTCCTCCCCTGGACTACAGTGCACATGGGCATCTTCTCCATCCTTAGATTGTTTTTTTCCACCATTGGGTTCGGATGTTATTCTCCTACTCCAACTTCGGAACCAAAACTAAACTACTTTCTAAGGCCAAAAGGCGCCACGTGGGCCTGCTGTCGATGGAAAGGAGCCCGTTCAAAAGGTGCCCACAATGCCACTCCAAATGCCCGCATACTGACAAATATACAGTGTGCAACAAGTGCTTATCACCGGAGCACAACGAAGAAAATTGCCCAGCGTGTGCCCAATTCTGTTCGATGAAGACCACCCGGAATCGATGGGCCACTAGGCAAGAGATGCAGTGCCCGGCACCGGAACCGGAGAACATCTTCGATGATGAACGCTACCTCCCAGAAGCGGCGGACTCGGATCTTGAAATCGTCACTGTTGAGGACTCCGATGACCAGATCACGCCGGGGCAAAAAGTGAGTACCCAGCCCCCAACACAGCTTATCCCAAAATATAAGGCTCCGGTCGAAGCATCGCCTAAAGGCCTTAGCCGAGATCGACAAGCTCCTTCAGAGCCCCGCCTTCCGGCTCGGCTCCGAAGCCCAAAACCAGGCCTTCTGATAGCCCAGGACCGAGTACCACTCTCCCCAAAAAGTTTGTCGACCCCAAGAGGGTTGTCGAACCGAAGGTCGTCGAACCGAAGAAGGTCGTCGAACCAAAGGTCGTTGAGCCGAGGAAGGTTGTCGAACCAAAGGTCGTCGAACCGAAGAAGGTGGTTGAACCAAAGAAAGTCGTCCAACCCAAAAAGGTCCTGGAGCCGAAAGCTATCAAGCCAAAGAAGAGCCTCTTACCAAAACGGGTCGTCGATCCAAAAAGAACACCCGACCCAAAGAAGGCCGTCGATCCTAAAAAGAGTGTCGATCAACAAAAACAAGATCACACTACAAAGCCCGTAGAGCCGAAAAAAGCCATTGACTCGACCGAAAATATTGAGCCGAAAAAGGCAGTCGAGCATAAAAAACGTATCGAACCAAAAGCTCCGGTCGATCCGAAACAGGTCGCCGACCCAAAAAAGGTCGCGGAACCGAAAAAGACTGTTAAACCAACAAAGGACGTCGAACCGAAAAAGGTTACTGACTCGAAAGCAACAGCCGAGCTGAAAAAAGCTCCACAACCAAAGGCCCTTGAGCCAAAAAAGTCACAAACAAGTCACTAAACCAAAAACATCTGCGCCAAAGCCTCGGACAGTTGAGGAAGAACTCTTCCATCCTGATCCAGTAACTGAGGAACAACCTAAAATGTATATAGACCCTGAAACAGGACACGTTACAGTTTATCACCGGAAAAAGAGACCATTGGACACGGACACTCCTTCCCCTGTTCCTTCAAAGAAAAAAGACTTCGGGACATCTCCCCCAAGGCCTTTTACTACTCCTCCTTTCTTTCCTAATATGCCTTTTGTGCCCTACTCTCCTACACATTCAGATTATAATGATGGAGATAACATGGGGGTAGATCCTCAGGATAATTTTAATGAACCAGAGGATCCTGATGCACAGGATGACACATGGGATGACCAGAATGATCCATATGACCCACAACCCATCCCAGACACCTGCTGGATAGGGCAGCAAAATACCACAAAGAAGATTTTCTATTTGACACTTTTCCTACTTCTGAGAAAAATGTCAGGACACTTCCTATGTTAAAAGGGGTACTAAAACACGCGCCAGACATCTTCAAAGATCCAGCCAGAGCACGTGTACTCAATCCCAGGATTGAGAAGAAATTTAAGGTGGCCCCTACAGACCCTACTTATATGAAATCCCAGTTGCCTTTAGACGTACTAGTAGTAGCAAACGCTTGAAAGAGAGCTAACTCACAAACAGGCGATGCTCCCCCTCCTGACAAAGAGTCTAAAATATTAGAAGCCTCAGGCAAAAGAGTAGCCTCACAGGCTGCTAATTCATGAAAGATTGCGAACACACAAGCTCTACTAGCACGCTATGATAGAGCACATTACGATCAACTTGAAGGTTTACTGCAACACCTGCCAGAACCTTTTTAAGCTTAGGCTAACTACCTTATACAGGAAGGCAAATTTATAACTAATGCTTCCATTAAATGTGCGCTTGACGCAGCTGACACATCAGCCAGGTCCATTAATACTAGCGTATTACTACGCAGACACGCGTGGCTACACATCTCTGGTTTTAAAAACGAGGTGCAATCCACCATCCTCAACCAACCAGTTAACCAAGACTTCCTGTTTGGCCCTGCAGTAGATCCCATCTTAGACAAAATGAAAAAAGATGCAGAAACTGCTAAGTCTATGGGCGCACTTCAGTTTCAACAACATAGAGGTTCCTTTCGTCGCTCCTCCTACAGAGGCTCCGCAAGAGGCAACACATCACAAACTTCCTCTACATACAAAAGCAACACCCAAAGTTCCTTTAATAAAGGCTCCAACAGAGGAGGTTATAGGGGCAACAATAACAAGGGCAAGGGACGTGGCGGCAATAACACCAGAGCCTCCACTGCCACCAAACTCCCTCCAGACCATCCCACACCAGTCGGAGGAACTCCATTACCACAGACAGGTGGGTGAGACAAATGATCCAGTATGGTTATTGCCTGGAACTCACTTCTACTCCTCCCAACATACCACCCAAACACCGTCCTATGTCCAAAGAACACATCACACTGTTACAACAAGAGGTCGCGTCCATGCTACAAAAGGGAGCAATAGAACCAGTCCCTTTTCAACACCAAGGAACAGGGGTATACTCTCTATACTTACTAATTCCCAAAAAGGATGGATCCCTCAGACCCATACTAGACCTCAGACCGCTAAATCAATACATACTCTTAGAGCATTTCCATATGATTACTCTACAACAAGTACTCCCATTACTCCAGCAAGGCGACTTCCTTGCTACATTAGACATCAAAGATGCATATTTTCACATACCTATACATCCAGCTCACAGGAAATACCTCAGGTTCACAATAGAAGGTCAACATTATCAATTCAAAGTTCTCCCCTTCGGGGTGACTACAGCCCCAAGAGTTTTCACAAAGTGTCTAGCGGTAGTAGCAGCACACCTCAGAAGGCAACACATCCACGTGTTTCCATGCCTCGACGATTGGCTCATAAAGGCCAACTCGTACGCGCAGTGTGCAAGCCATATGTCTCAGACACTCCAGCTACTACACAGTCTGGGTTTTTCTATAAATTACCCAAAATCACATCTACAGCCCTCCCACATACAGCAATATCTGGGAGCTACAATAGATACCTCAGTAGCAATGGCATATCCAAATCCAGCCAGGATAGCCAACATGCAGACTCTCATTCACAAGTTTCAGCCACAACACTCTTTGCCAGCTCGAGTGTTCATGCAGGTCATAGGCATGATGGCCTCCTGCATATTCATTGTCCCTCATTCCCGACTTCAAATGCGTCCATTGCAAGAATGCCTAGCACGGCAGTGGAACCAAGCTCAAGGACAACTAAAAGAACTAGTGTTGGTAGACAGTCGCGCTTACAACTCTCTGCAGTGGTGAAACCCACAAAACCTTTCCAAGGGGCGACTGTTCCAAGAGCCGGTTGCACAAGTAGTACTAACTGCGGACGCATCACTGACAGGTTGGGGAGCCCACTTACTTCAATACACAGTCCAAGGGCTCTGGACAATCAAACAAAAGACACTGCATATCAACCACTTAGAGTTGCTAGCAATATTTCTGGCACTTAAAGCATTCCAGAAATATTTCTACAACAAGGCTGTGTTGATCCGGACAGACATGACAGCCATGTATTACATCCAGAAACAAGGAGGGACACACTCTCCACAGCTGTCTCAACTAGCACCGAGCATATGGAGGTGGGCAATTCCCAAAAACATTTTTCTCCTAGCAGAACACCTGCCAGGGAAAGACAATCAAATAGCAGATCTGTTAAGCAGACACGGCCAACAGCTACACGAATGGGAGATTCCCCCTCAAGTTCTCCAACCATTCTTCCAAAAATGGGGGCATCCAGAGATAGATATGTTTGCCACAAGCGAAAACTCAAAATGCCAGTACTTTGCTGCCAGGTTCCCACATCCGTTGTCACAGGGCAATGCGATATGGATGAACTGGTCAGGCAGATCTGCGTACACTTTTCCACCAGCCCCACTGATTCCGCTGCTGGCACGCAAACTACGCCAGCAGTCACTCACAATGATCCTGGTTGCTCCCACATGGGCAAGACAGCCATGGTACACAACGTTCCTAAAACTTTCAGTAGTTCCCCACCAATGACTGCGCCTCTCGCCCCATCTTCTAACTCGGAACCATGAAGAAATCAGGCACCCAGATCCCAATCAGATGAACCTAGCGATCTGGCTCCTGAAGTCTTAGAGTTTGGGTACCTTAATTTGCCTCCTGATTGCATGAACATTATCAAGGAGGCAAGACGGCCAACTACTAGGGCATGCTATGCAGCTAAATGGAAAAGATTTGTAATCTATTGCAATAATAACCAAATCAATCCATTAGATGCTTCCATCCAAAACATTATCTGTTACCTCTTGCATCTTCAAAGATGCAATCTAGCATACTCTTCCATAAGGCTACATCTTGCAGCTATAGCAGCATATCTCCAGAACAGACACCACATGTCCCTGTTTAGAGTACCCCCAATCAAAGCTTTTATGGAAGGTCTTAAAAGGATAATCTCTCCATAGCACCCACCTTCACCAGTCTGGAACTTAAATATAGTACTTACCAGACTTATGGGACCTCCTTTCGAACCACTCCATTCATGTGAATTACAATTTCTAACATGGAAGGTGGCATTTTTTATTGCCATTACCTCCCTCAGGCGAGTGAGTGAGCTACAGGCACTAACCATTCAAGAACCTTTCATGCAAATACATGCAAATAAGGTAGTACCTCGGACTAACCTGAAGTTCATGCCAAAAGTCATATCCACTTTCCATATCAATCAATCCATAGAATTGCCAGTTTTCTTCCAAAACCCACAATCAGTGGTTGAAAGAGCCCTACACACACTAGATGTAAGGAGAGCTCTGCTATATTATGTTGACAGGACTAAATCATTTAGGAAAACTAAGCAACTGTTTGTTGCTTTTTCCCCCACAACATAAAGGTAATCTCATCTCAAAATCAGGAATAGCCTGATGGATAGTTAAATGCATTCAAATATGCTATCAAAAAGCTAAACACACTCTAACAGTTCCCCCAAAAGCCCACTCTACGCGTAACCTGGGGGCATCCATGACTTTCCTAGGGAATATTCCTCTTGAAGGCATATGTTGGGGAGCTACATAGTCTACCATACACACTTTCACTAAACACTATTGTGTAGACGTGCAAACAAAGCAGCAAGCTGCTGTAGGCCAGGCTGTCCTTAAAACTCTTTTTCAGACTGCTGCAGCTGGTACAGGTGACCACCGCAAGAGGAGATACTGCTGTACAGTCTATGCTAAGATATGAATTCAGCAGCCCATATGCCTCGAACGGAAAATGCTACTTACCAGTATGCATCTGTTCTTGGCATTTAGTGCTGCTGACATTCATATCGACCACCCTCCTCCCCGGTGCCTGTCGCAGCTGCAGGATTCTCTTTTGCCTGGCCATCTCTTACTTTACTATACTCCATCTTTGCCACAATGGCGAAAAACAATCCAAGGATGGAGAAGATGCCCATGCGCACTGTAGTCCAGGGGAGGAGTCCCCTATCTCGTGATACTTCGAAGACTCTTCCAGGACAACAAGGTGCAATCATCCGGACCCAACACTAGGTGGCGATCTATGCTAAGATATGAATGCCAGCAGCCCTACATGCCAAGAACAGATGCATACTGGTAAGTAGCATTTTCCTTTTGGTATTATGGTTGAGCAGTTAGACTTATCAGAGAGCTGTGTTAAACATTTGTTGAACACACTCAGGTAAGAAATGATTACACACACACACAGACTGAATCCAAGACCAGTTGTTTTGTATACAAAGTTATTACTTTGTTTTATTTTAGAACCAAGAGGAACTCAGTTGCAGGCAATTAACAGTATCTGATAGACTACTAGCTGCAGATTCCTTCACTTAGAATTATCCCCAGGTGTGAGGCTGGACCCGCAAACTTTTTTTGCCACAGCATCCCTGCGCGCCGGGGGCACTGCACCACGTGACTCCACCCTGACTTCCTCCGTGTTCATGATATTAGCAAGGACACAGAAGTCCCAACCCGGCGCGCCCACGTCAGTTTTTTCTCTTTCCACGTGCAACGCGGATCCGGTTGAGCTCTAGCCTGTTTTCAGGCCTTCTATCCCTTTTTCAGGAACAGTGTGCGAATGCCTTCGGGACCTTTCCCTCTTGTGCGCGTCCCATATCTGAATGAGACACGTTAGTATTAGATTCCTTACCTTAGAATATCCCCAGGCGTCAGACTGGATCTGGAAACTTTTGCGTAGCAGTACCCTTGCGCGCCGTTAGGCGTCGCCTGCGGCTCCGCGTCCGTCGTCGGCGTTGTGGGCGCCCTGATGACGTCGTCGGAGTACTTAGACGCCGCCTCCGCGTGCTGACGTCAGTTCTTCTTTTTTACGCGCCAGCAAGCGCAGATCTGGAAAAAGCAGTAACCCTAGTCAATTTTTGACTAACTTTTTTGATCACTTTTTGATTGTATCTCGAGTCTCTCGACTCCGAACGGTGCCGTAGGGATGCCCGGCTTCAAGCACTGTGACGATTGCGACCGCCTGATGTCGGTCACGGACCCTCACCGCGTGTGTTTATCTTGTTTGGGCGTCGACCACGACGACAAGGCCTGCTCCGACTGCCGGGCCCTCTCTTCGAAAGCCAGGCGGGAGCGGTCCCGCAGGCGCCTTGAGCTCCGACAGTCAGTCCCGCGCCGTGAGAGGTCCCGATCCCATGGGAGGTCGAGGGACAGGTCGCAGGCTCGGAGCCACCACAGCTCCGAGAGTAGGCCGCACTCCTTCGGGTCGAAGTCGTCGTCAGATAAGAGGCACAAGAAGTCCAAGCGGCGTCCTCGCTCTTCGGACTCCCCCCGACGCTCGCACGATGCGGCCGGGGGTTCGGGTGACACCACCCACGCAGCTCCGTCGGAGTCGCGGGCGCCGCGTGCAGCTCCACACCCTCCGGTCCCTGGGCTGAACGCGTCGCAGGAGGAGATCGAGAGCTTGGCCATGAGGAAACTCTCTCCTCCGACGGGCTCCGCGGCGCCTCCGGGCCCAGCAACCCGTCTGGGGCCCCTAGCGGGTCGGCGGCTCCGGCCCCGACGCCGTCGGGTGCTTCGCCGCCGACGCCTTCGGGCCCGGCGCCGTAGGTCCCCTCTATCCCGACGCCGCCGGCGCCTTTGGGCCCGGCGCCGAGGGGTTCAGTTGTTCCGGCGCCGCCGGTGCCTTCGGGCCCGGTGCCGCACGACGCCGCTGGACCTCCTTCGGGATATGGTTCGTCGCCGGTGGATATTACGACCTCCCTGGCGTCGGACCCTCAGGCGGCGCCGTCCCCGGTCCTGCCTTCGTTCCTGTTCAGCCGTCGGGACGGCCCCGATGGGTGCCGCTCCAGACGTCGTTTGGTGAATTTCACTTTTATGAACAGGCCCCATTGGTTGAGAACCCTGAGTTTCAGGAGATGGGTGATGATGAGGACTGGGAGGGGTCTGAGGACCCTCTGACCAGAGAGTGTCAGTCTCAGGAGGACTGGACAGGAGAACTTGGGGAGGCCAGTGGCCTGGACACCTCTCCAGACACTGGTTTTGTCTCCCCTCCTACCGTGGCTTCGGAGGAGGGGGCAACTTATAGTGTGGTGCTGATGAGGGCTGCCAAGGCCTTGGGCCTTGAGCTCCCCAAAGCGGCCGTGAGGACTAATCTCCTCACTGAGGTCCTTAAACCGCAGTCAAGCTCGGCCGAGCCTCTGCTGCCCTTTAATGAGGCCTTGACCGACGTTCTTCTGGGCACTTGGTCCAAGCCCACTACGGGTTCGCCCGTAGATAGGAACGTGGCCAGACGCCACCGCCCAGCCCCGGGCGACCCATGTTTCCTGTCCACCCACCCCACCCCCGAGAACCTGGTCATCCAGGCCTCTAATTCCCAGACCGCATTCCCGTCCGCCCCGCCGGATAGGGAATCCAAGAGGTATGAGCAGTATGGAAAGAAGATATTCTCATCCCTTAGTCTGGGTCTGCGGTCTTCCAACACCGCATGCCTCTTGGGCCGTTACACCCACTCCCTGTGGGATACGGTCGCGGATGTGCTGCCAGAGTGCCCGTTGGAGGTACGGGCCAAACTCGGCCAAGCCCTTGTGGAGGGCTGGGACGCAGCCAAGTATTCCATTAGGTGTGGGCTGGATACCACCGACTCGCTAGGCAGAGCGATGGCAACGACGGTGGCGGTCAGACGCCACGCCTGGCCGAGGTCCGCCAACTTTTCGGCAGATGTCCAGAACACACTCATGGACATGCCGTTCGATGGCCGTCGCCTCTTTGGCGACAAGGCAGACCATGCGCTTGAGCGCTTTAAGGACTCCAGGGCTACGGCCAAGTCCTTGGGCCTCTCGGGCCAGCGCCAGCAATCGGCTGCCTTTGACTCCTTTCGTGGCCACGGAAGGGGTGCGCCCACACGCGCCGCCAGCCACGCTCCGCAGGGCAATACCCAACGCGGTGGCGGCCGTGGGAACCGCCGTCCGGGCGGTCGGGGGCAGCGGCGAGGTCAGTCCACACCTTCCCCCGCAGCATCCGCCTCAAAACCCTCCTAGTCCGTGCTTTCAGGCCCATGTGACGCCAGTGGGGGGCAGGGTTCGCCATCACCACCTCCACTGGCGCACTGTCACCTCGGACAGGTGGGTGCTGCAAATCGTCCGAAGGGGCTATTCCCTCCCCTTCGAGGCGACTCCTCCAGCCATGCCACCGCAGAACCACCGTGTATCGGGGGATCACTTGCGACTTCTGCAGGAGGAAGTTACGGCCCTCTTGGCTAAGGGGGCCATCAAACGCGTTCCTGGGCCAGAAGTAGGGTGTGGTTGCTACTCCCACTACTTTCTGGTACCCAAGAAGGGCAAAGGGGGCCTACGCCCTATCTTGGACCTAAGGAACGTCAACGGCTTCCTCCGGAAGGAGAAGTTCAAGATGCTGACACTGGCTCAGGTCCTAGCTGCCCTGGACCCAGGAGACTGGATGGTAGCGTTGGACTTGCAGGACGCTTATTTCCACATCCCCGTCCTGCCGGCCCACCGACGCTACCCGCGGTTCTCGGTTGGCCACGAGCACTTTCAGTTTACCGTGCTCCCCTTCGGCCTTACCAGCGCCCCACGGTTGTTCACAAAGGTGATGGCGGTGGTCGCAGCTCATCTGCGCAGGTTCGGGGTTTCAGGCTTCCCCTACCTAGACGACTGGCTGTTGAAGGCGGGCTCGCCCCTGACAGTCGTCAGCCACCTCCAGACTACGGCAGATCTCCTGCACCAGCTGGGGTTTTCCATCAATGTGCCAAAGTCACACCTGTGTCCCTCTCAGAAGCTCCTCTTCATCGGAGCGGTTCTGGACTCGGCGCAGTTTCGGGTTTATCCACCCGAACAGCGGGTCCGGGATATTCAGGCTCTGATTCCCATCTTTCAGCCGTTATCCCGGGTCTCGGTCAGGTTGACGCTGCGGCTTCTGGGGCTGATGGCCTCCTGCATCCTTCTGGTGCATCACGCCAGGTGGCGGATGCGGGCTCTGCAGTGGGACCTGAAGTTTCAGTGGGCCCAGCATCAGGGCAATCTGTCCGTCCACGTCCTGATCTCGGAGGGCACTGCGAGACAGCTGCAGTGGTGGCTCACAGACCGCGATTGGGTCAGCGGCAGATCCCTCTCCCTTCCCCAACCAGAGCACGTAGTTGTGACGGACGCGTCCCTCCAGGGCTGGGGAGGCCTCATGGGAGAGGCGGAGATCAGAGGCCTCTGGTCTCCGGCGGAGGCCCGGCTCCACATCAACCTGTTGGAGTTGCGGGCGATTCGTCTAGCACTGAAGGCATTCCTCCCCTCTGTCCGGGGGAGTGTAGTGCAAGTGTTCACGGACAACACCACCGCCATGTGGTACTGCAACAAACAGGGCGGGGTGGGGTCGTGGACCCTTTGCCAGGAGGCTCTTCGCCTTTGGCCATGGCTGGAGCGCCAGGGCATGACCCTGGTGGCTCAACACCTGGCAGGTTCTCTGAACGCCAGGGCGGACGAGCTCAGCCGTCGGTGCATGAAGGATCACGAATGGCGTCTGAACTCGGACGTGGCACAAGGCCTCTTTCAGCGATGGGGAGAGCCTTGGTTAGATCTATTAGCCACCGAAGAGAACGCGCAATGTCATCAGTTCTGCGCGTTGGAATTTCCAAGGCGGCACTCGCTCGGAGACGCTTTTCGTCGCGAGTGGAGTTGCGGTCTGTTGTACGCCTTTCCGCCTATACCACTTCTGCCCAGAGTGCTGAAGAAGATCAAGCGCGACCGGGCCCAAGTCATCCTTGTGGCTCCGGACTGGGCGAGAAGGTACTGGTATCCAGAGCTACTCAATATGTCAGTCGATCCCCCGGTTCGTCTGCCTCTTCAGGAGGACCTTCTGTTGCAGCAGCAGGGGACGGTCCTCCACCCGAGCCTGTCCAGTCTCCACCTCCATGCTTGGAGATTGAGCGGCGACAGTTGAGGCCATTTGACTTGCCTCCTGAAGTCTGTAACGTCATTCTGGCAGCCAGGCGTCCCTCCACAAAGTCGGTATACGCCTGCAGGTGGAACAGATTTGTGGCATGGTGCACAGCAAAGGCTGTGGATCCTCTTGCTGCCCCTCTTTCTGAGGTTCTTCTCTTCCTTCTTTCTCTTGCCCAGCAGGGCTCTGCTCTGGGCACTATCAAGGGCTATCTTTCTGCCCTTTCAGCCTTTCTCAGGCTACCTGATCAGCCTTCTTTGTTCAAGTCCCCTATTGTAAACAGATTTCTTAAGGGCATCACACACACGTTTCCTCCTGTTCCGTTTGTGATGCCTCAGTGGGACTTGAACCTGGTTCTTACCTTTCTGATGTGCGCTCCCTTTGAGCCACTTCACAACTGTCCTCTTCGCCTTCTGACCTTGAAGACGGCTTTCCTGGTTGCCATCACCTCTGCCAGGAGAGTGAGTGAGCTCCAGGCTCTTTCTTGTACTCCACCTTTCCTTTCTGTCCATCCGGACAAAGTGGTGCTACGTACCAAACCTTCTTTCCTGCCCAAGGTTGTCACGGCCTTCCACATTGGGCAGTATCACCTTGCCAACCTTCTTCCCGCCACCGCATCCCTCTAAAGAGGAAGAGCGGCTCCACCGTCTGGACCCAAAACGTGCGCTCTCATTTTATTTGAGTCGCACACGCCAGTTCCGGGTGGATGACCAACTCTTTGTTGGTTACGTGGGCGCTAAGAAGGGGAAAGCGGTGCACAAGAGGACCATCTCCCGGTGGATCATCTTGTGTATCCAGGCATGCTACTCTTTGGCTAGGAAGGAGCCCCCGGCTGGATTGCGGGCTCATTCCCCCCGAGCCACGGCGACTACCACTGCCCTGGGCAGGGGTGTGCCCTTACAAGACATCTGTCAGGCAGCTACGTTGGCATCGCTGCACACGTTTGCGAGACACTACTGCCTGGACAGCCAAGTCCGGAGGGATGGCTTCTTTGGCCGTTCCGTCCTCCAGGACTTTCTGGTGTGATTATTGGTTCGCAGACCCACCACCGGGGTTGGTATTGCTGGGGTATCTATTCTAAGGTAAGGAATCTAATACTAACGTGTCTCTTTCAGATGCACAAGTTACTACTTGTGTAACGATATATCTGTAAGAGACATTAGTTAGTATTAGATTCCTTACCGACCCACCCATCCTCTCCGTTCTGCGAACCAATATCTAGGGTTAGGGTTGTCCCCTTTCAGGGCCCTAGTTTCAATGGCACCAGTGTTGGTTTTTGACATGGCTCTGCGTTTCTGGTGCGGAAAAGCCGTGTCTAAGAACTGACGTCAGCACGCGGAGGCGGCGTCTAAGTACTCCGACGACGTCATCACGGCGCCCCCGACGACGGATGCGGAGCCGCAGACGACGCCTACCGACGCGCAAGGGTACTGCTACGCAAAAGTTTCCGGATCCAGTCTGACGCCTGGGGATATTCTAAGGTAAGGAATCTAATACTAACTAATGTCTCTTACAGATATATCGTTACACAAGTAGTAACTTGTGCGACAGCTGACATATACGATTCTGCAAACAACTGAGCGATGCATTTGAGGGACATAAGCTGCAGCGGCACCTCAGAGGGCTGCTTGTACACTAGGCAACACTGAGGTACATCACTCGGGGGGACTGAAGGGTGATCGAATCGCACCTAATGAGACACCACAACCAATAGATAGGCCCATACTGTAAACACTGGGACATCTCCCCTATCTCTTACACACCTGATGATTATTAAGCCCCGACTGTGAGAAGTTGGCCTGATATATGATGCTCACTATTTCTAGTGATCACCGTGTATCAGTCCAAACAACCCTTATGGTGATTGGTTGTAAGTCAACCTTATAGACCAGCTATCCTAATGGTAGCCTGGACAAAGCAGTCTTAGGCTAAACTCTTTTGGCATGTGAAGCCAGCTGTTTTACCACAATATAACCCCTTGAATACCAGATGAAAGGACAACCACACAGGTTGTTATGAAAATAAACAGTATATTTATTAATAACAACACCTCTGAACTCTTTGAGGTCAGAGGGCTAAGCACATGACAATCTCTTACGAAAAATACTACAAGTCGCACAAAATTACGATGGTGCCCTAGGGGCACGGCAAACCATATACTAAGTAAGTGGAATGTGAGAGTCGATAAGAGGAATGGAGCTGTCCAGAGGTTTTAGGATCGATGGGACCACGCTACACTAACTTCAGGTAAGTAACAGGAGGCCCATGGAACGCGTGTGCAGAGTGTGAACTCACGCGAGATGCGTAACAACGTCTATGGACAGTACAGTTCAAGTTTAAGGTGAGTACGGACAATCCGGACTAGGTAGGACAAAAACGACTGTGGAACTGGACACTAGGACAGTTAAACTACCCTTGAGCACCGAAATGCTCGTTACCTCACCCACGGGCCGCGGGTGCATAGGTGTCAAAGTGCGTCGGGTTCTCGCGTTGAAGTCTATAGAGCCTGAAAGAAAAGATGCTGCAGGCGACCAGGAGGAAGATGTCCGGTGCAATCAAAGGGTGGATTGGTGAAGAAGGAGACCTGAAAGCAGAGGGGACAATGTTCACAGTCACTAGCCAGTGATTGGGGTGGAACCAGGAAGGAACCAGATGTCGATGTCGCGATCAGGTGAAGAGTGGACGCTTGACTCTGCAGCCACGTGGACCAGGAGGTGTCTTCGACGACCAGGATGGAAGCACGAGCTGTCCCACGCAGGCTCTCACTGTCGGCGGTGTTGGATCCGGAATCGGCGTCAACAGGCCTTGGCAAAGGCAACCCACGCGGTGAGTGAAGAAAGCGTCTGGTGCGGACTAGGAGAGTCCGGGGTGCCCCTCTTTTGGAAGGGAGCAAGGGCCAGTCTGGAGCAACCAGACCAGCAGCAAAGATTCAAAGGTTCGTCGTGTAGGAGGCCACTAGCCAGCCGGCAAGTGACCAGACAACGCGTCGAGCAGCAACAAAGCAGAAGGGCCCCACGCAGATCTCGTGGATGCTGGAGGGCTGATCTTCGGTGCAGGTGCTGCTCGGGGTTGGGGCTTCTCAGTCCCCAAAGCACTTGGTCGAGTTTACCTCGGGAGTCGTGCTGGAAGCGAAGTGCAGGTTCGTTCAAGATGGCCGGTCCCACGTGTCTCGTCGCACCCACGGGTCTCAGCTTTGCTGTAGATGCAGGTTGAGGTCGGAGAGGTCTGGGAATCCGGGTCTCGTCGGGCTCTGAAGTCTGGATCCTCGAGGGAAGACGACAAAGTGAAGCCGCTGGACGCTTGATGGTGCCTGCAGTTGCAGGGTGGACACTCCTTGTCCACAAGGGAGATTCTTCAGTCTTCTGTGGAGCAGAACGTCGAAGGCCAGAGTTTCTTCTTGTTGACAAGTTCAGGATAATCTAATTTGGAATGGGACCAGCTCCTACCTTTATTCTCCCAAAGGGGGCTGCACTACTGACTAGGTCCCTCCCCTGGGTGGGACCAGGAAGGGGGGTGGCTACACCCCCTATCCTTTGTCCGGTTTCCCACCAGAGCTGGGGCTGGGATGACCCAGCAACTGGTTTGAACCGGTGTATGCACAGGGCACCTTGTGTGCCCCAGGCATGTCTCATTCCTTTCAGGCCTCCCAACCTCAATACACAAAATTCTGTCTGGGGTGGTGCTAGCACCTCCCAAGGCAGGAAACCCTTTGTCCAAGCCATCCTCGCTGGAAGGACTCCCAGCAGCAGGAGGTCAGACTTGTGTCTGTGGTGGCAGCATCCATTTTGTGATGCTGAGGCTAGAGTTAACTTTAACCGGGGTTCACAGTTACATACATGTTGTGTCCCTCTAGAAGGGTGGAATGCTACCCCCCTCGCCAGAATTGGCGAGGGGGTAGTATTCCAAATCGTATGACACCTTACTCGACATGTTTTGATAATGTTATACCAGAGTTAGCATTTAACCGCGAGGTTGATAATGCACTTAAGAGTATATGGTATAGCGTTATCATGGAACAGCTATTAGGACTTGGTTCCGCAAGCTGCAAACGGGCTCAGCTCATGCCAGAGCACCATCTCACATAATGTCAAGCACTCTGCCTTCAGGATTGATGAGGCCTGCCATAGGAGTGACTGATAGGAATATATGTGTCCATTTTAGGGTTAGATATAGGTATACTATATCTACAGCAAAGGGTGTTTACACTCTACTCTCTACTCAAGAAACCATCAGCAGACCCTACCGACCTCAAGAACTACCGCCCCATCTCGCTGCTCCCGTTTCCAGCCAAAGTCATCGAGAAGACCGTCAACAAGCAACTGGCCGCCTTCCTCGAGACGAACGGCTCCCTCGACCTCTCGCAGTCTGGCTTCCGGGCCAACCACAGCACCGAGACCGCCCTGATCGCAGCTACAGATGACATCCGAGCCCTGCTCGACAACGGAGAAACAGCGGCCCTCATCCTCCTGGACCTCTCCGCGGCCTTCGACACTGTCTGCCACCGCACCCTAGTACAGCGCCTCAGCAACGTCGGAATCCAGGAGAAGGCACTGGAGTGGATCACCTCCTTCCTCGCCGGAAGGACACAGAGAGTCCGCCTCCCCCCGTTCAGATCGGAAGCCACCGAAGTAATCTGCGGCGTCCCTCAAGGCTCCTCGCTCAGCCCAACTCTCTTCAACGTCTACATGAGCCCCCTCGCAGCCATCGCACGCCAGCACAACCTGAACATCATCTCCTACGTAGACGACACCCAGCTGATCCTCTCCCTCACCAACGACCCCGCCACCGCCAGAGCCAACCTGCACGAAGGGATGACAGACGTAGCCAAATGGATGTTGAACAGCCGCCTGAAACTGAACTCGGACAAGACGGAAGTCCTCATCCTGGGATCCTCACCCTCCGCCTGGGACGACTCCTGGTGGCCCCCCGCCCTGGGCAGCGCACCCAAACCAACTGACCACGCACGCAACCTGGGCTTCATCCTGGACTCCTCCCTCTCCATGACCAGACAAGTCAACGCCGTCTCTTCATCGTGCTTCAACATCCTGCGAATGCTACACAAGATCTTCCGATGGATCCCCAGCGAAACCAGGAAGACGGTCACCCAGGCCCTAGTCACCAGCGGGCTGGACTACGGCAACTCCCTCTACGCCGGCACCACCGCCAAACTCCAGAAGAGACTCCAGCGGATCCAGAACACCTCAGCACGACTCATCCTGGACATCCCCCACCGCAGCCACATCTCCGGACACCTGAGAGACCTGCACTGGCTCCCGGTCAACAAGAGAATCACCTTCCGGCTCCTCACCCACGCACACAAAGCCCTACACAACCAAGGACCTCAACAGCCGCCTCAACTTCTACGCTCCCACACGCCAGCTTCGATCGACCAGCCACGCCCTCGCCGCCGTCCCCCGCATCCGAAGAGCCACCACAGGAGGAAGGGCCTTCTCCTACCTGGCCGCCAAGACTTGGAACTCCCTCCCGACCCACCTCCGCCTGACCCAGGACCACCTCGCCTTCAGGAAGCAGCTCAAGACCTGGCTGTTCGAGCAGTAGCGGACCCCCCCCCCCCCCCCAGCGCCTTGAGACCCTCCGGGTGAGTAGTGCGCTATACAAATGTTCTGATTGATTGATTGATTGACCTTGCCCCAGCTGTCATGCAGCCAGTTGTGTCCGATTTAGATGGCCAGCCAGGGGTGGCATAATACATGCTTCAGCCCCTGGTAGGCCCTGGATACACCTATGCCCTGGGTACAGGGACTGATAAGGTGGCCCAGTACCAATTGGTAAATGCACCTAAAGTACATGGTTGTCAATTTAGAGCGAGAACAGCTAGGCTGTGGGTCTGATTAGCAGGCCCACAGCCAGGGAAAGTTGTAAACCAGTGAAGCAAAAAGCAAAAATCTGGGGTGACCCTAGGATTGCAGACCCCACTCTCCTACACCGACCATTAGCCGTTTTGTTGCGTACAAGAACTGCCAATGTAATAACACCAACACGCCCCCCCCCTGTAACTATCAGGAAATTGCTGAATTGCTGTACTGACAATTATCGACTTGTATGGGAAAGTGACTACCCAACTAGACGCCTGTTGTGATACACATTTTTCTAGTCATGCTACTGATGATTGTAATGCACCAAGCCTGTTGTATTTTTTTTCTTTTTCTTTAACAGCAGATGTGCGCTTAACTGATATTTTCATCGAAGAGTAATGTAGTGTCTACCACACTGTGGAATTGCTGTATTGTTATACCGACAAAATACCAATAAACAAAGTTTAAAATAAATATCTTCTTCATTAAGTATGGCTTTTTAATATTTAATCTTGCCTGTTTTCTCTTGCCTGTTGGCCTGCCACTATATTACTATTCTTTAATTTTTTTCTCAAAACAGCAATTTTGTATTTGGTTGGATAGTAGTTCACCAGAACAAACCGTTCCATATATCTGGACTGAAGAAAAACCTGCAAGTAAGTACATTTCAAGTATTGTAGCATGGTAAGCTACAATAATAATGCTTTAATAATTTAAACTGTTGGGTTAAAATAAAATCGCCAACCTTGGCACTTTCTATAATAACATTTAACACGTAATAAGTTGTTTTTTGATGTTTGATCCTTCTAAGATTGATTTGTTTTTGAATGACCGCTTTTAACCTCTAAACAGACTAGTCTTTTCGGTCTTTTGATATCTTAACATTGGTATTCTTGCCATTTCAGATTTGTGACCTTGAAGGGTGCAGTTTTGTAGGGTTGAAATTAATTCTAAATTCACATCCTCTGCATAATTCTGCCATCTAGTTTTTGGGTCTGGATTGCAAAACCTTCTACTTTTAGTGGGCGTCTGTGTAGGCAGAACCTGAATGACATTTGCCATAAGTCCACAATGCCCCCTTGCAAAATTTGGGTTATTAGTTGCAAAGGAAGTGAATCCTTCAAGTGATGTTTGCAAGTTTCTCTTTACAGGGAACCAAGTACCCCATTGTAGCACTTGTCCCTTTCAGGGAAGCGAAGCAGAGTAGACATTGCCTGCTCATGGGAGGTGGTGGGGGTGGCTAGTAATCCACACACTCCAAACATTATTGCTCTGTCAGTTTTTTAGGTCGAGGACCGTAGGCTGTGCTTGCGCAGTTCGGTCCGAAGATTTAATGTTTCTTAGTTTAGGGGGCTGGAACCCGCCCCTCTTCTCCATTGGCTGGCCTCGTAAATGCTGGCCAGCCATTGGAGGAGAGGGGCGTCACTCCGTTCAAGCCCCGTCTTTTTCGGATTCGGGGGCGTTTCCTTGCTAGTCTTTCTATTTTGTATGCCCCGCCCCTTTTCTAGTGGTGGGCGTTACACCCTCCCTCTCGCCGAGCTCCTAGTCTATTCCTCCTGTAATGTACCTTTTGCTACCTCTTGTATTTTGTTTGCTCACAATTGTCACTTTTGCCTCATGTAACTTAACGTACGTCTGCTTTTGTAATTTGTTCACTCGTAATCTTCTCCTGTATCATTACTGTTCCTATTGTGAAGCGCTTTGACGCCTTCGGGTACAGTCCGCGCTATATAAAAACGCATTAAATACATAAAAATACCATCACCCCGTGTCGGTGTCTGGACTTGTTAGTGGTAGGTAGAGCTGCGGTGTTACTGACCCTGATTTGTGCATTTTTTTTTTAAGCCGCACACTCGGCCGGCAGTGACGCGCAGACCGGGACAAGAGGGAAGCTGAGGTGAAAGCTTGTTATTAAAACCCTTAGCTTGAGAGCTACGCATCCGTGTCCCCTCTCCATTTCCATGCCTTGATAGAATTGACCAGTGAAGCAAAGTAGATCTGCGCGTGTGCTGTGTTAGTGTTGGGCATAGGGCAGGATGAATGCTGCTCCCAAGATGGCGGAGGGAGGACGGAAGGAGATGAAAGAGATTAAGACCCAGTTCACCACCCGAGAAGGCCTCTACAAGCTGCTGAGCCACTCCGAGTACAGCCGTCCCAACGGGTGCCTTTTAATTCGCAAGGCTCCAACCCCGTCAAGGTTTCCTTAGTCAATGTCAACGACCAGTCTGGCATCGGGGACCGGGTCTGCTTCAATGTGGGCCGTGAACTCTACTTCTATATCTACAAAGGCGTGCGCAAGGTGTGGCTGGCAGGGGTCTTGGGATGCCACAGGAGGTGGTTTTAGAGGGGTGCTGTCCGTGGGAAAGTTCCACCCTGTGGGCAGACCTATAGTCAATTTAGTGCTGACTTTTGGAGGTTCTGTGCTTTGGGACATTGATACCTTGGGCGTGTATCCGTCTCTCTGTACCTTATTGTCTGAATTGCTGTCGTGGGGTTCTATATGGTTTAGTGGCTGAAGACCTTTAGTCCTTAGTTGTTGCTACTTAGGGGACTGTCTCTTTAGAGATGCTGCTCCTTTGGGAGAGTCTGGCCATATGAGCATTGCCTCACTCGCTTTGTGGTGCGTGGTGTGTTCTACCCCTTGGCTTGTCTCCTGATGTTTTTTGGGGTTGGAGGGGACGACGGGTTTTTTGCGGTGCATATTTTTAGGGTCTTTTGGCCCTGTTAGTTATAATATTTTTAGTTCGTGGTTGATTTTCAATGTTTGGTATACTGTCCTTCACAGGTTATGATCCTGTCCTTCGCCAACCTTCACCCAACTCCCTCATGTACCACTTGTACCAGTTGTATGATGCGATGGTACAACTATGCTGCTCTAGTATTTGCTTCCTTTGGTTGTGGGACTCGGTTACTACCGCCCTTTACTCTTACCATGAGAGCCCTCTTACTTCCCGGTCACCTGATGCGTATATCTGGCTCCAATCACATGCAAGCACTCTTTACTGGTCATCAACAGCAGGTACAAACCAGTCCGGGGTGGCAGGCACTCTTCTTGGTAGGTGACAGAATGCAAATGAGGAGTTTCAGAGGCACAGTGTATTTATTGTTTTATAAGGCTTTATTGAAAAAAATGACGACAATCAATTTTTATTAATCATTGCAATGTGTGGCTCGGTGTGTGTGTGGCTCGGTGTGTGTGTGGCTCGGTGTGTGTGTGGCTCGGTGTGTGTGTGGCTCGGTGTGTGTGTGGCTCGGTGTGTGTGTGGCTCGGTGTGTGTGTGTGGCTCTGTGTGTGTGTGGCTCTGTGTATGTGTGTGGCTCTGTGTATGTGTGTGGCTCTGTGTATGTGTGTGGCTCTGTGTATGTGTGTGGCTCTGTGTATGTGTGTGGCTCTGTGTATGTGTGTGGCTCTGTGTGTGTGTGTGTGTGTGTGTGTGTGTGTGTGGCTCTGTGTGTGTGTGTGTGTGTGTGTGGCTCTGTGTGTGTGTGTGTGTGTGTGTGGCTCTGTGTGTGTGTGTGTGTGTGTGTGTGGCTCTGTGTGTGTGTGGCTCTGTGTGTGTGTGTGTGGCTCTGTGTGTGTGTGGCTCTGTGTGTGGCTCTCTGTGTGTGTGGCTCTCTGTGTGTGTGGCTCTCTGTGTGTGTGGCTCTGTGTGTGTGGCTCTGTGTGTGGCTCGGTGTGTGTGTGGCTCTGTGTGTGTGTGGCTCTGTGTGTGTGTGGCTCTGTGTGTGTGTGGCTCTGTGTGTGTGGCTCTGTGTGTGTGTGTGGCTCTGTGTGTGTGTGGGGCTCTGTGTGTGTGTGTGGGGCTCTGTGTGTGTGTGGCTCTGTGTGTGTGTGTGGGGCTCTGTGTGTGTGTGTGGGGCTCTGTGTGTGTGTGTGTGGCTCTGTGTGTGTGTGTGGCTCTGTGTGTGTGTGTGTGTGTGGCTCTGTGTGTGGCTCTGTGTGTGTGTGTGTGTGTGTGTGTGTGTGTGGCTCTGTGTGTGTGTGTGGCTCTGTGTGTGTGTGTGTGGCTCTGTGTGTGTGGCTCTGTGTGTGTGGCTCTGTGTGTGTGTGTGGCTCTGTGTGTGTGTGTGGCTCTGTGTGTGTGTGGCTCTGTGTGTGTGTGGGGCTCTGTGTGTGTGTGTGTGTGGCTGTGTGTGTGTGTGTGTGTGGCTCTGTTTGTGTGTGTGTGTGTGGCTCTGTGTATGTGTGTGGCTCTGTGTGTGTGTGGCTCTGTGTGTGTGTGTGGCTCTGTGTGTGTGTGTGTGTGTGGCTCTGTGTGTGTGGCTCTGTGTGTGTGTGGCTCTGTGTGTGTGTGTGGCTCTGTGTGTGTGTGGCTCTGTGTGTGTGTGTGTGGCTCTGTGTGTGTGTGGCTCTGTGTGTGTGTGTGTGGCTCTGTGTGTGTGTGTGGCTCTGTGTGTGTGTGGCTCTGTGTGTGTGTGGCTCTGTGTGTGTGTGGCTCTGTGTGTGTGTGGCTCTGTGTATGTGTGTGGCTCTGTATGTGTGTGGCTCTGTGTGTGTGTGGCTCTGTGTGTGTGTGTGGCTCTGTGTGTGTGTGGCTCTGTGTGTGTGTGGCTCTGTGTGTGTGTGTGTGTGTGGCTCTGTGTGTGTGTGTGTGTGTGGCTCTGTGTGTGTGTGGCTCTGTGTGTGTGTGGCTCTGTGTGTGTGTGGCTCTGTGTGTGTGTGGCTCTGTGTGTGGCTCTGTGTGTGTGTGTGGCTCTGTGTGTGTGTGTGGCTCTGTGTGTGTGTGTGTGGCTCTGTGTGTGTGTGTGGCTCTCTGTGTGTGTGGCTCTCTGTGTGTGTGGCTCTCTGTGTGTGTGGCTCTCTGTGTGTGTGGCTCTCTGTGTGTGTGGCTCTGTGTGTGTGTGGCTCTGTGTGTGTGTGGCTCTGTGTGTGTGTGGCTCTGTGTGTGTGTGGCTCTGTGTGTGTGTGGCTCTGTGTGTGTGTGGCTCTGTGTGTGTGTGGCTCTCTGTGTGTGTGGCTCTCTGTGTGTGTGGCTCTGTGTGTGTGTGGCTCTGTGTGTGTGTGGCTCTGTGTGTGTGTGGCTCTCTGTGTGTGTGTGGCTCTCTGTGTGTGTGTGGCTCTCTGTGTGTGTGTGTGGCTCTCTGTGTGTGTGTGTGTGGCTCTCTGTGTGTGTGTGGCTCTCTGTGTGTGTGGCTCTCTGTGTGTGTGGCTCTCTGTGTGTGGCTCTGTGTGTGTGTGTGTGGCTCTGTGTGTGTGTGTGTGGCTCTGTGTGTGTGTGGCTCTGTGTGTGTGTGTGTGGCTCTGTGTGTGTGTGTGGCTCTGTGTGTGTGTGGCTCTGTGTGTGTGTGGCTCTGTGTGTGTGTGGCTCTGTGTGTGTGTGGCTCTGTGTGTGTGTGGCTCTGTGTGTGTGTGGCTCTGTGTGTGTGTGGCTCTGTGTGTGTGTGGCTCTGTGTGTGTGTGGCTCTGTGTGTGTGTGGCTCTGTGTGTGTGTGGCTCTGTGTGTGTGTGGCTCTGTGTGTGTGTGGCTCTGTGTGTGTGTGGCTCTGTGTGTGTGTGGCTCTCTGTGTGTGTGTGGCTCTCTGTGTGTGTGTGTGTGGCTCTGTGTGTGGCTCTCTGTGTGTGTGTGGCTCTCTGTGTGTGTGTGGCTCTCTGTGTGTGTGTGGCTCTCTGTGTGTGTGTGGCTCTCTGTGTGTGTGGCTCTCTGTGTGTGTGGCTCTCTGTGTGTGTGGCTCTGTGTGTGTGTGGCTCTGTGTGTGTGTGGCTCTCTGTGTGTGTGGCTCTGTGTGTGTGTGTGTGGCTCTGTGTGTGTGTGTGTGTGGCTCTGTGTGTGTGTGGCTCTGTGTGTGTGGGGCTCTGTGTGTGTGTCTGTGTGTGTGGGGCTCTGTGTGTGGGGCTCTGTGTGTGTGTCTGTGTGTGTGGGGCTCTGTGTGTGTGTGTGGCTCTGTGTGTGTGTGTGTGTGGCTCTGTGTGTGTGGGTGTGGCTCTGTGTGTGTGGCTCTGTGTGTGTGTGTGTGGGGCTCGGTGTGTGTGGCTCTGTGTGTGTGTGTGGGGCTCGGTGTGTGTGTGTGTGTGTGGCTCGGTGTGTGTGTGTTTGGCTCTCTGTGTGTGTGTGGCTCTGTGGTGTGTGTGTGTTTGGCTGTGTGTTTGGCTCTGTGTTTGGCTGTGTGTGTGGCTGTGTGTGTGTGGCTGTGTGTGTGTGGCTGTGTGTGTGTGGCTGTGTGTGTGTGGCTGTGTGTGTGTGGCTGTGTGTGTGTGGCTGTGTGTGTGTGGCTGTGTGTGTGTGGCTGTGTGTGTGGCGGTGTGTGTGTGGCGGTGTGTGTGTGGCGGTGTGTGTGTGGCGGTGTGTGTGTGGCTGTGTGTGTGTGGCTGTGTGTGTGTGTGTTTGTGGCTCTGTGTGTGTGTGGCTGTGTGTGTGTGGCTCTGTGTGTGTGGCTCTGTGTGTGTGTGTGTGGCTCTCTGTGTGGCTTTCTGTGTGTGTGTGTGTGTGTGTGTGGCTCTGTGTGTGTGTGTGTGGCTCTGTGTGTGTGGCTCTGTGTGTGGCTCTGTGTGTGTGTGTGTGTGTGTGGCTCTGTGTGTGGCTCTGTGTGTGGCTCTGTGTGTGGCTCTGTGTGTGGCTCTGTGTGTGTGTGGCTCTGTGTGTGTGTGTGTGGCTCTGTGTGTGTGGCTCTGTGTGTGTGGCTCTGTGTGTGTGGCTCTGTGTGTGTGTGGCTGTGTGTGTGTGTGGCTGTGTGTGTGTGTGGCTCTGTGTGTGTGTGGCTCTGTGTGTGTGTGGCTCTGTGTGTGTGTGGCTCTGTGTGTGTGTGGCTCTGTGTGTGTGTGGCTCTGTGTGTGTGTGTGTGTGTGTGTGTGTGGCTCTGTGTGTGTGTGGCTCTGTGTGTGTGTGGCTCTGTGTGTGTGTGGCTCTGTGTGTGTGGCTCTGTGTGTGTGTGGCTCTGTGTGTGTGTGGCTCTGTGTGTGTGTGGCTCTGTGTGTGTGTGGCTCTGTGTGTGTGTGGCTCTGTGTGTGTGTGGCTCTGTGTGTGTGTGGCTCTGTGTGTGTGTGTGTGTGTGGCTCTGTGTGTGTGTGGCTCTGTGTGTGTGTGGCTCTGTGTGGCTCTGTGTGTGTGTGTGTGTGGCTCTGTGTGTGTGTGTGTGTGTGTGGCTCTGTGTGTGTGGCTCTGTGTGTGTGTGTGTGTGTGTGGCTCTGTGTGTGTGTGGCTCTGTGTGTGTGTGGCTCTGTGTGTGTGTGGCTCTGTGTGTGTGTGGCTCTGTGTGTGTGTGGCTCTGTGTGTGTGTGGCTCTGTGTGTGTGTGGCTCTGTGTGTGTGTGGCTCTGTGTGCGTGTGGCTCTGTGTGTGTGTGTGGCTCTGTGTGTGTGTGTGGCTCTGTGTGCGTGTGGCTCTGTGTGCGTGTGGCTCTGTGTGAGTGTGGCTCTCTGTGTGTGTGTGGCTCTCTGTGTGTGTGTGTGTGGCTCTCTGTGTGTGTGGCTCTCTGTGTGTGTGGCTCTCTGTGTGTGTGTGTGGCTCTCTGTGTGTGTGTGGCTCTCTGTGTGTGTGTGGCTCTCTGTGTGTGTGGCTCTCTGTGTGTGTGGCTCTCTCTGTGTGTGTGGCTCTCTGTGTGTGTGGCTCTCTGTGTGTGTGTGGCTCTGTGTGTGTGTGGCTCTGTGTGTGTGTGTGTGGCTCTGTGTGTGTGTGTGTGGCTGTGTGTGTGTGTGTGTGGCTCTGTGTGTGTGGGGCTCTGTGTGTGTGTCTGTGTGTGTGGGGCTCTGTGTGTGTGGGGCTCTGTGTGTGTGGGGCTCTGTGTGTGTGTCTGTGTGTGTGGGGCTCTGTGTGTGTGTGTGTGTGTGGCTCTGTGTGTGTGGGTGTGGCTCTGTGTGTGTGGGTGTGGCTCTGTGTGTGTGGGTGTGGCTCTGTGTGTGTGGCTCTGTGTGTGTAGCTCTGTGTGTGTGTGTGGGGCTCGGTGTGTGTGGCTCTGTGTGTGTGTGTGGGGCTCGGTGTGTGTGTGTGTGTGGCTCGGTGTGTGTGTGTGTTTGGCTCTCTGTGTGTGTGTGGCTCTGTGGTGTGTGTGTGTTTGGCTGTGTGTTTGGCTCTGTGTTTGGCTCTGTGTGTGGCTGTGTGTGTGTCGCTGTGTGTGTGTGGCTGTGTGTGTGTGGCTGTGTGTGTGGCGGTGTGTGTGTGGCGGTGTGTGTGTGGCGGTGTGTGTGTGGCGGTGTGTGTGTGGCTGTGTGTGTGTGTGTGTGTTTGTGGCTCTGTGTGTGTGTGGCTGTGTGTGTGTGGCTGTGTGTGTGTGGCTCTGTGTGTGTGTGTGTGGCTCTCTGTGTGGCTTTCTGTGTGTGTGTGTGTGTGGCTCTCTGTGTGTGTGTGTGGCTCTGTGTGTGTGGCTCTGTGTGTGTGTGTGTGGCTCTGTGTGGCTCTGTGTGTGGCTCTGTGTGTGGCTCTTTGTGTGGCTCTGTGTGTGTGTGGCTCTGTGTGTGTGTGTGGCTCTGTGTGTGTGTGTGTGGCTCTGTGTGTGTGGCTCTGTGTGTGTGGCTCTGTGTGTGTGGCTCTGTGTGTGTGTGGCTCTGTGTGTGTGTGGCTCTGTGTGTGTGGCTCTGTGTGTGTGTGGCTCTGTGTGTGTGTGTGTGTGTGTGTGTGTGGCTCTGTGTGTGTGTGGCTCTGTGTGTGTGTGGCTCTGTGTGTGTGTGGCTCTGTGTGTGTGTGGCTCTGTGTGTGTGTGGCTCTGTGTGTGTGTGGCTCTGTGTGTGTGTGGCTCTGTGTGTGTGTGGCTCTGTGTGTGTGTGGCTCTGTGTGTGTGTGGCTCTGTGTGTGTGTGGCTCTGTGTGTGGCTGTGTGTGGCTCTGTGTGTGGCTGTGTGTGGCTCTGTGTGTGGCTGTGTGTGGCTCGGTGTGTGTGTGGCTCGGTGTGTGTGTGGCTCGGTGTGTGTGTGGCTCGGTGTGTGTGTGGCTCGGTGTGTGTGTGGCTCGGTGTGTGTGTGGCTCGGTGTGTGTGTGGCTCGGTGTGTGTGTGTGGCTCGGTGTGTGTGTGGCTCGGTGTGTGTGTGGCTCGGTGTGTGTGTGGGGCTCTGTGTGTGTGTGGCTCTGTGTGTGTGTGGGGCTCTGTGTGTGTGGCTCTGTGTGTGTGTGGCTCTGTGTGTGTGTGTGGGGCTCTGTGTGTGTGTGTGGGGCTCTGTGTGTGTGTGGGGCTCTGTGTGTGTGTGGGGCTCTGTGTGTGTGTGGGGCTCTGTGTGTGTGGGGCTCTGTGTGTGTGTGGGGCTCTGTGTGTGTGTGGGGCTCTGTGTGTGTGTGGGGCTCTGTGTGTGTGTGTGTGGCTCTGTGTGTGTGTGGCTCTGTGTGTGTGTGGCTCTGTGTGTGTGTGTGTGGCTCTGTGTGTGTGTGTGTGGCTCTGTGTGTGTGTGTGTGTGTGTGTGGCTCTGTGTGTGTGTGTGTGTGGCTCTGTGTGTGTGTGTGTGGCTCTGTGTGTGTGTGTGGCTCTGTGTGTGTGTGTGGCTCTGTGTGTGTGTGTGGCTCTGTGTGTGTGTGTGGCTCTGTGTGTGTGTGTGGCTCTGTGTGTGTGTGGCTCTGTGTGTGTGTGGCTCTGTGTGTGTGTGTGGGGCTCTGTGTGTGTGGGGCTCTGTGTGTGTGTGTGTGTGGGGCTCTGTGTGTGTGTGTGTGGGGCTCTGTGTGTGTGTGTGTGGGGCTCTGTGTGTGTGTGTGTGGCTCTGTGTGTGTGGCTCTGTGTGTGTGTGGGGCTCTGTGTGTGTGTGGCTCTGTGTGTGTGTGGCTCTGTGTGTGTGTGTGGCTCTGTGTGTGTGGGGCTCTGTGTGTGTGGGGCTCTGTGTGTGTGTGGGGCTCTGTGTGTGTGTGGGGCTCTGTGTGTGTGTGGGGCTCTGTGTGTGTGTGGGGCTCTGTGTGTGTGTGTGTGTGGCTCTGTGTGTGTGTGGCTCTGTGTGTGTGTGGCTCTGTGTGTGTGTGTGTGGCTCTGTGTGTGTGTGTGTGGCTCTGTGTGTGTGTGTGTGTGTGTGTGTGTGTGGCTCTGTGTGTGTGTGTGTGTGTGTGTGTGTGGCTCTGTGTGTGTGTGTGGCTCTGTGTGTGTGTGTGGCTCTGTGTGTGTGTGTGGCTCTGTGTGTGTGTGTGGCTCTGTGTGTGTGTGGCTCTGTGTGTGTGTGGCTCTGTGTGTGTGTGGCTCTGTGTGTGTGTGGCTCTGTGTGTGTGTGTGGGGCTCTGTGTGTGTGTGTGTGGGCTCTGTGTGTGTGTGTGTGGGGCTCTGTGTGTGTGTGTGTGTGGGGCTCTGTGTGTGTGTGTGTGGGGCTCTGTGTGTGTGTGTGTGGGGCTCTGTGTGTGGCTCTGTGTGTGTGTGTGTGGCTCTGTGTGTGTGTGTGGGGCTCTGTGTGTGTGTGTGGGGCTCTGTGTGTGTGTGTGTGTGGCTCTGTGTGTGGCTCTGTGTGTGTGTGTGTGTGGCTCTGTGTGTGTGTGTGTGTGTGTGTGGCTCTGTGTGTGTGTGTGTCTCTGTGGTGTGTGTTTGGCTCTGTGTTTGGCTGTGTGTGTGGCTGTGTGTGTGTGGCTGTGTGTGTGTGGCTCTGTGTGTGTGGCTGTGTGTGTGTGTGTGGGGCTCTGTGTGTGTGTGTGTGTGGCTCTGTGTGTGTGTGTGTGTGGCTCTGTGTGTGTGTGTGTGTGTGGCTCTGTGTGTGTGTGTGTGTGTGTGTGTGGCTCTGTGTGTGTGTGTGTGTGTGTGTGTGGCTCTGTGTGTGTGTGTGTG